>NC_042622.1:223208396-223508548 GCF_901001135.1 Rhinatrema bivittatum | reverse complement strand
CATAGAGGGTTCCCCGCAAGAAGTCTTCACACCATGGCCTTCTTGGCCAGTCCAGGGCCACTAGAAGTACTAGCCTCCTGTGGTGTTCTATCTTGCGGATGATCCTGCCCAGTAGTGGCCATGGGGGAAAGGTGTACAGCAGGTCTTCCTGTGGCCAGGTCTGGACGAGGGCATCGATTCCCTGGGATTGCTGTTCTTGTTTGCGGCTGAAGAACTTGGGTGTTGGACTGGGTTGCCAGGAGATCCATGGCTGGGGTTCCCCAGCGGTTTACTATCAACTGGAAGGCTGTGGTCGACAGCATCCATTCCCCTGGATCTAGATTCTCTCTGCTGAGGTAGTCCGCAGTGATGTTGTCTTTTCCCATGATGTAGGCGGCTGAGATCCCTTGCAGGTTTGCTTCCACCCATGCCATTAGGGTGTTTATTTCTAGGGACACCTGTTGGCTTCTGGTTCCTCCCTGGCAGTTGATGTAGGCAACTGTTGTGGCATTGTCTGACATGACTGGCAGATTCGCCCCGGAGTCTGACTGAATTGTAAGCAGGCTAGCCTGCTTACAATTCTAGACCTCTCATGATTTTAAACACCTCTATCATATCCCCCCTCAGCCGTCTTCTCCAAGCTGAAAAGTCCTAATCTCTTTAGTCTTTCCTCATAGGGGAGCTGTTCCATTCCCCTTATTTTGGTAGCCCTTCTCTGTACCTGCCATGATTTTGGTGAATATCTGAGGAGCAGTATCTAGTCCGAAGGGTAGTGCCTGGAACTGGTAATGATGGTCCAGTATCACAAAGCATAGAAAGCGCTGATTGTCGTGGTGGACCGGAATGTGGAAATAGGCTTCAGATAAGTCCAGTGAAGTCAAGAATTCTCCCAGTTGTACTGCCCTTATGATTGAATGTAAGCTTTCCAGGCGGAAGTTTGGTACCTTCAGGTAGCGATTGACGGTCTTGAGGTCCAGGATGGGCCAAGAACATTCCCTCCTTCTTGGGGACGATAAAATAGATGGAATAGTGACCAGTATTTTGTTGATGCGTGGGCACAGAGGTTATCGCATTTAGGCTGAGTAGTTTCCACTGCCGTCCTCTTGGAGAGGGCGGGGCACGGTGATCTCTCAAATTTGTCTGGAGGGATGCTGTGGAAGTCCAGATAGTATCGCTCTCAAATGATGGTTAGGACCCACTTGTCTGACGTTGTCTTGACCCATCTTTGGTAGAAGAGAGCAAGTCTACGGATGGGTCTGTTGATTCTTATTGTGGGGTGCGGCCGGGGCCTGTACCTGAGCCAGCTCCCCTCTTGTGTCTGTTCTGAAAGGACTGGGCCCTGCCAGCGGGGCGAGGTGCTTGGTATGTGTTTTTGTACAGTCTAAAACGCCAGGCTCCTCTGCCCTTGGTTCTTCAGGGAGAGGAGTGCTGGGTTCTTTTGTTCCTGTCCTCCGGTAACCGGGGTACTGGGGATTCGCCCCATTTGTTGGCTAACTTCTCCAGTTCGCTTCCGAACAGGAGGGATCCTTTAAAAGGAACTCGTGAGTTTCGTCTTAGAGGTCCCGTCAGCTGACCAATTTTGGAGCCATAGTTGCCTTCTGGCTGCCACTATGGATGAGACGCCCCTGGCTGAGGTACACACTAAATCAGAGGTCGCATCTGTGAGGAAAGATATTGCTGGTTCTAATGTTTCGGAGGAAGTGGTTGCATCCCTGGAGAGCACCAAGCAGGCACATGTCAACAGCACAGCAGGAGGCAATCTGCAGGGTCATTGCTGCGACAAATGACTGTTTAAGGATGGATTCCTGACGTCTGTCCTGGGCATCCTTGAATGCAGTTCCTCCTTTGACTGGGATGGTAGTGTGCTTTGAGATAGTGTTCCCAAAAGTGGACGTCATGGTCTGCACTAGGAGTTTTGGTAGTGGGTTCCAGGGGGTATAGGACTTCTAGGGCCCGTCCTCGTTTGAAGCTGGTCTCCAGGGCATTCCATTCCAGGTCAATCAGTTGTTGTATGGCCTGCAGCATTGGGAAATAGCATGAGGCCTGATGGAGCAGACCAAAACTAGGTTTAGTCTTTGGCTCTGCTGTGGTACTTGCGCCAGGAATGGCCAGCATCTTCAGGCTCAGAGACACGAGATCTGGTAACTCATCTTTGAAGAACCACATCATGGTTCGGTATGGTTCCATACTTGGAGGGATTTCCCCTTCCTCCAGGGAGTCAGGCTCTTCCCCCTGAGGTGTCTGTGTCCCCTAGGGGGAGGCTTTTGCACAGCTGGGGCACCTCTCGAGGGATCCAGGAGGGCTATTAAGGTCGTGCACTCCTTGAGGAGACTGTGGCTGTGTCACAGGCAGTACAGAGTGCCTGGATGAATGTTTGCAGTCCTTTGAAGAATTCCACCCAGGAAAAGGTCCCTGGGTCCATATTGAATCCAGTGGAGTTCCTGGAGGTGCCCATCTGAGAAGGGGCCAAGCCAGGGATACAGAAGTCTGGGGGTACTATCATTGGTGGAGCCGGATGCCTCTACTGGCTGAGGGGGGGCCTTGATTCTATTCCCCCTGAGCCTCTTCGTACTGCAGGCATAGGGCAGAGGCCACTTCGGGTCGCGCAGCTCTCAGGTGGCAGGCTGGGCAGAGGGCTTGTCCCTTGGCTTTCTTGGCCAGCGGTGCCATGATTTGTGCACGTGGAGTGGCTCAAAACCCGTCTGTGCACGTAGGTGCGTGCGCCGGGAGACTTAGTTGTGCGCTCCGGGTGTGCCAACGAGGTACATGCAGACCGCTATTTGTGCACCCAGCGGGGATGTGCGCGCGCCACGGATGCACAGGCCCATCTGTGTTTCCGACACGAATGCACTTGCCGCTGTGCGCACAAGTCGTTTATATGCCCGGCTCAGTTATGGACAATACGGCAACCAAGGGGGGAAATGGTGCCGACAACCACGTGGACAAGATGGCGAACACCCCCCCCCCCCCCCCCAGAGGGTCTCCATGTGTGCGGACCCTCACACCGGAACAGGGTCTAGCCCGGACAGGGCTGCTCAACCCGATTAAACAGATGCCGGAGGGATGATCTGTGTGGCTAACCGAGCCTCTGAGACCAGAGACTTTAAGAAAGTTTTCTACCTTACCTTGTTCTCTGTGCTTCCCGGTCTCGTGCCGGGTGGTCTCCAGCTGCGGGGGGAGAGGGAAAGTATCTTCACCACACCCACTGCCTCTCAGCCACTCTGGGGGCTAAGTCCACGCCGGGAACCAGCTACTGGAACGAGGCTTACCTCTGAGGGATCTCAAATCACCTCAGGAATTCGACTGGGGAGGTACCCTTAGATATCACTGCAAGAGAGTGGGGCTCGTCTTGTAGAGGTAAGGTTCTCTCTCTTTGGTTTGGATTTTCTAACTGTGCAAGTGTGTGTAGTGTCCCTAACGGCTTAGGAGATGGAGAAATACTGGAGAGCTAAGCTTCCTGCACGGGTATATGTAGGCTGAAGTCAGATTGAAATCTGACTCCATCTCCCAACTGCTATCAGGAGTACACTATACCCATTGGTCCTGAGTCCATGAATTATACCAACCAACCAGACTGTGTCCCTTACAACAAACAGATCTCCATCAGTAAGAGGTGGGGGGGGGGGGGGGGGGATCTTCTCCAACCTGTTACTAAAGAGACAGGAAGAACAGCACTATTCCACATATCAATTCTCAATGTCTGGAAGGGAAAGAGACACCCCTCAACCCCCACTTTGCACATCACATCACATGACCAAGTGCACATCAATGCATAGGGAATTACAATAGTCACCAAATCCCTCAAAAAATGCACCTCTGGGCCACAGCCCTTCCCTGCCAGGGAGTTCATTCATACAGAAAGAGGCAAGGAGCATCAACAACTGGATCAGAGTCCTTCCTTAACAGACCCTAACCTCTAATACTGCAACACAGGCACACAGCCAGGATCCAGAAACACCCTATACACAGAGTCTACCTGGACACCAGAACCACAAGAGAACCTCCAATATAGCATCAGCGTAGGACACTGATTCAGGAACATCACACACAGATTTCCAGACCAAAATCACGACAAGTGTCCTTCATTACAGGATTAACAACGCTGAGATCCCAACAGGGTCCACACTAGAGGATACCAAGAGAACAAGAGGACAGACTGGGTACAGAGATCAAGAACTGAATGACAAAAGCAACGCTATGCACCCTCAGAGAAGCTTTCATAAAGCAGAACTAAAAACTTGCTGTAAACTGATGTGTATACTTCAAATAGTATGGCAATTTTATATATCATAGTTACAACCTCAAAATAGTGACATATCAATAATTCATTACTTTATCTTTATTTATCCAAATTACAAAAAAATCTGAAAGTTTTTCACCTAAGAAAATACACAGAAAAAATGCAGGAATATGCAATCCACCTAAAAGCATAAAAACTCACATCCATACAAATTTAACAAAAGCTAAAGATTCTTCTAAATGTCTCCCAACAATTTTTGCCATCAATGCTTCTTCAGGGGAGTTCCCTTCGATCACTTTCCATCATATCATTGATGTTCCTGTACATTTGAAGGAAAGCTTTCTTGTGCTTTGTCTCAATGTAACTCTTCCAATGGCAAATCTAAAAAGATACATGTATATGATTTGCCATTGGAAGAGTTACATTGATTGAGACGAAAAAGCACAAGAAAGCTTTCCTTCAAATGTACAGGAACATCAATGATATGATGGAAAGTGATCGAAGGGAACTCCCCTGAAGAAGCATTGATGGCAAAACATGTTGGGAGACATTTAGAAGAAAAAAATATTTAGCTTGGGTTTGTTAAATTTGTATGAATGGTGGTATGGATGTGAGTTTTTATGTTTTTAGGTGGATTGCAAATTGTATGTTTTTCCTGCATTTTTTCTGTGTGTATTTTGTTAGGTGAAAAAACTCAGATTTTTTTGTAATTTGGATAAATAAAGATGAAAAGTAATGTCACTTATTTTGAGATTGTAAATTGATGTGTAGCAAATCCATTCCTAAACATCCATTACCAATGCATGAGTAAGATGCTTGCATCTCACAGCCTAAGTCACTAGAAATTGTACTGCATTTAACTTGCTACAGCATAGCTAGATTATAGGTGCTCATATTATACTGTACAAATTGAATGTTTGTTAGTAACTGGAACATCCAAAGTCTGATATATTCAACCTTTGGAGATAAAAGCCCCTGGCCCTGATGTATTACAAGTTAGGCAAAGATTCAGCCACAGACTGCCCCACAGGTTTCAGACTTAATTCTGGTTATAAAAAAACAAGGTAGGCACTCTGGAAATAGTCTGGTACAGAGGAGTTAGGATTTATTACAACTGTTAAAGGCAAGACATCTGTGGGTTAAAATACCAAGAGATCTACTCCAGATGCCACAAGAGATGCACATCTGTGCCCTCTGATTCTCCTTATTTGGGACCATGAATGTTTTATAATCATCCAATCTGAAACTACCAGCTTCCAAACAAAAAGGTAAGATATGGTGACCTAAATTCATGCACGGGAAAGGAACCAGGCTAGTCCTAACCAGGGAAACTAATACATATCTGAAGACAAGATACCTTAATTCATATTAGAAAAACAAAGGAACAGCTATGACAATGCAAAGGGGAAGATCCTTAATCTATGTAAATCACTAGGACTTTATATCTTGAATGGCAGAGCAAGAGGGGATTCCTTTGAAAGATTTATTTTTAATTCAATACAGGGACAAAGTATACTTAATTATGCTAAAATGCAAATTAAAAAACAAAAAAAAATAATGCCTTAAAATAAAACTGGGGTCTGGCAGTTACTGGACCACAGCCAGATGATTCTATATCAATAGATCAAAGCAAATATCAGCACTCAGGCTGATGCAATACCGTGTGCTGTGGCCAGTGCACAGCTTAACATGCGATTGGACACGTGACCAGAACCCCCGATGCAATACGAAGACCAGGGCGTCCAAATCGAGCACATAGCTAATAGAATTTGCATGTGATGAGTGCTATGTAGATGAGGCTATTAGCTAATCCCCGTGATTCAAAAAATTTCCTGTGCGGCCAGTTTTTACACCAGCCTGGGACAGGCATCAAGGGTATGCCGCCATTGCGGAAGTGAGAAGTTCTATTTTGCAACAATCACCACCAGTTATTGCATAATCTAAGGATAATCTAAGGATAATCTAAGGATAATCTAAGGATAATCTAAGGATAATCAAATTGTGGTGCTAACACAATATTAGTATTGGAACAAGTCACTTCTATAAGAGATCAAGTAAATGGAATACAGCAAGTACAGTTACAGTAATGACTAAAGAAAAGGAATGCATTTGGCTTTGAAATTTGAAAAACTGGAAAATATGGTAAAGAACAGAAATTTGAGATTTATTAACTTTCCTCAAATACCCCTAAACCCCTCCTAGGGAAACATTTAGGAGGTATCTTATGGAAACTCTCCAGGTCTCAGAAAATGCGATTCCACCAATATCCAAGATTTCTTTTACTTGTCAAAGTTCAAAAGAAGGGAAGAACAAGGTGAAGGAATAGAACCGTTGATGCCGGTTCCTGAACAGAGTGTGAATCTCTGTAGTACTGGAGACGTCCGACTCTGCGCTAGCTGTCCCAGCCACACCTATAGTGACTAGCACTTGAACCAGACAAGGAATGGCTAATGAGGCAGTCTTTTCTACAATGTAAAGTTAACAGGGTCCCTGATGTCTCACAGGAGACTCAAGAGGAGGAAATCTTTTCTCCTGTTGAGACCATCGATCTTGCAAATTGGGGGTGTTTTCTTCTTAACATTTCCATGCAAGTGCATGATAAAAGTATACAAATAATTCATACTTATTCTATGATCCCCCACAGTTAACTCAGTTTTTTAAATTGGGAAATCCCCTGTGATGCCAGCAACATCCAGCCCTAATACACTATGTTCCCTATAGATAAAATATGGTTGCTGTTATGTCTATTGAGATTTCTTGGTGAAAAACATTTTTTTTTAAATTGTTTTAGGTTGGGGATAGGTCTGCTCCCCATATATGAGGACTTGTATTGAGAAAGGAATGATTTTTGCATAGGTGATTTCTTTTGTTAGTTTAACTAATCCTATTCTTAATATTTCTGTTCAAGATTTGTATCTTGTAATTTTGGAAATTTTTTTTTTTTTTTTTTTTTTTTTTTTTTTTTTTTTTTTTTAAGGGTATGCCCCACTCAAGGGCTCACTGGAAAAAGAAAGATTCCTGCTCACTGATCCCTCCACAGAAAGCAGATTGAAGTAAAAAAAAAGTGTCTTGGGGAAAAAAAAGTTCTGGGGACCCAATATAGATTAAGAACATAACATGCCATACTGGGTCAGACCAAGGATCCATCAAGCCCAGCATCCTGTTTCCAACAGTGGCCAATCCAGGCTACAAGTACCTGGCAAGTACCCAAAAACTAAGTCTATCCCATGTTACCGTTGCTAGTAATAGCAGTGGTTATTATCTAAGTCAACTTAATAGCAGGTAATGGACTTCTCCAAGAACTTATCCAATCCTTTTTTAAACAGCTATACTATACACCAAGACAGTGTATCTCATGCTGGTGGAAAACAGATACTCGTGTTTTCCCAGCCTGTGCTGACTGCTGGGAAGGCGGTGCTAGGGACAGACAATTTTCCTTAGCACCTCCTTTTTAGCGTGACCCCTCATTTAAATAATGCCTCATGTGTCCAGGAGAGGTGGCTGGGCACGTGTTAGGAGAACGGGCTCTCAATCATGACTACCTCCAAAGTGCATACAGGGACACCAGATACAAATTCAGACATCCTTAGGGAAAAAAAACCAAAAACCCTAGCAATACCAAATCCACACCTTCCTGAGAACTACAGTCACACAGCAAGACATGGCCAAGCAGTTCGATATAAAATACAATTTTCCTACATAATTGCAAGAAAATCACTATCCAAACCAGAATTAAAAAAAAAAGCCACAAACTCAAAGGCAGCCTGGTTTGATAAGGAAATGTTTAAAATAGAAATCCTTAAGACAAAAAAAGGTAAGAACTAAAATACAGAGCACCTGGGAGGAGGAAGTGATGTCAGTGCTCTGAATATCTGCCTAGCCCCGAGGCTCCTAACCCAAACCCTCCATCCCAACATCGAGCTTCTGCCGTGTTCTCTAGGCAGAAGACTCTGCTGTGCATGGCAATGCCGAGGAAGCAGGTGGACCTGAAGAAGATCTCGTTCACAAGCTTTGTGGCGGCCAGTGTGCTCTGGCCTGACGCAGAAATGGCACTGGAACACGGAGCATCAGAGGTAGGGCCACGACCACAGGGATGTGCTGGAGGATGGGGCACCCAGAGAGGAATTTCGTGAGCTCCACAGCGATATGGCGGGGCTTAAAAGGGAAAAATAAAATAAAGAGAGTCAGCCATCAGATCTCAGGGTGGAGGACTGAGTCCTGCCTGGATAAACAGGCCTCTTACTTCACTACCAGGAAGTGCAGAGAGTTACTGCAGGATAACAGATCTCTCAGCACCCTGGAGGATACAGAAAATAGATCTCATCAGGCTAATCTGTGGTTCTGAGGAGTGCCTGTTGACTCGCCATCTCAGGACTGTTTCCAGGTAGTGTTGATTATCTGCTCTGAGGTGCTAGCACAAGACAGAGGACTGGAAATGGTGCCTGTAATTAAGTTAGAGCGAGAGGGCCCATAGATCACTGGCCCAGCCTCCTAATAGCCAGCCTAGGGACATTGTAGCCTGCTTTCATAGCTTTGCAATGAAGGAAAAAAGTAGCCAAAGCGGCTAGGAAGGCTGGCTTTTTCATATGGAATGGCAATAAGATGGAGATTTACCAAGACTTAGCTATGACAGCTATCCACAAATAGTGGGAATTTTAGGACTTAGTTGCTCAGCTTCACCAGCATAAAACACATGGCTATTCCTGTTTGGATTAAGCGTCACCATCAGCGGTGTGACATCTCGTGTGAAAACTGTTCAGGAGGTGGCAGAAATGAGGTGCACAGCTGGACTGGAAACTCTCCGACCAGAGATCACAGCTAGAGGGCAAGGAGAAGGTAGACTGTGTGGGGAACCTCCAAAGTTGGCAATGCGTGAATAAAGGTGGCAGGCAGCCGAGACGCCAGTCGAGTGGCTCGTCCTCATCCAGGAAAGCCCCAAGTTGAATAGTGTGAGATGGGAGTTGTACTATTCTGAGTTCTCTCTCTTACATGTTTTAACATTTTCTCTTTCAGCTTGCGCTCTGAGGGGAGTTTTCTGATATATAGATTGAGAGGGATCCGATTTATTAATCTCTTGTTAATGTCTTATAATTGATGTATACGAGGGTTCGGGGGGGGGGGGGGGGGGGGGAAGAAGTCTGCAATGATGTTTCTTCAAGCTGTGGTGGTCCACATGGAGGGTCAGTGGACAAGCTGTAGGTGGGGATGATGTGAAATTTTCTTTAGTATGTAGCCCCTGTAGGGAGGTTGATTATGAGCTCCACTGGGAGAATGACTATCAACTACCAGTGGTAGTATCTTTTACAATGTTAGGAGACCTGAAATTGATTCTCTGTCAAGGGCCTAAACTCCCCAGTCAAAAGGAGAGAGAGTGTTCTTTTAGCTTTGAGCATGGCCATATCTCAATGTGATATTTTGTCAGGAAAAGCATTTGACCAAGCACAAGGAGAAGCTGTTATGGATGAAATCCTTTCCACATAAATATGTCTCTTCAGCTACTAAGAATAAGCACAGTGGGGCATATTGTTTTCTCAGTCTCTAGTGGTAGATGTGCAGGCAGGGTTTAGGGACACTGGGGGCAGATATGTCCTTATTGAAGTCATAGCTGGCAAGATGTATATTTTGCTCAACTTTCACGCTCCTAACTCAGACCAAGGACCCTTCTTAGATGTTATCTCTAATCTTTTAGAGATGTGGGCGGAGGGTCACCTTATTGTTGAAGGAGACTTCAATATTACACGATACCCTTTAGATAATTCAGGCTCAGGGACTGGGGCACAAAAAAACAGACTCAAGAATTTAATGACAGACTAGGCTGGTGGATATATGGAGATTGACGAACCTGACGGCTCGGAATTTCATGTATTTCTCATAACCATAAATCATAATCCCACTTGGCCTTTAATAGATAAAACGCTAGTGGGACATATTACAGACACTGATTTGGGGAACATTACATGATCTGACCATGCACCAGTCTGGGTGACTAAGACTAAAGTGTAGAGAGGAAGGGGCAAGATACGGACAGTTGAATGATTGTCATCTAAACTAAGAGTTTACTGATTCTTTAGCCGAGGAGATAAGGAAATATTTGACTACAGACAGTACCCCTAAAGTTACATCTACTGTGCTTTTGGAGTGTCTGAAAGTTATGCGGGGGAAGTTGATCTCAGGCTTCATTCTTTAAAAAGGAACGGGAAAAGGCACTTCTGCAAAAGACTGCTAAACCTGAATTAAGCCACAAGAGGGCCCCATTGCCCCAAGAGCTGCAGAAGCTGGAGGAAGCTAGGAAGGAATTACACTGCCTGGTCTGGCCAAAATAATTTTCCAACTGGATTTGCTTAAAACAGACATTGAGTTTGGCAATAAAGCAGGCTGTGTTGGCGAGACAGCTAAAAGAGTTCACTCAAAATCATGTTGCTAAAATTTCCGGGTCATTCATCAAACCGTGATGTGCCTGTATCGCAGTGGTACAATGCAAATAAGGGGGAAGGGGAGGTGTGTGGGTGGGATTTGGGCAGCGTTATGTCCCAGCAGCACTGTGGACGATAACGTTTTCTACATTGCCGGCAGCATCGCGGGAAATAAACGACACCTTTTCCCCGAGGCACTATGGGTGCAACACTGAGGCACAGCCACAGGCAAATGTGGCCGGCTGCACAATTTCACCCCCAACCCTTTTTCCCCCCCCAGTGGCTCATAAGCAGAATGAAGCAGCTAGGCCTTAAGAGACATGTCAGGGAATATTTTATACTCCACAAGGGAAACTGGCAATAGGTTCCTCTCTGTTTTAGGAGGATTTATATAGTTCTGACACCCACATTGCAATGAAGGATATTGAACGATATCCGGGGGGGGGGGGGGGGGGGGGGGTGTAAATCTCCCAAAACTGGCTGAGGAGGCCAGGGAGAGTTTGACGTGAGAGTCAGGTCATCAGGGATTTGAAACTGGGCAAGGCACCTGGACTGGATGGTTTTATGGCTAAATTTTACAAAACATTTACTAGTGCTGGTGAAACCATTGGTTAACATGTTCAGTTCATTGTGCAGTGGTGGATCCATCTCTCCCTATATGAATTTGGCAGGTATTACTATTTTGGCAAAAAGGGGGGAAGACACCCAATCCTTTGTGGTTCCTGTAGACCCATCTTCTTAACATAGTCCTGAACATCTTAGGAGCAGTGGCCCCTCTATTGATTCATCCTGACCACTCGGGATGGTGCTGGGAGGTTGGCATCTGATAATATTCGAAGGGTCTTGGAATTAGTTTGGAAAGTGCAGTGGGATAGGTTGCCAGTGGTTTCTATTGACAGTTGATGCAGAGAAGGCCTTCTATAAAGTTCACTGGCAGTTTCTTTTCCAGGTATTGGAGAAAGTGAACCTAGGATTTGGCTTTATTGAATGGATAAAAAAAAACAAAAAAAAAACCTGTATAAGCTTAATACATGCATGCTGGTTAACAGGGGTTACTCAGCCCCCTCTGGAGTGAAGAGAGGTACCAGGCAAGGCTGGCCGTTGTCTCCAGTCCTGGGGGACTCTCAGGGTTCAAAGTCAATGAAGATAAACCGGAGAGTTTGAACATTTCCATGCCCGAGGAGCGGTTCAAGTTAGTTGGGGGATTCTCTTCCATTCTAAGTGGCTAAAAGGTGGGTGGTGAAGTTATCTTGGTGTAAAAATAGGCCTGAAGACAGAGGAGCTTTTTGGGTTTCATTATGCCTCCTTGGTGCAAGAGATACAAAGGGATCTGAATAGATTGAATTGAATGCATGCGTGCACGGCGTGGCCATTTGCAAGATGAAAATACTTCCAAGATATTTCTATTTCTTCCAGAAGCTACCAGTACAAGTCCCAGCCGGATTCTTAAAATGTTGGCAGCATAAGTTATTTTGATTCATATGGCACCATAGACTCCAGTGGGTGCCAGGCAGAGTTTTTTCAGGAGAAATTGAGAGGTTATTGGTGTACCTAACTTATAGTACCCACAATGTGGCTGCACAGCTGAGTGCTATGTTGCAGCGGCATGTGAAAGTGAATATTAAAGCAGGGGAACCACCCCCCCCCCCCCGGTTGGAAGACCAGGTGTGGGAAAGTGGTTCTTTGATCACCAGGGGCTTACTGCCCTATTCTAGATTAATTATGGCGGTATGGGGGAAATGGAGAAAGGCTAGTGGGATATAGGAGATTCTGCCACCACATCTCGTTTTTGTATAACAACTTCAGTCAGGGTAATAGCAAACTGGACTGGGAAGGGGATAACTAGATTAGAGCAATTTTGGGACGGTCCTGGTTTACTGTCCTTCCAAACATTGCAACTATATCAGCTGTCCCAGAGCAAAAACACTTTTCATATAACCAAGTGGCTCATTTCTGTGCAAAAAAAAAATCTACTCTGACTTACAGAAGGGCAAAATGCCTTTTGTAGGCTTTGGTGATCAAGCTGGCAGGATTAAGTGGCTGATATCTAAGATTTACGTGCTATTAAATGAGGAATTGATCCCAAAACATACACTTCAAGAGGCCTGGGAGAATCTCCAGAAGACAGTGTTTGGGATCAGGGTTTCTTGGCCACCAGTAGGGGGTCAGTCCCTGCTCTAATGAAAGAAAAGTTGCTCTATAGGTGGTAGCCGACACCAGCTAGGTGGAGTAAAATGTTACCCCATTTAAGTAACCAGTGTTGGAGGGGATGTGGCTCCGTAGCTCATTCTTCCATCTGTGGAGAGAGGGCTTGGAGGTGAGCAGGTTGTGGGATGGAATAGTTTGTTTAGTGCGAGATACGATTGGACTCTGTCCCTAAAAGACACCAAAGTATGTTTGTCGCGTATACGGGCTGCGGTTGGCAATGAAATTAAGTAGTGCTCAATGATGCAAATTTCGATTGCAACCAGGTGGCATCAGCCTATAGTGCCGACTATAAGATGTTTCTTCCTGGACTGGGAAGGTATACTATATGGGAACACTTACAGCCCTTTGAAATGACATGTTGTACTCTTAGGAGATTTGGAAGCCTTTCGTACAGTGGAAGGATAAATAGGGGCATATGTGGGGTGGGGGGTGAATAGGAGGGCGCTTGTATCATTCTAGGGGACTTTGGTGGAATCTCAGATTCCACTGGGATTAAAAAAAAAAAAAAAAAAAGGTTAAACAAAGCGGTGTTTGGTGCCGATGCAATACAGTGCGCTGTATGCAATAAGGGGATTAGCGCCTCTACAATGTGTCCAATGCGGAGTGAATCTAATAGTGCTCATCATTGCACTCAGAAATTAACGCCTGTCGCTCCTAAACGTATTACAGAAAAGCAGAAAAACTGCTTTTCTGTATAGCCTCCTACTTAATATCGTTGCAATATTAAGTAGGAGGAACAAATCTTTCAAAAAAAGAAAAAAAAAAAAAAAAAAAAAAAAAAAGAGTGCCAGCAGTCGGGTGCTCAGTTGACAAGCATCCGTTTCCTGAACCCCTGGCTGTGCGCCGTTTATGAAAACCAACACCGATAAATTCAGCATCCGTTTCCCTAACCAGCAGGCAGACTGACAACGCTCACAGGCTCCCATCATCAAGAAGGTGCTAGGGGCGTGCAAGCAACCCTAGCGCCTCCTTAACGCCACCCCCCCCCCCCCAACTTAAATATTGCATGGCGCCCCCAGGAGGAGCGCATTAGGAAAGCGGGTGCTGACTGTTCAGCGTCGGCCCCTTCGTGAGGTAACTGGCATGTTGCTGTTTTAGTGCTACAAACAGCATACGATCTGATTGTAGTGTGTGATTTTGGCATGTTTTGGATTCTATATTTTCAAATATTGGTGTTTGCACTTTTCTGCTAATAAAGATTATAAAAAAAAGATTTAGTTATAGAAAAAAGAAAAAAAAAAAAAGAGCACCCCTCCCTCCTCCCCAGAGATTTACACAGCACCTACTTTCACAATCTCAGAAATTATAAAACAATGCTAAAACAGAATGAACTGAACACAGGAACAAAAAACAGAGGCAACCATACAGGCCGATACAGTAAAGCGCGGCCACGGTTACCCTGCTTCTAACCCACAATTTGGCCGCGTTAGTCCAACCCGCGATTCACTATCCCTTTTAACTCATCCTTACCGCTTCTTTAAATCAACCGGTAACCCCTTCCGCCCGCAGCATGTGTATGAGATGTAAACGCTCCGATTAGCTATTCCCTCCCATACAGCAATGTGCGCCCCGATTATCTCCTTTTTAACCTGTAGTTTTGCCGCGCGTTTAACCTGCTAACTTACCGCCTACCCTTACCCCTGCGTTAGTGTGGAGTGTCAGGTCAGAGAGACGAAATTTCATGGGCAAACGACCCCCTCACCCCCCTGGGACCCTTCCCCTGGCGTTAGTGTGGTGTGACAGCAATAGGCAGGCTCCGGTCAAAATCGGCTCGACATGTCATTAAAACAAAAAGTGGATAAAGTGTAATAAAAGTAAACTTACTGCATGTGAATTTTCTTTGAACAGTCCTCTCTCTCTCTCCTCCTCCGGAGGCGCGCACTGCGGCTCCCCTGCCTCCCGGGGGCAGCCGAAGGCGAAAGCGTATGGGCGGGCGGGCGAAAGCGTGCGGGTGAAAGTGAATGAATGCACGCCCGTACGCGGCGGGAGCCGGCGGGCGTGCATTCATTCACTCACCTTCGCCGGCGGGCGTGCATGCATCCATCCAGCGGAGGAAGCCGGCGGCGAAAGCGGCTTCCAGCAGCCCCTGCAGGCGAAGGTGAATGAATGCACGCCTGTGTACGCCTGTGAGTGCAATTTGGTCGCTCAAGGCGTTACGTCACAACGTTTGGCGTCATGGCGTGTGACGTCTGTGTTCGCTAATGCACTGCCTTGAGCGCCCAAATTGCATTCATTCACCTTCACCGGCGGGGACTGCTGGAAGCTGCCGGCGAAGGTGAATGAATGCACGCCTGTGTGCAATTTGGGCGCTCAAGGCAGTGCATTACCGAACGCCGACGTCACATGCCGTGATGTCACGCCTTGAGCTCCCAAATTGAATGCACAGGCGTACACAGGCGTGCATTCATTCACCGCCGGCGGGGGCTGCTGGAAGCCACTTTCGCCGCCGGCTCCCTCCGCTGGATGAATGCACGCCTGCCGGCTCCCGCCACGGACGGGCGTGCATTCATTCACTTTCGCCCGCCGGCTGCCCCCGGGAGGCAGGGGAGCCGCAGTGCGTGCCTCGGGAGGAGGAGGAGAGAGAGGACTGTTCAAAGAAAATTCACATGCAGTAAGTTTACTTTTATTACACTTTATCCACTTTTGTTTTAATTTTCGCGCTGCCTTGCTTCGGGAGGGGGGGGGGGGGGAAGAGGACTCGCAATCCCCCCTGATACCTGTCATTTCAAACGTCATTTGAAATGACAGGTACCAACGCACCCAGGATACTGTATAGGCGCTGTATAGCGCCTATACAGTAAAATGGATTGCGCGGACCTAACGCTTCACAGACGTGGCTTGCATTTGCAAGCTGAATACAGTATCGAGCGGTAGGTGATCCGAACTGTGCGTGCGCCCGGCCGTAACACACCTCACTGTATCGGCCTGATAGTTAATTCCTTCTGGGTCATATGGAAAGGGTCTTTCGATCCCAAACCAAATCAGAACCAGCAATCCAAAATGGAAAGATCAAACCTGAAGACCTCCCACAAGAGAAATTTGATCTGCTGGAAAGGGAAAAATCAAGAATACTGCACACCTTGGTACTACTATGCTAGAGGAAATCAAAGAATGCCTAGAGATACAAACCAAGCAAAGCAAGGGTCCCCGACAGGATACTAAATGAAATGCTGAATACAGCAGCGTGCAGGCCCAGGAAGGCCTAGTAAAAGTATAACCTGACTCCACATTACGGCCACTTCCCTACGACAGAGGGGTTCATTCCAGCAGCCTGGAAACACGGGGACCTATCAACAGTCTCTAATGTCCTCAAACACACACACTTCCCTCCTTTGCTGTCCAAAAGAAAACCAAACTTCCCACAAAAGAATGAGCAAGAAAAAATGAGACGTCTATAATCCTGGAGTGGGGAGGAGAAACTGGCTGTATCCTGCCATGAAACCTCCCATCAGGGTCGACACAGAGCGGCACCAAAACCCGATACAGCTCTGAAGCTGTACTTCCTGTAACCTGTACCTTTTGACTTGTTACAATTTAGTAATTTTCTTCTTTTGCTACCATTTTAATCATTCTGTGCATTACTTTGCCAATAAAGTTATCCCAATCTGAATCTCTCAGACACAGCTGGGGGGAGCAGTCTGCGCATCAGCTGACACGGGAAGTCTGCGACCTAACCGTGCGCCTTCCGGTGCTAGAGGCGACAGGGTACAAGTCTGTCTGTACCCATGCCCTAAGCCCTGCAGGCAAAAGATAAGACACGAATGCCAGGATAGCTTGAGATCTTAAGCTGATGCAATGCCTCAAAATCCCTCAGTAACTAGGAGGTAAACAGCAAGTGGAGTCCATGAGGACCGCTCCAAGCATGGTATGAAAGTGGAGCGAGATGGCAATTTACTGAGGAAAAAAAAACTGCATCAGAAGAGATGACCTCAAGTGACCTTGCTCATACACACACTCCAGCTGAGCTGTGGACCTTCCAGAGTCCTGCCCGGCCTTTCCACAATCAGTCCCCTTCCATTTGGCTCTCATTAGGCCACCATCATGCAAAGCCTCTCTCCTTATTTCTTCCCAGCCATCTCTCATCAGTGACCCATGTATTTAGAAGGTAAGGGAGCTCTGTCTTACTAGTCTCCCAGCCTCCTCCACCAAACCCCTCCATTGCTCCAAAATGCGGCAGCCAGAATACTTACCAACACCAGGAGAAGAGACCACATCACCCCCATTCTCAAAAGCCTACACTGGCTGCCAATACATTTCAGGATTATTCATAAATCCATCACCATTATCTATAAAGCCATCCATCAGCATGCTCCTCTTAACCTACAAATCCCTCTCAGACGGCATTCCTCTTCCAGACCCATTAGAGAAGCTTACAGAGGATCGCTACATGTACCCCAATCCAAATCCACTCATCTAACAGAGACCGGGCCTTCTCTATAGCGGGACCCTCGATATGGAATTCCATTCCCCCTGATCTGAGACAGGAACCATGCCTACTAACATTCAGAAAAAGGCTTTAGATTAAACAAGCCTTTCCAGACCCCAATTGAATCTCAGCAACAACGATAGAGAGACGCTTCAGAATATTGTAAATAATTACTCCTCCTTTTGTTAAGTTACTCGAGCTTTTGCCTCTTCCCCCAAGTTTGATCAGCCCTGTTTTATTGTAACTTCATTGCTTCTATTCACTTGTTCAAGGTTCAAAGCTATTACACCCCCTGTTTATCTGTAAACCAGCATGATGTGATTGTATCATGAATGCTGGTATAGGAAAAACTCTAAATAAAGTGTTGCAGTGCCTTGCGAGCTCCATCTACTAGAGCACCCCTGAACCCTGCCCTTGGGCCGCTTACCGCACTAACCAAAGCAGCCCCAAGAGAACCAGCAACACAGTGCTCCCCACATGCATGTGCCCTGCGCATTGATTTATTCTGCAATTAAGCAAGAAATAAAGTAAAACTCAGATTCTCAGACCAGCCAGTGCTTCACTCTTTGTTGGAAGGTCAAAAAAAGATAAAGAGTCTGCTTGTAACCCTCAGGCTCCACCCAAGCCCTCTACCAACCAGTTAAAGGGGCATCGCAGAGCTGAACTACGTCAAACTACTTGGGGGGGAGCCAGTTGCCACCTTCACCCCAGCTTAGCGCAAGCAGCAAGTCCAGCAGCCGCAGCCACTCACGGCACTAAAGCCAGGGCAGAAGGGCAGAGACGCAGCACGCGCCGTGGCCAACTGGTTAAGCATGGAGAAAGGACAAGAGGACAGATGGCTCATTCTGCTGTGGGGTGAGCGCTGCAGCTGCTTTCCTGTGACTCAGCGAAGCCCATGCGTAGCCAGGGAGTGCGTGCAGAGGAAAAGCGAAGGGCACGCAGCTGGGGGGCATAGTGCACCGCACTCAGAGCCAAGTTCTACGGGGGGGGGGGGGGAGGGGGGCGGCATTTAAAAAAAAAAAAAAATTCGACGTTTAAGAATACCAAAACAAAAATTCTAAACACACCTAAACAGGATAACTTACTTTAAAAAAGATGAAGCAAGGGTTTTGTGCACTATCGCCCTACCCCTGCCCACCACCCATCAGGTGTGATGAGTTGCAGTCCTGAACCAGAGATAAGAGCCCGGGCCTAGATATGCATTTTTAGAGTTGTCTTTAATATCAGACAATGCAGCCATTTTCACAGACAACCAAACCCAAGCAGTCTTCCAAAGACGACAAAAAAAAAAAATATGTAATGCCTTCCATTTTAACAGCTCCCTCCAGCCAGCAGAACTTCTGAATAGAGAATAAGCTGGATTTATCCCGTGTCCCATGTGTGAACATGTAGCAAGCCACAGCAACCTGAACTCTCCAAACCGTCCGATCTTACTACTTACAACTTACCCCGCCCTCCACAATGCCTCCAACCCTCTTCTCTCGAAGGAAAAAGCCATCAATTGTATCGGGGGGAGGGGGGGGGGGGTAAAGTTTGCCTCAAAGCCCATTCCACTCTCCTGACATCTTCAGCTCAAGCTCCATATCCCACCTGTCCAACAGCCCCGGCTGCAAATCGTCTTTAAGTCCTCTAACTGCTCTGAAGACGCTCAATACAGAAAGTTTAACACAGCTATTTCAATCCCAGTTAAGGACCTTGAGCGAAAAAGCATGAATGGCAATGTTACAAGCAGCAAGTCCATCAAGAATCCCCTCTTCAAATAAGTGATCTTAAAAGATGAACAGAAGAGAGCACAGCCCATTCAGTCTGAACGTATTAAAGAGGTACAGAAGCAGACTGTGCAGTCCTAGCAAGCTCAGTTAAGTTACACTGCCACTCTTCCCTAGCTCCCTCAGAGTATCAGCCCATGGAGAGTACTCCCTCTAGGACCTGATCCAGTTCTGGTATACCACAGACAAAAGGCAAACAGAAGCCACATGCGTTAAAAATAAATAAAAAAAGGTAGCCCTGCTCAGATCCAGCTCATCACATGGGAAGGTAGGCTTGAACCTCCTTTCCAGATTCCCGAGCAAGATTTACCATAATCTTTAGCACAGCAAAGAATTGGGGAGTCTCAAAAGGGGAGAACGGAGATTCAGGAGCACCAATAGCGCACCGAGCATGGGTGCCTCTCTCACCTCCAGGACAGGCCTGGGCTCCAGACGAGGCACCATCAATGGCCGTGTCCCACACTGGCATGCACTGCAGGCAGGAAAAAAAAAAAAGTGTCACGATGCTTTGACATCACACCTGGGCGATTTAGCACCAGCACAATGCCTCGGCAATAGGCCCTTCTGCCATCAGCTGGGTGGCTGCCAGTTCCATCTTAAGCATTTTATATGTCATCATGCCAAATGATGATCACAACGGTTTACAAGAGCAGCATCCATGTTACAGGTTAACAATATTAACTCAAGGGTTTATAAAGTGATTTGTGCTACATAATTTCCTTTTTAGTAGTTTTCACACATTAGTCAGCTGTTTCAGGATACTTTATATATCTCTCATTCCTCATCACTATGCTTGAAGAACGAATGACATGTTAGGGGCATACGCATTTTTAAAGAGCCATGTTTTCAGCTCACGTTCGAACCAGTTTCTTTCTGTTAACAGACGTAGTGACTGGTAGAGAATTCATAATTTTGGGGCCTGCTATGGAAACATTCTGTCTCTTATTTGCATCTTTCGTGTTGTTGGTACAGTTAATAGTCCTTTATTCTGCGACATTAGGAGTTCGCTGTGGTGTGTACGGTTGGAGATTCACCTCCAATAAGCAGATGTTTCTGTCGCTGATGTTAAAAATTAGAGTCAGCGCTTTATGCTGTATTCTAGCTTGTACTGGCAGCCAGAGCAGCACTATCAGTGATGGGGGTCGAATTGCCTTGCCCCTAATAGGCGTCTCGCAGAAGCACTTTGCAGTAAACTGTAGTGGTTTTAGAAGTCCTGAAGAAAGGCCTAGCAATAGGGAGTCGCAGCAATCTATATTGGAGAAAAATCAGTGACTGCAACACAGTGCGGGAGTCCTGAGTCTGATACTTGTTCAGAGGGTGTAATGTGAAGATTACCCAGGTCACGGGGAGTGTTTCTCTTTAGCCATACAGTTTCAGTTCTATTTGTGTTTAGTGTTTAAGCTTTGTCAGTTCATGCTGTATTGCCTTCATGTATGTTGGTAGAGTTGATGCTGTGCTTTCAACTGATTTGGTGTAAGGAATGTAGCATTGAACGTCATCGGCAGAGGAGCGTTCGCTAGTTTTGCAAGTAGTGTACGCAAAGGAAGCATATGCTGAAAAGCGTGGCTGATAGTGCTGAACCCTGAGGGCCACCTGTCGATAGGGATTGTGTCAGAGATGTAGTTGCCCAGTTTGGCTTGGAATGCCCTGTCAAGCTAGGAAAGAAGAGAACCATTTGAGCACATTTCCTTCTCATCTGGTGGCATAGTAGAGGTATGAGCCACAGTGTTGCATGCTGCTTGTAAATCTATAGGAACCAGGGCTTGCCTTCAATCCTGCCTTGACTGTGTCCTGTTCCAGTATCCTGCCTTGCTCCTCTGTCCTAGTCCTGTCTGCCCTCCTTCCTCATTCTCCTCTGCCTGCTCTGTTGTTACCATCTGCCTGGATACAGACACTGCTTGACCCCTGCCTGGATACAGACCGTACCTGACCAGACCCCCCTGGGACCGCTCATCTAGATGTGGACATTCTAAACCATGCTGGCCTCCAAAGGCTCAACCCACTGGGGAAGAGGCTAGCATAGGTGAAGCTGCTTCTCAGTCCCGGCCACTAGCATATCTGCCTGCTGCAGACATGGACCCCCCCACCGTGCTCCATGAGCGGGGGTACCAGCAGCTCTGCCGCAGCCCAGGGACACGTATACACGAGTCACTGTAACCAAGTCAAACAAAGCAAGTGAACCCCGTCCAATCAACTTCAACAAATTTAAAAAAAAAAAAAAAAAAAAAGTTTCCCCTTTACGTAAATCCTCCCTGAAAGCAGCCAGAGGAAAGCAATTCAGACCCTACAATTTGCCCAATTTTGAAGCGTGAAAAACCTCTAAATACTCAAAGACAATTTTAAAATCAATGTCAGTACTCCACAGTGCCTTCTCTAAGCATTCATCTGGATTTACTGGCATGCATCTAGTACTCAGAAAAATGAGCATATTCAGACAATTCAATGGGTACAGCATGCATGGCCTCTGCACCATGCCACCCACATTGCCGCACTTAAAATGGGCCTGGAGATCTCTGCTAAGCTTCCAAAATTAGAGCTTTTTAAACAATGGGCTCCAGTACAACAAGAGGGGTGAAATTTGGATTTGAATTTCAGATTTAATCACCAAACCCAAGCTCAAGGAGAGAGTCACAGTCAGGTAGGTCCCTGCCCCAGAGGGCTTACAATCTAAACTTGCACCTGAGGCAATGGAGGGCAAAAGGGACTTGCCCAAGGTCGCAGGAGGGATCTGAACCCTAGGGGTCCCCTGGTTCTCAGCCTGCTGCTCTAACCACCAGGTTACTCCAGCAGCGAGGTGCATTGGCAGAGCTGGGTGGGGGGTCTCAGTGGGCCACAGAGGATGTGCCCTTCCCTGGGGCTATTTTGTTCTCCAACTCCAGAACACAAATCACATCAGCTGAGCAGCAGATGGAAGCTTTCAGCATAAGATTTTTACAACAGCTGGAAGGAAAAAAACAGAAAAAAAAAACCGAACAGCATTTCTGCTGACCCTCCCTTGGGGAAAGGGCACAGCCCAGATACAGTCAGCACTGAGCCAGCAGGCCTGAGAATAAGGGAGATCACATGGAACTTAATCCCCACCCCACCCACCCTGCATTCTGTATCAGATTTCTAAATGACTCCATTCAACGCCCACACCTGGTACAGTTAGCAGCTAAAACAAATCCCCGGGCTTGTCACCAAGGAGTGAAAGTGTAGAGTCACAGCCCAACAGTAAGGAGCAGCAGCAGCCAGAGAACCAGAGGAGCCAGAATCCAAATCCTGCTGCTCCCACCGATGCTCCATTACTTCGGGCAGAAGCTTAGGCTGTGAGCACCCTGGGGCAGAGAAATACCCAATCTAAGTATGTATACAGTCCCACAAAGGCGGCTCGTGAACAACATGAGAAGCTTGGCAGTGGGCACCAAGGTGGAGTGCACTACAAACTGGCCGACAGGAGACAGCATTAACAGTTTTCTGGAGAGAAAATGGTGGTTAAGTGGAGTGCCAGAGGGATCGGCTCTGTTAAACATCTTTGTGAGCGACAATTTGGAAGGAATAGAAGATAAATGTTTGTGGACACGCCTGAAGGAGTAGAGAGAATGAGATGTGATTTAAGAAAGCTGGAAGAGTGGTTGAAGACTTAGCAGCTGGGATTCAATGCTGTGAAGTACAGAGTTACACATCTGGGGGTGCAGTGATGCAAAACAGCTGTATGTGATGGGGAGTGAGACACTGATGGGCACAGACTGGGATAGAGACCTTGGGGGTAATAGTTTCTGGCGATCTGAAGGCAGCAAAAGCAACGTGACAAGGCGATAGCTAAAGCTGGAAGAAAGCTGGTCTGGCTGCATAGAGAGAGGAGAATAACCTATAAGAAAAGGGAGGTGATGATGCCCTCGTACAGGGTCCTTGGTGAGGCTGCACCTGGAGTAGTACTGTGTTCAGATCTGGAGCCCGTATCTCAAAAATCGATAGAGACAGGATGGAAGCTGTCCAGAGAAAACTGACCAAGATAGTGTGGGCTCTGTATGGGCAGACGGAGCTGAATATGTAAACCCTGCAAGACAGGAGGTGCAGGGGAGATGATACGGATACCTTAAAAGGTTTTAATGATGCACGATCTTC
Organism: Rhinatrema bivittatum; assembly: GCF_901001135.1. Taxonomy (NCBI): domain Eukaryota; kingdom Metazoa; phylum Chordata; class Amphibia; order Gymnophiona; family Rhinatrematidae; genus Rhinatrema; species Rhinatrema bivittatum. Next base: position 223,485,406 of record NC_042622.1, on the reverse strand, counting down.
GAACCTTTTCCATTAGAAAGGAAACTGTAGAACTAGGGGCCATGAAATGAAAGAGGGACGACATCAGGAAATATTTACTTCCCCAGAGTGTGAGGGATGCCTGGACTGCCCTTCCAGAAGAGGTGGAGAGGATGAAGACAGTAAATGAATTGAAAAGGGCATGGGATACGTCTGTGGATCCCTAAAGACTAGAGGGTGGAAATGAAAAGGGTGCGGAGGTGGGGGGGGATAACTTGCACAGAGCAGCAGTTACTACCCTTGATCAATTAACCTCAGGCTTTGGATGCAATTGCAACGGGGGGGGGGGGGGGGGGGGCAGGGATTGGATTTAGATGACAGCCAATGACGCTCAGACATTAGGGAAGAGTACAGGCCTGCTTCTACAGCCAAGTCCAAACGCAAAGCACATTCAAGCAGCATTGTCTGAATCGTGACGCCTGCTCTTCCTGTAAAAAAAGCGTTGCTAGCAATTCTGTAACGGGTTGGACGGTCGCTCCACTAAGACATGCGGGATAAGAGGGGCCAGCTCCTCCCGCTGAAAGACGCAGCACCCTGGGATCTCCCCTTCCAGGGGGGGGAAGAGGGCGATCCAGGGTCCACTTTCCCCCGGGTCTTGTCATGATGTGAGCAGAGGGTCCCCTCCCCCCACCCCCTGAGGGAAATGCAGATCTATGTCGCCGGACACGTGATCACTCCCCACTGGGGAGCTGACGGTGTGGACCCTGCTGAAGCAGCAGGCACCTTGTTGGGTGGCTGCAGAGACGGGTCACATCTGGGAGAAAAAGGCCACTTGGCACTCCAAGCCAAAGGCCTGGTGCATGAGTAAAAAAAAAAAAAAAAAAAACGATTCCGGAGGAAGGATGGGGAGGGAACCGAATTAGACACCCACCATGGGAGCGATGCCCCCCCCCCCCCTTCCCAGCCCCTCTGGGACTATGTACTGGTGACAGCAGAGGGAATTCCCCTCTCCCAGCCAGTCTTTCCGCCAATCGTGCAGGAGAATTCAAAATGGCGGCAGTTCCCTCGCTACTCGGGAACGGCCTCTGCAGGAGGAGGAGGAGGAGAGTGCAGATGCAGCTCCCGCCACCGGGAAAGACCCTGCAAGTCCTCTCGATGAGCCCTTCCCCACCAGGGAGGCCTCGAGAGCACAAGCCGGCCCTGAGCACAAGCCGGCCCTAGATAAACCGCAAGCAAGGCTCCCCCACAGGCCACACAGCAAGAGGGACGCAGCATAATCTGGTCCTACCGAAGGAACTGCTGGGACCACGGACCTGAAGACTGCCTCTGTGCTGGTCGGGAAGCAGCGAAACGCCCGGGAGAGCAAAGACCATGGCCAGGCCGTCTCTCTCCTGTTCGGTTCCTTTTTTAAGTCAACTTTAAAAGGCTGCCCGCACCAAAAACAAACTAACCTCTCCTGAAAGGCCGAAGAATGGCAGAGTTTGTGCTGGGAGGGGAGGGAGCCAGATCACTGACTATCACCCCTGGCACACTCCAACCTGTTATCAGGAAGGATAGCCCCACCAGGACCTACCGACCTCCCGGGAGGCACAGTGCTCTGGAAAAAAAATAAAAAATTAGAGCTGCCAAGAAAAGCAAGAAATCCTATGTTTCTTTTTTGGCTTGGTCGGAACTGCAGGTTTTGCACCACCTCCCATCTGCTGGCGACAAATACTGAGGAGCAGCAGCTGGTACTCCAGGTTAAGAGGCGGTACCTGCGAAGCTGTCTCCATCCGCTGGGAGGCAAAACCCAGGAGTCTGGACTGATCCGGGGATGTACAGGAACAGCAGTTACTACCATAAGAACCTTGGCTGGGCAGACCAGATGGACCATTTTGTTGTCGTTACTATAACTTGGATTGAGAACAGGTTTGGAACTGAAATTAAATCCAAATATGCCCCACCACCACCACATCTAAGGCAGTTTAGTCTTGAAGTTGCTTCTTCATGTTCAGTCTTTTGTGGAGGAAGCAGATACAGATCAGCCCACTAACCCCCAAGGCTAGCAGAGGCCAATTCTTCCAGCACTAATAGCTGAGCAAGAAATGCCAGGAAGCCCTCAATAACGGGAACCCTAATCCAGAACACAGCTGACAGCTTTAAAGGACCCAAAGGGAGGTGGCACGTGATCAAGTATGCTTTAAGAGGTTTGACTAAGTTTCAGAGAAACACAAGTGTGGGGAATTATGAGCTTTGCTCCTGATGGCCAGCAGGCCATGTCAGGGGTTAACTAACTTCCCTTCTCTCTGACCTTTGCACTGAATGCAGCAAGACTAGCACATCTTAAATCTCTAGCTTATAATTAACCCTCATTGCCTAAGGAGAGGATACCTAGCTGCCACGTATTCAGCTGCAGGCAGAAGACAGACACATATATGGTATAGGCTTCAGCAGCCAATTAAATGATCTGTACGCACCCCCTGAGCCAATGGTCTAATGGCACGTCTGTATACTATGGCTAGGAGAGCCAATGATGTGATGGCACATTTGTATGCTATGGATGAATGTTCAATAAAAGGGGACCCACGGGAGTGTTCAGCCCCTTCCCTTTTTGCCATGACTCCTGCCTGATGTGTCTTCATTGCCGCAACACATAAGCGTTTGTACATAGGTCTCCTGGTCAGAGAGCATCAACCTAGTGCAGCAGAAGTGATCCTGTAGCAAGGACCTGCTCTCCAGGTAGTGCATTGTCCTCTCGCACAGAGGATGTATCTCTAAGGGCTACTGCCCAGGAGGGAAGGGTTAGGTCGGCCGTCATAGTTGGTGATTCGATTATTAGGAATGTAGATAGCTGGGTGGCTGGTGGGCGTGAGGATCGCCTGGTAACTTGCCTACCTGGTGCGAAAGTGGCAGACATCACGTGTCACCTAGTAAGGATTTTAGACCGTGCTGGGGAGGAGCCGGCTGTCGTGGTACATGTGGGCACCAACGACATAGGAAAATGTGGGAGGGAGGTTCTGGAAGCCAAATGTAGGCTCTTAGGTAGAAAGCTTAAATCCAGAACCTCCAGGGTAGCATTCTCTGAAATGCTCCCTGTTCCACGCGCAGGTCCCCACAGGCAGGCAGAGCTCCGGAGTCTCAATGTGTGGATGAGACGATGGTGCAAGGAAGAGGGAATCAGTTTTGTAAGGAACTGGGGAACCTTTTGGGGAAGGGGGGAGTCTCTTCTGAAGGGATGGGCTCCACCTTAACCAGGGTGGAACCAGACTGCTGGCGCTAACCTTTAAAAAGGAGATAGAGCAGCTTTTAAACTAGAACAAAGGGGAAAGCCGACAGTCGCTCAGCAGCGCATGGTTCGGAGAGAGGTATCTTCAAATGATACTAATGATGCATTAGAGTTAGGGCATCCCGACAGAGAGGTTCCAATAATAAGAAAAGTAGTCCAAGTGCCTGTAACTAAAAACTCACCTGAGCTAAAAAGATTCCAATTTATCCCTGACAACTGAAAAGCAGAATGTTAATACAAAAAAAAAAACAAACTTTGAAATGTTTGTATGCTAATGCCAGAAGTCTAAGTAGTAAGATGGGAGAATTAAAGTGTATAGCCGAGAATGATGTCAGACTTAGATTTACATTTATTATGATTTATAAACCGCCTAACACTTAAAAAGGTCAGAGACGTGGTGGAAGGTGGATAACCAATGGGATAGTGCTATACCAGAGTACAAATGACATCGGAGCATCTTGGTGGCACTATCCTTTTGGCCATTCCAGACAAAGATCCTGCATGACACTAAATGCACAATTGAATCTTTATGGGTAGAAAGCCCTTGTGTGTGGGAAGAGTATAGTGATAGGAGTATACTACTGTCCACCTGGCCAAGATGACGAGAGAGACAGTGAAATGCTAAGAGAAATTAGAGAAGCTAACCAAGTTGGTAGTGCAGTAATAATGGAAGATTTCAATTACCCCAATACTGACTGGGTAAATGTAACATCAGGACATGCTAGAGATAAAGTTCCTGGATGGAATAAATGATTGGTTCAGGAACAGAAGAGAGCAATTTTAGATCTAATTCTCAGTGGAGCGCAGGATTTAGTGAGAGGTAATAGGGATGGGGCCACTTGACAATAGTGATATGATCAAATTTGAATTAATGACTGGAAGGGGGGACAGTAAGCAAATCCATGGCTCTAGCACAATACTTTCAAAAGAGGAAGTTTGATAAAATGAGAAAAATAGTTAAAAAACTTAAGATGCAGCTAAGGTTAAAAAAGTGTGCAACAGGCATGGACATAGTTTAAAAATACAATCCTAGAAGCACAGTACAGATGTATTCCACACATTAAGAAAGGTGGAAGGCAAAACAATTGCCAGCATGGTTAAAAGGTGAGGTGCAAGAGGCTATTTTAACCAAAAGATCTTCATTAAAAATTGGAAAAAGGTTCCATCAGAAGAAAAGATAAAGCATAAGCACTGGCAGATTGAATGTCAGGTACTGATAAGACAGGCTAGGAAAGAATTTGAAAAGTTGACCCTAGAGAAAAAACTCATAACTTAAAATATATCCAAAGCAGAAAGCCTGCGAGGAAGTCTGTTGGACCGTTAAGATGATAAGTTCTTGGAGGAGAAGTCCATTAATGGCTATTAATCAATTATACTTAGGGAATAGCCACTGCTATTAATTTCATCAGTAGCATGGGTTCTTCTAAGTGTTTGGGTAATTGCCAGGTTCTTGTGGCCTGGTTTTGGCCTCTGTTGGAAACAGGATGCTGGGCTTGATGGACCCTTGGTCTGACCCAGCATGGCAATTTCTTATGTTCTTATGAGGGGTTAAAGAGGCTCTTAGGGAAGATAAGGCCATCACGGAAAGACAAATTCTTTGTTTCTGCATTTACTGAAGAGGATGTTGGGGGTAATCCCTGTTCAAGATTGTTTTCAAAGATGATGATTCCGATGAACTGAAGATGCAGCAGGGCAGATTGACAAACTGAAGAGCAGTAAATCACCTGCACCAAATGATATACACCCCAGGGTTTGAAAAAACTCAAATGAAATTTCAGACCTATTAAAATTAATTTGTAACCTATCATTAAAATCATCCATTGTACCTGAAGAATGGAGGGCGGCCAATGTAATCCAGATATTTAAAAAGGACTCCAGGGGAAATCCAGGAAACTATAGACTGGTGAGCCTAACTTCAGTGCCAGGAAAAATCATGGAAACTGTTATAAGGAATAAAGTCACAGAACATTTAGACAAACATGGTTTAATGGCACACAGCCAGCATGGATTTAGTCAAGGGAAGTCTTGCCTCACAAATCTCCTACTTTTTTTTGAAGGGGTTAATAAACATGTGGATAAAGGTGAACCGGTAGATGTGGTATATTTGGATTTTCAGAAAATGTTTGACAAAGTCCTGCATGAGAGGCTTCTAAGAAAACTAAAAGCCATGGGATAGGAGAGGATGTCCTTTTATGGATTACAAACTGGTTAAAAGACAGGAAACAGATTAGGATTACATGGTCTTCACAATGGAAAAAAGGTAAACATAGCTCCTTAGGGATCTGAACTAGGACCGGTGCTTTTTAATACATTTATAAATGATCTGGAAAGGAGTGCGATGAGCAAGGTAATCAAATTTGCAGATGACAATTATTCAGAGTAGTTAAATCACAAGCAGACTGTGATAAATTGCAGGAAGACCTTGTGAGACTGGAAGATTGGGCGTCCAAATGGCAGATGAAGTTTAATGTGGACAAGTGCAAGGTGATGCATATAGGGAAAAATAACCCTTGCTGTAGTTACACAATGTTAGGTTTCATTTTAGGAGCTACCACCCAGGAAAGATCTAGGCATCATAGTAGATAATACATTGAAATCATCGGCGGGATGTCTTCCAAAAAAACAAACAGAATGTTGGGAATTATTAGAAAGGGAATGGTGAATAAAACGGAAAATGTCATAATGCCGCTGTAACGCTCCATGGTGAGACCACACCTTGAATACTGTGTACAATTCTGGTCACCACATCTAAAAAAAAAATAAATTAAAAAAACACAGTTGCACTGGAGAAAGAATAAAGGGTGACCAAATGATAAAAGGGATGAACAGCTTCCCTATGAGGAAAGGCTGAAGAGGTTTGGGCTGTTCAGCTTTGAGAAGAGACGGCTGAGGGGGGATATGATAGAGGTGTTTAAAATCATGAAAGGACTTGAACAGGTAAAAGTAAATCTGTTATTTACTGTCTCAGATAATAGAAGGACCAGGGGGGCTCTCCATGAAGTTAGTAAGTAGCTCATTTAAAACAAATTGGAGAAACGTTTTTTCACTCACATAATTAAGCTCTGGAATTCATTGCCAGAATATGTGGTTATGGCAGATAGTGTAACTGGGTTTAAAAAAAGGTTTGGCTAAGTTCCTAGAACAGGAGTCCATAAACTAATGTTAATCAATAAGGAAAAGTAGCTTGGGATGTATTTAATATTTGGGTATTTGCCAGGCACTTATGGCCTGGACTGGCCACTGTTGGAAACAGGATGCTGGGCTTCATGGACTCTTGGTCTGACCCAGTATGGCACATCTTATGTTCTCCAGTTCCACACAGGCCTCATAGGCCTGTACACATGGCAGCAAAATTATTTGAGGGACAGACAGGGGCTGAAAAATATTACAACAGATTTGGGCTTTTACCACACATCAGTAGATGCCACACAAGGCCAAGCCCAGCAAAACGCTACCATGAGCTCCCATACACAAGGGCATAAAAGAAGAATCTAAATCGATGACTGGTTACATAGCCTCAGAGAACAGTGGGCCCAAGTGGCTGAAGAGTGGCATGGAGGAGTAACCTAGTGGTTAGAGCAGCAGGCTACAAACCAGGAAATCCTACTGCTTCTCCTTGTGATTTTGGACAAGTCACTTTACCCTCCCTTTGCCTCAGGTATAAACGTACTGCCTGATTCACCAAGGCTTTTTCTCCCATTCTGTGTCTTTGGGAAAATACCTTGATGAATCTGGCCCTCAGATTGTAAGCCCCAGGAGATAGGGAAATACCTACTGTACTTGAATGCAATCCACTTTGAAGTGCCAAAAAGCCAAATATCAGGAAATAAAAGTGGGAAGAGCTGAGAAGGACAGGCTAGTTAGGACTCTTGGTTCCTGGAAACACTTGTTTAGTTACCTCCTATTCCTTCAGGAAGGGAAGTGAGAGGGAGAAACTCAAGATCTCTCTGGACAGATTCAAAGCAGCTCCTCCCCCTCTCCAGGAGGTTTTTCTGACAGAAGAGGAAGACATCCCGCTCAAAAAGGTATCAGAAGCCACAAGGGAGGAAACAGATAGGTCATTACTTTGAGTGCATCCAGATACAACTTAAGAGACCCCTCTGGGGAAAGAAAAACGCCTCATGCGTATCGGTGCAAGTTTCCTCCTTACCTTTCACGAGAGTTGAGAACGTGGCAGAGTGTCTAGACACAAACAGCTTAAGCTGATCGTCCAGGTTGCAGGAGGCAGCGTCTAGGTCCCAGGAGCGGATCCCTAAGTGGAAGAGAGAGACATCACTATCGTTAAGGGGAGTGTAACCTGTCACTCCACTGGCAGAGCCCATAGGGGTACCTTCCAAATGATCTCCCCTCCCTCCTCCCAAACGTGCACTGCCCTGCATGCCTTAGCTGCACCTGTCAATCGGCCCAGGTCATCCTAAAACTGCCAGTCTTCCCCACGGCGGGGAGAAGAGCCCATTGAGGACTTGTGCGCATCATTAGGGTCACAAAATCCAGAATGGCTCAAACAGGTAACGAATAGGAGTCTTACAAAATTCCAGGGGGGGGGGGGGGGGGGAGAAGAGAAATTCAGCAGGTTCAAGATTTGTTCTACTCATTCTAAAAAAACGAGACAGCAGTACAGGATAGTCCTCGGAATATGCTCACAAATGCAAACTCTTATTCAAATCTTTATTGGTTGGAACACATGCTCAATCAATCTCACCCAAAATAATAATCTTTAAGGATACAATAGCATAAAACCCTAAGTGTTCGTTCTCTTTTACAGTCCAAACCCGTCAAACACACTGTCGAAAGGACCTACAGCCTCAAGACCACATAAATCAAGCTAGATATAAAGGACTATGGAACCGGAATCGCTGAAGTTTATGAATAATGGCGAAACGAACAACGGCAATCCCATGATGCAAGGGGGGGGGGGGGGGGGAGTGCTGCCGAAACGCTGCGGCAGCAGGTGTTGCGACCCTTGTGATTGTTTGCCCTCATTTTCCACTTTGGGGCCTCTTGATGAGGCTTCCCACTGTGAGGGTTGCCGCTCTTTAAAGCAAAACTAGGTGCCGGGGAGGAACATTGTAACCTGCAGCTTGGAAGACTTCCATCCCCAAAAATAAAAGCGAGCACTGAGCCCGAGACACACAGTTTGGATTTATACACTGCTCGAGTTGGAAGTGCGCGGCTGATGATTGGATGTTGTAACCGACATGCTGCTTTCTCCTTGCTTTCCCTTTTCCCCATGACTACCTCTGAGCACAATACTGGCCACTGATCAAGCTGTTTAAACAGTTTTTGCTCCAGAATAAATTGGGTTTTTTTTTAAGCAAAATCTCATAGTTTTGGGTTTGATAAAAGAAGAATTGACTGTTTTTGATTTTTTTCTCCTTTTATTGTTGTGATTTGTGTTTGTTTATTTTTTGTCCGTGTTTATATGTAGTTTGATTTATGTGGTCTTGAGGCTGCAGGCCCTTTTGACAGTGTTTCAAGGGTTTGGACTGTAAAAGAAAGAGAACACTAAGGGTTTTATGCTATTGTATCTTTAAAGATTATTATTTTGGGGGGAGATTGGTGAACGTGTCTTCCAACCAATAAAGATTTGAATAAGTTTGCATTTGTGAGCATAATCTGAGGACTGACCTATATTGGCGTCTTGTTTTCCCAATACCAAGGAACAGTTAGTGGGGTTTTTTGGGGGTTTTGTTTTGGGGGGGGTCTGGTTTCTACTCATTCTGAGCACAGCTGCTGGTGTTTTCATTTCTTTCCTCAATCTCACCCTTCCAAATAAACCTAAATCTGCCACAGCAGCTTGCTTGGGGCATGAGGACTAGAAAGAACTTGTCCCTCAAAGCACATCTCCCAGGCTTCTCCTAGGAAAACATTTTGATTTCTCTCAGATACAAGTTCACTAAGGAGAAACTCACTGTTTTGCTCCGAGTACTTTAAACTGGCCTTCAGCACACTGCCATAAGAAACCTCTGCTGCATGGAAATTATTCTTGGCTTCTCTTTTCCACACCCAAAAAAACCCACAGCTTATTTGAGTACCATGATCATATGCCACTTGACAGGTTCTGGGTGTGTCCAAGGCTGCCCTCCCCAGCAGAGCTATTTCCTGGATGGCACCCAAGCTGACAGGTGTCTCCTTCCATCCCCAACACACACACACCCTTTTTACAGAGCCTGCCAGGCTCGCTCCTCAGCACATGTAATGATTTCACTTCAAATTAGAGCAATTAGTGGTATTCCACCACCATCAAGAAACTAGCCTCTGGGTACTCTAATCCCATAAATGTAGAGTGACAGTCCAATACTGAAGCTGTGCCTCCCTCTCCAGGGATCACAGCAGTCTAATACCGGTACTACAAAAAGGAAGAAAAAACAGAGCAGGGGGAGGATGCGTGCACCCATCTCCACTGAGTTTGTACTCAAGGAAGAGGATCTTCAATACCCCAAATGGTCAAGGAAGATCTACCAGAGGTAGTGTGCACCGGGTAAGCAGTCATCTACCAGTCTCAGCCTTTTTTCTTCTGTTACAAGAAATTAATCTAGAAAATGTAGTAAGATGTGAACAGACGTTCAAAGTTCCACACCCATGTTCTTTACTCAGTTACTAAAAAAGCATTAACACCTGATCCAGTAAGCTGATGGTATGCTAATGCACTTTTTAATTAAAAAAAAAAAAGCACATTAACCCAAAAATGGTTTATGCACACTGTCTGCAAGAAAATGTGTCCCCTTAAAGTTCTGAATACAAATCAGGAGTTAAAAGCACAAATCCCCCCCCATCATGAACTCCAGCTTCTGCCCCATAAACTTTATTCCACCTCTGACCACATTTCTCGTGTTACGTTTACAAACCTCTCTGCATTGGGAACTATTAACTAATGCCTTGAACATGGGATTTGCATGCAGATGTGCTACTTTATGCACTACGTTTGTTAAATCAGGAGTAAAGTTGTAAGCACAAAAAGTGATTGGATGCCTTGAAAAGAATAGGACAATAGATGAAGGCCCATCCAGGCTGCCTAATTTACTTCCTGTTACAGCACAGATCCCAGCTAATCTGCGGCTTTCACTTCCCAACTAAGCCTCTGCTCACCCAAGGCTTTCTTGAATTCAATTACTAGTTTTGCCTCCATTTCCTAAGAGGCTGTTCCACACATCCACCACCCTTTCCCATGAAGTTTTCTGACATTGCTCCCGAGTCTCTCCCCTCATACCACCACCCACCAAACCTTACACTCTGACTTCTTGTTCCAATGCATTCTTTCCTCTCTGAAAGATTTGTTCCTTGTGCATAATTTACACCTCTGAGATCTATTATATCCCCCTTTCTCTCATTTAGGGTATACATGCAGGTCTCCTTAAGTCCCATATGGATTTTGATGCAGATGATGCACCATTCTGGCAACCCTTATCTGGATTATTCACCCTTCTGATACCTTCCAGAGAAAGGAACTCAAGAATTGGGCATGTTCTAGGCGAGGTCTCACCAATGCCCTGTGACAGAAACATTACCACCTCATGTTTCGGCTAGTCATCTCATCATAAGGGCTCTTTGTACCCTATGAACACCTGAGATTTGCACCGGTATCCTGAAAAGATTGCTTAATATAAAAATCAGACCTGCCATGTAAGTATTAAAATTACTACAGGCACCACACGCTTCCAGGATTTACATTCTTTTTTCAAAGACAAGGCAGGTGTTTTGAAAAGCAAGCTGCCAAGAACTACATCAAAGCAGTCTCACCATACCTAGATACATAGTATCGCCCCTGGCGGCCATAAAACATGATTAAACAATGTACTAAAATGTTTAAAAAAAAAAACCCCACTATGCAGTCCTCTCCAATAGCTAGAGAGGTGCACAGAACAAAAGCCTGTTTCCTATTAAGGTAACGGGACACTTCATTGCCATAGTAAACTTGCTATAAAAAAAAATAAATTTCATGAGTAACCTATACACTGGGCCACAAACCAACTCAGGCACAGAATCTGAACGATGCAATGCCCTCGGGGGGGGGGGGGTGCCCTGAACCTCTGGGATACCTCCGCCCCAACCATGCCCTGCACCATGGGGATACCCCAACAATGCCCCAGTCTGCCTTCCCCAAATAATAATCAGCACCCGTGTCCACCCCTCCAGTAATGCCCGGCACCCCTGTCCCCTCTTCTCTCGCCCAGTAACGCCCTGCACCCCTTGCCGGTAACGCACCACACCCCCGGGGTACTGTGCCCCCTTCTCACCCCGCTCCAGCTCAGACAGCACGGAGCAGCGCAGGGCCGGACGGCCACATTCGCCCACGATAACGAGTAGAGAGAGGCGGGCGCTGCCAGGCCGGGACTCCCGTCCATCCGCTCCTCCCGCCTGCACCGCCATCTTTCCCCGCCACCTGACGTCACGCCCCGTTCCGCCCCGCCCCTTTTTACTTCTGGCCGCTGATGTCACCGCCGGCCAATGGGAGGGCGCCCAGAGCAGGAAACCCCGCCTCTTAAAGGGGATGCTGCGGCAGCTTAGCTCTGCCCCGGTTTCTACCTCTGCTTTTATTCCCGGGTCTCCTCTCGTGCTTCCTAAGCCGGCAGCCTGTCGGGTTTTCAGAATATCCATCATGGTAAAGTCTGTTAAACGAACGTAAATGAATATTATCAAGGTTTTATTATTGCACCTATATTGCAGTTTTTTGGTTCATTGTTCCTCGCTTGGGGCATTTAATTCGGAACAAACTTAATAAATGAATGAAAATGAAAATAGTTGGGTAAAACCTAGCATAATGTATTTTTTGTTCCAGTTCAAAATCTGCCCCCACCCCCCAAAGGCAATAATTCCAAAGAGGGCCCTGGTTTATTGAGCGCGGGTTATTATAGCCACACACCCTGCCCTGGGTCTGCTCTGCCGAGCCCCGTGCGCCTGCTTCTTTCACCTTGTCCCTCTGTCCCCTGGTGTCCGGTCAGTGAGAGGTTAGAGATGTCTAGGGACGCTCGAGTCCCAGTTGACAGATTTCACTGCAGCTCCTGGGGTCAGGGGTTGGTAGACCAGCTTCTGGCATTGCAATAGTAAGAATGGCTCCATGATTTGCTGCTGCTGCTGCTGCTGCTAGCTTGAAGCTTGCAACTCTGGGGTAAGGAGACACATCTGCCTTCTTCTTGTTTGTTTGGAAACAGAGGCTCTGGGATAATCATTACCGACCCAAAAAAAAAAAAAGCTTCATGTCCTACTCGTCCTTTGTGCGCTCATTTACCCTTTTCAGACGTGAGAATTCAGATCATCAGCTGTAGTTTTTTTTTTAACACCCAACACTGTGTAATTATTTAGGGAAGGAGGATAAACTCAACCTAAAATGACCGAGAGAGAGAGAGAGCTTCTGTAGATAAACAAAGGCTGTCAGTGTCTATACTCAGGAGGGATTAGAGGGCTGTGCTTATTTCTGGTGCTTGGAAGCAGCACTGTCATCTCTCTCGATGGCCTGAGGCTCTCGGCGATATTCCCAGAGAAAAGGAAAGTTCGCTACTGTTAGGGAGACTCAAGAGTTTTAGGGGCGGAGAAGAAACGACAGAAGCAGTTCCGTTTAGGGTATCCAAAGGCAGCCATCAACAACTTCCACATTTTCAGAGACAGAAACATCCTGGTTTGCAGAAGTGGTCTGGACGGTTTATTTCCCCACAGTCAGAGGCTGCCGGTGCCCGAGGCGTCCACCATGGCCGCCCAACTGCACCCTGCCATGCTCTTTCCACTGAAGCATTTACTCAGATGCTACGTTGCCGGAGTTATTGGCCCAAAAAACAAATAGTGACATATATAATATTCCAAACTTTATTAATATTCAAAAATGGAAACAATTCCAGAAAACAACCTTTTAACATCTCACACAAGGAATATCAACCTCAGACCCAAACATACCACTTAATCACACATTCATACCACACTCCCTCACACATTTTCATACCTTTAAAAACATCTTCATTTTCAAATTACATTTTTACATATAACCCCAAATTTTCATTTACAATACAAATTTTCAAGTTGAATTACAAGCAGAAAAAAATTCAATTTCCTAAATCTTGCACATCTTCATGGCAAAATTCTTCATCCTCTCTTGATCATCTCAACATGTTTCGCCTTCCACAGGCTTCTTCAGGAGAATTTTTAAAGAATTTCCTGCTGCTTATACATTTCCAACATGTTCATAGGTTCAATATTCCTATACGTCCCATAGATGTATAAGAACAGACACGTTCCCCGACTCTTAATCCTCAGCACATCTCAAACGAGCTCTCACAAAAACGCCATTTTCACCAAATGGCGTTATCATTCCTTATGTATTTCCTTATTAAACTCTAAAACCGACTATTAGTGCCACCTCTGAACGCTGTCATCAAACGAATCCAAGGGCCCGGCCGCAGAAAATTCCCTCGCCCGACATTGGCTCGGTTCCTCCCTCTGCTGGGCTGATGATTCCAGTTGTCACTCTATATCTATTTATTTTACAGAGGTTTACGCTGAATTCAGGGGCAGTTGTTATGGGTGTTAATGGTAAGGATGAGGACCCCCCCCCCTTATCGCAGAAAGATCATTTCTTTCCCCCAACCTTCTGCCCAAGAGGATTTTGCAGTCAATATAAAGGTGCTTCCCTTCTCCTTCAATTCCGGAAGCCACTTCTCCACAAGGATATGGCAGCGGTTCTTCTCAACCTTTTCTCCATGCCGCAGCTGAACTTAAAAAAAAAAAATCCTAATTATTATTTTACTGTTCAAAATGGCACTAAAGAAAGATTAAAATATTGTCAACAATTTAAGATTTTACAAGCAGTTATTGAAACTAACATTATAAAATTTTATTTTTTTTCCACAAACGTTTTCATCTTTGTTTATTTCATCAGGGAGTAATTTGGGTTTGATGTGCTGCACCCAGTTTCTCCATAGGGGGTTGAAGGGCAGAAAAACTCTTGTGCATCTCACTGTCAACTTCAAAATATTTTGACTTATTCTGGAGTTTATAGAGGGCAGAATTTAGGACATTTCCTCTTTCATCTCACCGACCCTACAAAAAAAAATATATATATTCAAATTCTGGTATCACCTCCTTAGCAGGGCTGGTGCGAGAGTATTTTGTGTCCTAGGTGAACCTTGGGTCATCCACCTCCCTCCCCAGCTTACTTATTGGTGGCAGCTCTAACACAGCGCTCCCTCCTGCCAGCAGAAGTGGCCCCAGTGCAGCACTACCTTCTTTGGTGGCACAGGCTCTGGTGCACATCCTCTCTGTGACTTGTGCTGGCGAGATTTTGCCCCCCCCCCCCCCCCCCAAATTTTGGCTCTCTAGGCAACCATCTAGTTTGCCTAATGGAAGCACCGGCCTTGCTCCTTAACAATAACTCAAAATTCCTCCACTGTCAGATAATTTGCGAAGTATCACAAAAACCTGCAAAAAAGGGGCCTCCCTCATTAAATGCATGCAAGGATACAAGAAATAACGCATTTCCAAAACTGACGTATTACAATCACTACCAACTGAACATGCAATCTTTTTTCTACCTTTGTTGTATGGGAATTGTGTTCTTCTAATCGGGATGGTCTCATTCCTTGTTTTGGTCTTCTGAGTCCTTTCATAGAGTGGAGGAGTAGAGCAGTGGCTATAAACCAGGGCTCTAATCCACTTCTCACCATGCTCCTTTGGGCAAGTCACTTACTTCGCCGTTGCCTCAGGTAAAAACTTAGGGTCTGCTTTACTAAGCTTTTGTCCCATAGATACAGAATGGGGAAAGGGCCTTAGTAAATGAGGCCCTTAGATTGTAAGCCCTCTGAGGCAGGGAAATAGCTCCTGAACCTGGTTATAACGTTCCTTGAGCTTGGAACTGGAAGGGCATGTAATTAAATCTAAATCACTGTCTTTTCCATTCCTTCCCTGCATCTGTCTCTGGCATTGATCTTTCAACTTTTTTCTTATGTGAGTGTATGAGAGAGTAGTACTCAAAAGAAATGACCCAAAACTGAGCTTGAAAAATAGAAACAAATCACACAATAGTAGATTCAGCTATATGAAGAACTCTGTGTAGAAGTGTATGAGAGAGTGCATGTATGTGTGAAAGAGAGGCTGTGTGTGTGAGAGCATAAATGCAAGAGAGAGGGAATATATGTGAAAGCATGTGTGTATGAGAGAGGGGGTGAGAGCATGCATGTATAAGCGTGTGTGAGAGCTTGCATGTGTTAGAGAGAGAGCATGTATGTGTGTGAAAGAGGCTGTGTGTGTGAGAGCATATGTGTGTGTGTGTGTGTAAGAGAGAGTGTGTGTGAGAGAGAGAGAGAGCATATGTATTTGTGAGAGAGAGAGGGTATGTGTGTGAGAGCATGTGTTTGTGTGTGTGTGTAAGGGGGAATTGTTATTATTTGTGATAATTGTGGGTTGATCCTTGGGCCGGTGGCAGGTGACCATGCCCACGGGGGAAGATCCTGAGAGGGACCACCAGTCAGGCTCAGAGTTGGGAGTCAGACACACACTAGTTCTTTTATTAAACTGTTTTAGAGAACCACCAGAGGTGGCAGTAGTGAGCTGGAAGTGTGTCCAGAGTCTAGCCTGACACCATGGTCCCTCACGGGACTACCCCCCGTGGGCGGGGTCAGCTGCCACAGTGTCCAAGGATCCACCCAAACATCAATAATCATAACACACCTCCGTACCGCACTTCTCCACACGGAAAAGATAACCTTCCACATCATCGATAAGGCATCATGTTGGGACTGCTCTGGTTACAGCTCCACTCTCCTCAATTTGACTGGGGAACCCTCCAACTCACCCAGTGGGGCCCTCACTGCCATGACTCTTGCCTCCTCCAAGTCTGGCCTCCACTACCTGCCCCTCTGGCTACGACTTCAGTGGGGCTGCCCCTGCAGTATGCTGACTTTGTGGATGTGTTCTCCAAAGGTAAGGCAGATATGCTGCCAGAGCATTGTCCCCTTCGATTGTGCCATCAATCTACTCCCAGGAGCTGTTCCACCACAAGGTAGAGTTTATCCCTTATCTCTTCCAAAGACCAAGGCCATGTCTCAGTAAATCCAAGAAAATCACGACAAAGGATTTATTAGACCCTCTAAATCTCCAGCAGGTGTGGGGTTTTTCTTTGTATTCAAGAAAGACAGGACATTACATTCCTGTATAGACTACTGAGGTCTGAACTCAATAGCAAAGAAGGACTGTTACCATCTGCCACTTTTCTTGGAACTTCTTGATCGCCTTCAAGGAGCCAAGGTATTCATGAAGCTGGACCTGCGCGGGACCTAAAATCTCATTCAGATTATGCAGGGTGATGAGTGGAATACCGCATTCAGTATGCAAGATAGCCATTATGAATACCTGCTTATGACCTTTGGTTTATGCAGTATCCCCGAAGTATTCCAAGGCATGATGAATGAGATTTTTAGGGACCACCTGTATGTGTGCGTGATGATTTATCTTGATGATATTCTCATTTTCTCTAAAGATCTCCAATTTCATCGTCGTGACATCCGTCAAGTCTTCCAGCAGCTATGGGCCCATAAGCTATATGCCAAGCTTGAGAAATGCAGCTTTGAAAAGGGGAGCTTACCCTTACTGGGATATATAATTTCCAGCAGTGGTTTTCGCATGGACCCAAAGAAAGTAAAGCACATCTAGGATTGGGCACAACCTTCTGGACTTCACACTTTGTAGAGGTTCCTAGGATTCGCTGACTTTTACCAGCATTTCATCCCCAATTACTCTCAGATCATGGTCCCTCTTGTAGCACTTTCCAGGAAAGGAACCGATACCAAGCTCTGGCCTCCTGAAGCAATCACTGTTTTCCATGAGTTATAACAGGCCTTCCTGTGGGGGCCATGTCTTCTACACCCTGATCCTGCATGTCCCTTCATTTTAGAAGTTGATAGGGATGTGAAACATTTTTGAACGATTAAAATTATCGTCAGATAATTTTAAAATCGTTCTAAATCGTTAGAGTGCACGATACAATACAAATGCCCCCGATTTATCGTCAGGGGCATTTGTATTGTATCGTTAAATAGGGCACGGGAATTATTTGGGGGAGGGCGGGAAAACCGGCACACCAAAACAACCCCTAAACCCACCCAGACCCTTTAAAACCAATTCCTTACCCTCCCCCACCCTCCCGAATCCCCCCAAAATGTTAAGTTGCCTGGTGGTCCAGTGGGGGGGGGTCCCGCGTGATCTCCCGCTCTCGGGCAATCGGTGCCATTTTGGCTGCCACTAATTAAAATGGCGCCAATGGCCCGATAAAAAAAAACCCACCCGACCCTTTAAATCGACCCCCCTTAGCCTCCCCCACCCTCCCGACCCTTTTTTTTTTAGGGAGGCCCACACCGCTAAAAAAAACCCCCACCCGACCCTTTAAATCGACCCCCCCTCCCGACCCCCCCAATACCTTTTAAAATTACCTGGTGGTCCAGGGGGGCCTCGGGGGGCCTCGGGGAGAGATCCAGGGGGGCCTCGGGGAGAGGAGAGATCCAGGGGGGCCTCGGGGAGAGATTTCCCGTTCCCAGGCATCAGCTGTTCTAAAACAAAAATGGCGCCGATGCCCCTTTGCCCTTACCATGTGACAGGGTATCTGTGCCATTGGCCGGCCCCTGTCACATGGTAGGAGCACTGGATGGCCGGCGCCATCTTTAAAGATGGTGCCGATAGGGGCTGATGAGTAAAGATGGCCGGCGCCATCTTTAAAGATGGCGCCGGCCATCCAGTGCTCCTACCATGTGACAGGGGCCGGCCAATGGCACAGATACCCTGTCACATGGTAAGGGCAAAGGGGCATCGGCGCCATTTTTGTTTTAGAACAGTGATGCCTGGGAACGGGAAATCTCTCCCCGAGGCCCCCCTGGACCACCAGCTAATTTTAAAAGGTTTTGGGGGGATCGATTTAAAGGGTCGGGTGGGTTGGGTTTTTTTAGCAGCGTGGGCCTCCCTAAAAAACAAATTAGCGATGTGAATTGGAATCGCAAACGATTCCAATTCACATATCTTAACGATCAGATTTTTCCCCCCCAGCTGAATCTGATCGTTAAGACGATCTGGCACACGATTCACATCTCTAGAAGTTGATGCCTCATCCGTGGGTGTGCGGGCTGTGTTGAGTCAACACTCAGAAATGGGCATTCTCTGGGTTTGCTCCTTCTTCTCCCAAAAATTTTCCCCTGCCGAATGCAATTACAACATTGGAGATAAGGAGTTCCTTGCCATAAAAATGGCACTCGAAGAATGGCAGCAGTGGCTGGAGGGTGCGCAACATCAAATTGTAATATACATTGATCATAAGAACCTGGAGTACCTCCATCAGGCCACACGTTTGAATACCTGCCAAGCTCAATGGTCCTTGTTTTTTGCCCGATTTGAGGTGAGATACCGATCTGCAGCCAAAAATACCTGAGCGAACACTCTTTCCCGGTCCTTCGAGACAGGAGATGTACCTGAGTCCCTGTGGCATGATCAATCCAGCTCGGATCCTCTTAGCTGCATCCTTACCCATCCTGCCAGGGAAGACAATTGTTCCACGCTGTCTCCATCAGAAAGTTTTGGAATGGTCCCACGATTCTCATGTCTCTGGGCATCCTGGATGGGTGCAGACACTCGTGCCACTCCAGCAGTATTATTGGTGGCCACAGATGCAGAGTGACATTAAGGCTTATGTGAACTCTTGTCCCACCTGTGCTTAACAATAACTGCTGGTGGGATGACCTTGGGGACTGTTACAGCCATTGCCAGCCCCCAAGCAACCCTGGACCCATCTGCCAATCAATTTTATGGTGGATCTTCTCCTCTTTAACAGCTGCCATACTATTTGGATCGTTATCGAACATTTCTCCAAGATGGCCATCTTCGTTGCTGTCCCAGGTCTTCCTTCTGCACCCAAGTTGGCACAGTTATTCAGTACTCATATTTTCCGCCTGCATGGCTTGCCTCAACATATCGTCTCTGATCAAGGTGTCCAATTCATGGCCAAATATTGGCAATCCCTCTGCCGGAAGTTCAGCATTACATTGGATTACTCTACTGCCTACCATTTGCAAGCCAATGGTCAGGCAGAATGCACTAACTGCATGCTAAAGACCTTTTTGAGAGCATTCATTAACAAACGTCAAGATAACTGGGCCTCTCTTCTTCCGTGGGTGGAATTTTCTCACAATTCCCATATTAATGCCGTCAAAGGATCTTCTCCATTTCTAACTGTATACGGCAGACAACCTTCCCCTCCTCTGCCTGTCCCACTCTCCGTTTCCTTTCCAGCCACTCGACAGCGTAGGAGCTCCAAGATCTCTGGGTACAAACAGAAGGGATGATCCAGAAAGCCGCCCAAAAGGCTAAGAAAACAACGGACATTCACCAGTGCCCAGCTCCCCAATGTAAATCAGGAGACAAAGTCAGGCTAAGCACTCATCACATTAGACTCCTAGTGTCTTCCATGAGGCTCACATCTTGTTACATTGGGCCTTTTGCCATTACATGCCAGATAGGACCTGTGACATAGCAATTGCGGCTATCCGCTTCACTAAAGATTCACAATGTGTTCCTTGTCTCCCTCCTCAAGCTTCTAATTCTTTTTGGCCCCCCACCCCCCAGAGAGTACCAGAACCACTGGCTCTATCTACTGAGAAGGATCAAGTTTATCATGTCAAAGAAATACTAGCTGTACGTTGACAGGATCAAAAAATGGGAATATTTGATCTCCTTAAGGGGTTATGGCTTGAAGAAAAACACATGGGAACCAGCCTCAAACATCTTGGACAAAAACCTCCTCAAAATATTCCACACCTTGCATCCCAGGTAACCCAGACCTGCTGGGGGAGTCTTAGAGGAGGGGGTACTGCTGCATTCGGCCAGCCACAGGTCTGTCCCGCCTGCCAGGAATAGTGGGGTTTCCCCCAACGTTGCGATGGCCCTGGGAACAAAGACGTGGCAGGCCACCGCGTAGGTCAAGCTGCGCTGTGCAAGGGGTTCTCCCTAGGTGCACGTGCGCTTCGACAGGATTTAAAGGGCCACGGCAGGAAATCTACAGCAGCGCCTCTCAATGACATCACCCTTATCTCTCCATTTAAAGGCAGCTTGGACCATGCACCGACACCTCAGCAGCAGGTTGATTCTTTGAGTAGCTAGTTGCTTCATGTCCCTGCCTCCAGCCTTGCTTCCTGTGAGTGTTCCAGGCTCCTCACTCCTGATCTCTGACACCTGGTTCCTGGTTCCTGACTCCTGCTCCATCTTCTCTGCTGCCCTGACCTACTGGCTTGTCTCTTTGGTCTCGACCCTAGCTTGCTCTTCGACTGTGTGTTATGACCGTCAGCCGCAGCTGTCTGTGGCCGACCCAACTCATGTCTTGTCATGCCTGGCTCTCCACTCCTAGTGAACTTGTGGTTGTGGCCAGCCGCTACCGCCACGCTCCTCCTGGCTCTCCGTGCTCCACGTGGCGGCTGGGACATCACCAACCTACCCTCTGAGTCTGGACCTCCTTAGGCGCGCACGCGCGCCATCCATCCTCCATTTAAAGGCCCAATGGCGGGAACTCCGGGGTCGTCCCCACCTGATGACATCACAAGTCTGAGATACTTAAGCACCTGCTTTGGCCTATGCTAACCAACATGGCAACGAGTTCCCTAAGCTCCTCTGGTGCTTGTTCCTGTTCTGCGGACCTGTGGTTTCTGCCTTGGATTTCTGCTCTCTGACTGTGGACTCTGACTCTGGGTACCCGCTCCGCGGGGGCCTGCTCTGCACTTCCTTTACTGGAACTCTGTCTCCGTGCTTCCCCGCTCCTTGGGGTAGCCGCTGCGCTCTTCGCCAGAGATCCTGTCTCTACGCTTCCCCGCTCCTTGGGGTAGTCTCAGTGCCTTTATACCAGAGACCCTGTTTCCACGCTTCCCCGCTCATCGGGGCAGCCTCAGCATTACCACCTCAGGGGTCCTGTCTCTGCACTCCCCGCTCCTCGGGGCCTGCCCTGTGCACTGCTGCATTGATCCTTCCTGGTATATCCTCTCTCCAGACCTGCCCAGCACTGCGATAATATTGAACTAACTCTCTCTGTCCCCGCTCCTTTGGGCACCCCACAGTACTGCTGCTGTGCAGGTGCCTGCTATCACGTGGCTGTGACGCAGACTGTTCTTCTACACCTCCTCTCTCCTGGGCCATAGCCATGGTCCTGTTGCCTTTGTTTCCAGTCAATCTCACCTCCCGACGGTGGGGACCCGTGGGGCCAACCCCTCAGGTACCATCAACTCCCACCTCGGGCCAAGTGTCCACGAAACCTACAAAACCTAACACTTTGCCTTCCTCCTGGACTGTCCCCTGGCTGACTTCAGACCTCCTTTGACTTTACTTGATCTGCTGCCCACCTTGACCACAGTTTGTCCTCATCTCCACTGCCTCCTGCCCGCCCTCACCTCGGCCCGCACTGACCACTCTTCTCGCCTGTCTCTTCTTCAGACACCATGACTTCCAGAGGCCTGTGTCTAAGTCCAGCCAGCCCTGGCACCCAAGGGCTCAACCTGCGGGGAATGTGGGCTGGTATTGGTGAAGCTTCAATTAGGCCTCTCCACCAGCCAGCTCCACCCACCAAAGGCAAGGTTGCAGGACCCCTCCCTGCAGGTAGTGTCAACCTCGCCTCTGCTCAAGAGTCCACCAACACAACAATTATATTTAAACATACTATGACGTGTCTTTCTAAGATGTTTGTTTATTTGATTGAGTGTCCTCTTCATTTGCTTTATATTGGAAAGACTAAACGAATGATTGAAACACAAGCGATTGAACATCGTTCTAACATGTCAGATTCGTCACAGTGCGCCTTTGGTTACTCACTGTGTGGAATTTAATCATTCTTTTGAGGAACTTTTTTCTGTGTCATAGATCAACTATTTGAGAATTGGCAGGGTGGCAATTTGGACTTGTATATTTTTCATCTTGAACAGCAGTGGATATATTGATTACAGACTGTGACACCTTATGGACTTAATGCTGAGTTAGATTTGAGCATTTTTCTTGGCTGATTAATTCCAGTTTTGGTATCAATTTTTCTCTTTGCGTCGACAGTAGCATCCCTGATTACATCATGTGTGCTGACATAATTTAACGTTTAAAAGATGCCGGTGTCCTCTTCAGTACCTCCATCATTTGACAAAACTTGAGACGCTAAGTCGGACATTTTAAATGGTAGCCATCTTTAAGGTAAGTAAAAAACTATGTTTTATTTTATTACAAGTTTGGTCTGATTTGTTGTTGTCCTGTTTATGTTTATAGGCAACAGTCCAATTGTTTTCATACTGTTATTTTGGCCCTGATGAAGCATTTCTTGCGAAACATCGGCCATGTTCTGGATAAGGTGAATGATTGAGAAATCCGGGTGATCTGCATTCAGCTAACAGATACACTGAAGGGCTTCCTTGCCCTAGTAAGACATACGCATCGTTTTAATTTGCAGCTTTCAAATCGGCAACATTTATCAGCATTCCTAGTGTGGAAATCAGACATTTAACATTTGTTCGAGCAGCGGTATGAGCACGAAACAGCCACATGCCACGAGAGACAAAGCGAAAGTTGAAGAGACACAGCAGGCCACTGTGGACTTGGGAGAGAAAGTTGTGGCGATAATATCGGAGGATATGTTACAGCAAATCACAAAGGGAGTATCTGCAGTCCTAGATGATCGCTTATCCAAATTGCAAACAGCCATGGAAGATATAAAAGAGTCTTGGGGCAGGAAGACCAGCTGGTGCAGGCAGAGTGCCTAATTGCTGAAATGCAGACAAAAAAATACCCAGCTGGCAGATTAACTGGATGATCAGGAGACCGCAATAGGAGAAATAACTTATGGGTTGTTGGTTTGCCAGAGTCAAAAATGGATGCAGAGCTGCCGGGCATAATTGAGAATTGGCTGTCATGCATGTTAGGCCTTGAAGCATTAGAGATTGTGCCAATATGTGAAAGAACTCACTGTCGGGCTGATGCAGTAAAGTGCACGGGAGAGCCGGCGCTCCGAGGCAAGTGCCTGCTCTCCCGACGGCGCCCAGGCCACTCTCCTGGGCGCGCGATTCACTATGCAAATGAGGGCCCATGCTAATAAGGAGGCGCTAGGGACACTAGCGCATCCCTAGCGCCTCCTTATTGGCAGAAGCAGTGGGTTTGACAGCCGACGCTTAATTTTACCGGCGCCGGTTGTCAAACCCGCTGACAGCCACGGGTTCGGAAAACGGACGCCGGCAAAATTGAGCGTCCATTTTCCAACCCGCGGGTTGCGGGCAGATTTTTTTTTTTTTTTTGGGGCCTCCGACTTAATATCGCTATGATATTAAGTCGGAGGGTGTACAGAAAAGCAGTTTTTTCTGCTTTTCTGTACACTTTCCCGGTGCCAGCCGAAATTAACTCCTGCCTTTGGGTAGACATAGATTTCAGAGAGTAAAATGTGCGGCTTGGCTGCACATTTTACTTTCTGTATCGCTTGGGACTAACTAATAGGTTCATCAACATGCATTTGCATGTTGAGGGCGCTATTAGTTTCGGGGGGTTGGCCGCATGTTTTCCACGTGCTATTACCTCTTACTGTATAAGGGGTAAAAATAGCGCGTCAAAAACGCGCGGCCAAACGGGGACTAACAGTGCGCGCAGCCGAGCGCACCATACTGCATCGGCCCGTGTGTGAGAATCTGTCAGAAGACAGCAGGGAAAGCAAATCTGATGATTGCAAAACAGTTAAACTGGGCTCACTAGGTGAAGCTGCTTCAAGCCTACAGGAAAGTTGATCGTTTGGAATACAATGGGCACAAGCTTTCGCTATTTAACGATTTTTCAGTGCATGTGATAGCGTTTTGACGAAAATGCCATCGATTTGCACAGCATTGCGTGGGAAAGGAATCAAGTTTGTCCTGCTTTATCCAGCAAAGCTGAGAGTGTTTCGTAAAAGCAAAGTGAAGATCCTCACAGATAAAAAGTAAGCTGCAGCATTTCTGAGTCACCTGAAGGAAGCGGATGGGTAAAATTAGTGCAACAACATAGAGAGGACACTCTCTGTACAGTACAGAAGAGAGGTTTAGTGGTTCTGAGCTGCTATTTGGATTCAGCTTAAGACGCTATTGTTACTCACTGTATCTTTTATAGTATTTTAATGTTCAGATAAGCTGCTTGGTATAAATGTCTGTAGAAAATTATAATAGTTTTCGGGCAGTTATGTGATAATTGTTGGGTGGGTCTATGGGGAACCTGCTTGGGCACACCCCAGGCTGAGTGGTGTGGGCATGGGAGTGACTGGGGAGGGGTGATTCTGGTGTCTATGGGGAAAGTAATGGTAAGGATAGTGGGGAGGGGGGGGGGGATGTGTGCATGTTTCATCCTGGGAAGCAGCAGAATGAGTGTGTTTGAACCAACCACTAATTCAAGGGTTGTAAGATGTGTGGTAGCATGCACTGGTATCTGGATGCTGAGGCTGGGTGGGCGTCCAGAGATTTTCTTTCTGGATTGTCAGTGTGCTGCTGAAGTGGGGCGCTCTCATGCCATTTCTTTTCAGTGGGATAATGGTTAAAGTTAATGCTTGCACATTAAATGTTGATGGTGTGCATTCCCCAATCAAAGGCAAAAAAAACCCCTATTGGCTATGTTTTATAAATAAAAAGCACGCGTAGTGATAGTTCAAGAAATCCATTTATCAGATGCAGAATATAGTAAACTAAAGAGAGAGTGGATTAGGCATTGTTACTTTTCTTCCTATTTGCGTCGACAACAAGGGGTGGCTATCGTAATACATAAGCAATTGCCATTTGTGTTAGACCACCAAATTGTAGATGAGGAGGGCAGATTTGTATTGGGGATGGGGCAAATGTATGGTCAGAAGCTTGCAATATGCAATGTATATGCTCTGAATGTCTGTACGCCTGATTTTGTTTGCTATGGTAATATCCAAACCGCTACATTTTCCAGATTATAGGGTGACATTAGGTGGGGATTTAATGTCGTAACGGATAGTCGCACCGACTGTAACCCGGTTAGAGAATATAAAAAAGTGCCAGAACACTCAGGGCTAATCTTGAAAACAAAGAGTTGGGATTAATAGACATCTGGAGAGTACTTTACCCAGGAGAATGGGACTTTACTTGTTTAGTTGGTTTTTTCTAACCCACATAAGAGCTACTCTAGGTTGGATTATCTTTTGATATCTGAAGGATTGTTCTCTTTGGTGACAGACGCTAAGATTGGTACAATTTCCATATCTGACCCTGTCTAGAACCAGGTAATTCTGCTCAAAAAGCATTGAATTGGAGAACGGATCCTAATCTTTATCAGGCTCTAAATGTTCATGCCTGTCTGCAAAATAAATGGCAGGAGTGTAAAAGGTTCATTGATAAAGATCAGACTTCGCCGTCCCTGTTAGGGGAAGCTAGCAAAGCTGTTATGCGAGGCCATGCAATAGCATATGCTGATGAGACTTTGGGACTTCCTCAGGTTGTTAAGCAGGCCTGGTCACGCCATTAGGCCACATTGACGGGAAAGGATTAAAGGAAATGGGACATTGCTCGCTCCGCAAAAAAAGCAAGGAAATCGCTGAATTTTTTTCTGTGATGCAAGTTGTATAAGTATGGGAATCAAGCTAACAAACTTTTAGCAATTTAGTAGAGATAACGGGTCAGAAGTCCGTTATTACTGGAATTCGGGATGGTGTGGGGCGGATGCAACACACCGCAAGGAATATCTACCGATCGGTTTGTGGAATTTTATAAAACATTGTATAGTTCTCATCCTGGTGATGAAGGGCAGAGATTTATATTTTTTCAGGGATTTACTTGGTTCCTATACTTGTAGAGGAACACGTAGAAGGCCTCAATAGGCCTGTCAGTGGCACAGAGGTGTTTGCTGCGATGCAGAAATTGGAGCTGGGTACAACTTCTGGATTAGATGGGCTTGGTTTAGAATATTATAAAAATTCTAAAGTTCACAATACTACCTACTCTGGTTAATTTTTATAATTCTGTGTTAGAATCAAGGGAACTTACAGAAGCCGTGAATCAATCATTAATAATAGTGTTTCCAAAGAAAAGTAAGGACCTCACTGAGGTTGATTCTTACAGGCCTATCTCATTAACAAATATAGATATGAAGCTCCTTGCATCTGTCCTGGCGGCTTATCTCCCAGACAGTGTTAATTACAAGTGGGCAGACAGCCTACATTTAAAAAATCAATTGTATTTATTAAAAGAAAAATTGCTGGAGGAGTAAGGAAGCAGAAATAAATGTTTTTGCAGCTCAGAAAGTAGTTACCAGCAATCTTAGTTTCTGAGGGATTGGGATTCAGCTTTGTAGCTCTGCCTGTCATAACAAAGCAAAATGCCAGTCTTTTATTTCCTCTTTTATTACTATTTTATATCTTTCTTTGCTATCCACCCATTACATCCTGTATGCCTTTTTATGGTAATCACAGCTCTCTATACATGCAGACATTATACACTCTTCAGCGAATGCCTACCGCAGTGATGGGTTTTTGCATGTCATCTGACACATGGACAAGAGTATGGCATAAGAACATAAGAGCATAAGAACCTGCCATACTAGGTCAGACCAAGGGTCCATCAAGCCCAGCATCCTGTTTCCAACAGTGGCCAATCCAGGCCATAGGAACGTGGCAAGTACCCAAAAACTAAGTCTATTATTCCATGTTACCATTGCTAGTAATAGCGGTGGTTATTATCTAAGTCAACTTAATTAATAGCAGGTAATGGACTTCTCCTCCAAGAACTTATCCAAACCTTTTTTAAACACAGCTATACTAACTGCACTAAACACATCTTCTGGCAACAAATTCCAGAGTTTAATTGTGCGTTGAGTGAAAAAGAACTTTCTCCGATTAGTTTTAAATGTGGCACATGCTAACTTCATGGAGTGCCCCCTAGTCTTTCTATTATCCGAAACAGTAAAACAACGATTCACATCTACCCGTTCTTGACCTCTCATGATTTTAAACACCTCTATCATATCCCCCCTCAGCCATCTCTTCTCCAAGCTGAAAAGTCCTAACCTCTTTAGTCTTTCCTCATAGGGGAGCTGTTCCATTCCCTTTAGCATTTTGGTCGCCCTTCTCTGTACCTTCTCCATCGCAATTATATCTTTTTTGAGATGCGGCGACCAGAATTGTACACAGTATTCAAGATGCAGTCTCACCATGGAGCGATACAGAGGCATTATGACATTTTCCGTTTTATTCACCATTCCCTTTCTAATAATTCCCAACATTCTGTTTGCTTTTTTGACTGCCGCAGCACACTGAACCGACGATTTTAATGTGTTATCCACTATGACGCCTAGATCTCTTTCTTGGGTAGTAGTACCTAATATGGAACCTAATATTGTGTAACTATAGCATGGGTTATTTTTCCCTATATGCATCACCTTGCACTTGTCCACATTAAATTTCATCTGCCATTTTGATGCCCAATTTTCCAGCTATTTTCCACTATTTTTCCTGGCACTAAAGTCAGGCTAACCAGTCTGTAATTTCCCGGATCGCCCCTGGAGCCCTTTTTAAATATGGGGGTTACATTAGCTATCCTCTAGTCTTCAGGTACAATGGATGATTTTAATGACAGGTTACAAATTTTTACTAATAGGTCTTAAATTTCATTTTTTAGTTCCTTTAGAACTCTGGGGTGTATACCATCCGGTCCAGGTGATTTACTACTCTTAAATTTGTCAATCAGGTCTACCACATCTTCTAGGTTCACCGTGATTTGGTTCAGTTCATCTGAATCATTACCCATGAAAACCTTCTCCAGTACAGGTACCTCCCCAACA
Source organism: Rhinatrema bivittatum (assembly GCF_901001135.1). Taxonomy (NCBI): domain Eukaryota; kingdom Metazoa; phylum Chordata; class Amphibia; order Gymnophiona; family Rhinatrematidae; genus Rhinatrema; species Rhinatrema bivittatum. The sequence goes on along the minus strand of NC_042622.1, from coordinate 223,457,400 downwards.
TCCTCTTCAGTAAACACAGAAGAAAAGAAATCATTTAATCTTTCCGCGATGGCCTTATCTTCTCTAAGTGCCCCTTTAACTCCTCGATTATCTAACGGTCCAACTGACTCCCTCACAGGCTTTCTGCTTCAGATATATTTTAAAAGTTTTTACTGTGAGTTTTTGCCTCTACGGCCAACTTCTTTTCAAATTCTCTCTTAGCCTGTCTTATCAATGTCTTACATTTAACTTGCCAACGTTTGTGTATTATCCTATTTTCTTCTGTTGGATCCTTCTTCCACTTTTTGAATGAAGATCTTTTGGCTAAAATAGCTTCTTTCACCTCCCCTTTTAACCATGCCGGTAATCGTTTTGCCTTCTTTCCTCCTTTCTTAATGTGTGGAATACATCTGGATTGTGCTTCTAGGATGGTATTTTTTAACAATGACCACGCTTCTTGCACACTTTTTACTTTTGTAGCTGCTCCTATCAGTTTTTTCTACTATTTTCTCATTTTATCAAAGTTTCCCTTTTGAAAGTTTAGCACAAGAGCCGTGGATTTGCTTACTGTCCCCCTTCCAGTCATTAAATCAAATTTGATCATATTATGATCACTATTGCCAAGCGGCCCCACCACCGTTACATCTCTCACCAAATCCTGTTCTCCACTGAGAATTAGATCTAAAATTGCTCCCCCTCTCGTCAGTTCCTGAACCAATTGCTCCATAAAGCTATCATTTATTCCATCCAGGAACTTTATCTCTCTAGCGTGTCCCGATGATACATTTACCAAGTCAATATTGGGATAATTGAAGTCTCCCATTATTACTGCACTACCAATTTGGTTAGCTTCCCTAATTTCTCTTAGCATTTCACTGTCAGTCTCACCATCTTGACCAGGTGGACGGTAGTATACTCCTATCACTATAGTCTTCCCCGACACACAAGGGATTTCTACCCATTAAGATTTAATTGTGCATTTAGTCTCGTGCATGATGTTTATCCTGTTGGATTCTATGCCGGACATAAAGCATCACACCGCCTCCCGGGTGCTCCTCTCTGTCATTGCGATATAGTTTGTACCTTTGTTATTATGTGTGATAAGTGTGGGTGGATCCTTGGGCTGGTAGCAGATGACCCCGCCCTCTTGAAGCAGCCCAGAAGCTGGAATGAAGTAGGCCCTCGAGGAGCGAGTACCTGGTTCCAGGGAAAGCTCTGAGAGAGAGATGGTAACTCACTGGTGTTGTAGGCAGCGGTGACTTCCTGGCAGAAGTTGTATTCGGTAGCAGGTCCGGGAACGTGGGCCCTCAAGGAGCGAGTACCAGTTCCAGACTGCGACCTGAAAAGCAAGAGAGAGAGCGAGGCCCCCAAGGAGCGGGTACCCCTGGTAAAGTCCGAGGAGGCAGAGTAGCAAGGTATGCGGAGAGCGAATCCCATCCGCAGCGATACCTGGAGGAAGCCCTTGCTAACTCAAATAGCTAACAAAAACGAAAGACCTTAAGTATCCAGTGAGGATGATGTCATCTCAGGGGGACGCCCCTGAGGTTCGCGCCACAGCTGGTATTGAGTTGGGGCCCCGACACCCACGCACCCTTAGGCTTCAGGAGAACATGGAGGAAGGTAGCGTCTAGCCGGTCCGGGGACCAAATTAATCTAAAAACAGTCATAGTAACATGGTAATGATGTCAGATAAAGACCAAATGGTCTGGTCTGCCCACCAATTTGATGATTTCAAGGTAAAGAAACAGTGTAACAAGGCATTGGCCAGAACCAGAGGGATGCTAGGGTGCATAAGGGGGTTATAACTTGCAGAAAAGAAATGATTAGATCATTGTACTGGTCATTAGTGAGACTTCACCTGAAGTATTATGTTCAATTTTGGAGGCCTCACCTCTGGAAGATTTGAGGCACTCCAGGGAAGAGCTATCAAAATGGTGTGGAGTCTGCATCGGAAGCCGTATGAGATGGGACTTAGAAACCTTAGACTAGTTGAAAGAAGAGACAGGGGAGATTTGTTAAGAACTTTAAACATGTTCAGAGGTGAGAGGCTGAATTTAGGCATGGTTTTTCAAAGGAAAATGGGAGTGAGCATTTGGGACCTGTAAAAGTATCCTCTATACATGTGGTTTGTGTTAAATGCAATACTCAACTTTTCCCAATCTATCTCACACATGTTATACCCCAAGTTTACCTGGATCCCTGCTGGAGAGGTTGTTGAGAGGACAGAACATTTAGACATGGTGGGAACATGTAGCTGTTCAAGTAGTTTAGGTTATGGTTATCCCTTGTTCCTACACACATCTTGGTTCTTTGTACTCCTCTCTTGTGTTAACCAGAAAGCTCTTGGTTAAACACTTCCTAGGACAGCCAGCTACTTATTGACTGCAGCACCTTGGAAAAGGACCTCCATGCTTCCCCTAGATCCATGCTCTTCTTTGTGTCTACAACCTGACACGAACAATGCACTCTTCTCAAAGAGGCTTTTTGGAGATCCCTACTGTTCGGCATGTTCATCTTGCAGAGACAATGGAAAGAATGTTTTCTGTGCCAGCTCAATTTTACGGAACCCACTCCCTCAAAAGCTGCTTCTTACAACTTGTATTAAAACTTTCAAGGTTCTGTTTATTTATTTAGTTAGTTAGTTAGTTAGTTAGTTAGTTATTTTATATACAAGATCACAATGGTTTACAACAGTAACATTCATCTTTGGGTCATTATATACTTTGGTGTATCACTTTTTTGAAGGAGTTAATAAACATGTGGATAAAGGTGAACCGGTAGATATAGTATACTTGGATTTTCAGAAGGCGTTTGACAAAGTTCCTCATGAGAGGCTTCTAGGAAAAGTAAAAAGTCATGGGATAGGTGGCGATGTCTTTTCATGGATTGCAAACTGGCTAAAAGACAGGAAACAGAGAGTAGGATTAAATGGGCAATTTTCTCAGTGGAAGGGAGTGGACAGTGGAGTGCCTCAGGGATCTGTATTGGGACCCTTACTGTTCAATATATTTATAAATGATCTGGAAAGAAATACGACGAGTGAGATAATCAAATTTGCAGATGACACAAAATTGTTCAGAGTAGTTAAATCACAAGCAGATTGTGATAAATTGCAAGAAGACCTTGTGAGACTGGAAAATTGGGCATCCAAATGGCAAATGAAATTTAATGTGGATAAGTGCAAGGTGATGCATATAGGGAAAAATAACCCATGCTATAATTACACAATATTGGGTTCCATATTAGGTGCTACAACCCAAGAAAGAGATCTAGGTGTCATAGTGGATAACACATTGAAATCGTCGGTGCAGTGTGCTGCGGCAGTCAAAAAAGCAAACAGAATGTTGGGAATTATTAGAAAAGGAATGGTGAATAAAACGGAAAATGTCATAATGCCTCTGTATCGCTCCATGGTGAGACCGCACCTTGAATACTGTGTACAATTCTGGTCGCCGCATCTCAAAAAAGATGTAATTGCGATGGAGAAGGTACAGAGAAGGGCTACCAAAATGATAAGGGGAATGGAACAACTCCCCTATGAGGAAAGACTAAAGAGGTTAGGACTTTTCAGCTTGGAGAAGAGACGACTGAGGGGGGATATGATAGAGGTGTTTAAAATCATGAGAGGTCTAGAACGGGTAGATGTGAATCGGTTATTTACTCTTTCGGATAGTAGAAAGACTAGGGGGCACTCCATGAAGTTAGCATGGGGCACATTTAAAACTAATCGGAGAAAGTTCTTTTTTACTCAACGCACAATTAAACTCTGGAATTTGTTGCCAGAGAATGTGGTTCGTGCAGTTAGTATAGCTGTGTTTAAAAAAGGATTGGATACGTTCTTGGAGGAGAAGTCCATTACCTGCTATTAAGTTCACTTAGAGAATAGCCACTGCCATTAGCAATGGTTACATGGAATAGACTTAGTTTTTGGGTACTTGCCAGGTTCTTATGGCCTGGATTGGCCACTGTTGGAAACAGGATGCTGGGCTTGATGGACCCTTGGTCTGACCCAGTATGGCATTTTCTTATGTTCTTATACTTTGGTAAGATACATTTTGGTATTACATATACTTTGACAAGATACATATTTGGTAAGTTATATACACTGCAGCAGACAGGTGGGTCATGTGAATCTAGGGTTATGTTCTTTTACTTCTCAACTGAGGAAGGGGACATTGGGTTAGTAGGAATAGGATTCTGTTTAGTAATTTACATAGTTGTAGGGGAGTTGTCATGAGCTACTTTGTTCTCTCATTACTTGTTTTTGTTCTTATTATTGTAGACTCTGCATTCTGTTAGCATTTAAGTTAGATTATAAACGTTTTTAAATAGCTAGGTTTTTAATTCATGTTTGAATGTTTTTCTTTCTGAGATCAGTCGTATTGTCTCTGGTAGTGAGTTCCATAGTTTGGGGCCGGCTATGGAGAACATGCGATCACTTATTTGCTTCAGGTGTGTGTTCCAGATTGAAGGTACAGTTAATAGCCCTTTGTTTTGGGACTTTAGTGTTCGTTGTGGTGCATATGGTTGAAGCATCACACCTATTAGTCCTGGGTTATCATTGTGGATGATTTTAAAAATTAAGGTTAAAAGTTTGAAATAGATTTGGTATTGTATCGGCAGCTAATGCAGTGCTATTAGCAAGGGTGTGATGTGATCAAATTTCCTGGTTCCCATTAAAAGTCTTACCACTGCATTTTGCAGAAGTTGTAGTTTTTTGTAATATGCTGGTTGGGAGTCCTAGAAGTAGGAAATTACAGTAATCTATATTTGAGAAGATTAGAGATTGTAGAACCATATGGAAGTTTTCGATAGTAATGGTTTCAGTCTATGTAGGATGCACAGTTTTGTATATCCTGTTGTGATTAATTTATTTATGTGTCCTTTCATAGTGACATTTTCGTCTATCTGGATTCCTAAGTTCCGGACTTGATCTGAGGATGTGATATCAAAATTACCTAGGTTTTGTTGCGCCCGTCGGTCGCAGACGGCTGCGACCTCTGTTGCTCACCTCCTTTTTGCCTGCATCAGTAATTCTCAGACAGTTGGCGACCTCTGCCTCTCCATGCCACTCTCCTCAGCATTCCTGGGTCGGCGTGGGCAATCCCGTCCACCATCTTGAATCGGCTATTACCTACGGGCACGCGCGCACGCCAGGCCCCATCTTATATACGTCATGGCGGGAACCTCGGGGGTGTCCCCTCCGCATGACGTCATCTGCCTGCGTGTATTTGAGCCAGTCGGTCCGAGCTACCTACGAGTTAGCAAGGACTTCCTTCCTGCTGAATTCCACTTCTTCAGAGACGTTGCTTCGCTACGCTGAACTCGTTCCTCACCAGAGACTTGAATGCTTTAGGTACCCGCTTCTCGGGGGCCTTGTCGCATTCTGGCTATCCCCTCCTCAGAGGGCTTCTCACCTGGAATCTCTCTACTTCTACTTCAGGCTTGTCTGGTTCAGCCTTATAACTTCGCTACATTCTGCTGACAGAACCTCCGGTGTACCCCGTGCCTCGGGCCACTACTGTGATTGCCTCAGCAACCTTCCTTGCACACTTCAGACTGAGTACCATCTGCTCTACAGCACTGCTGACCTCCTGTTCTACTCTCTACATTTCTCCTGTGATCCTTGGCATACCCCGCACTGCGGGCCACTACTGGATCCTTCAGGAGATTCCAGCAAAGGAGGGATTCCCAGCGTACTTGGAATATCCTGTTAGATAGGCATGAAGAGAACCATTTGTGGACTCTGCAGTCAATTCCAGTTTTCCTCAGCTGGTTGCATAATAGGGTTTGATCCACATTGTAGAAGGCTGCTGTTAGATCTATTAGCACCAGAATATAGGATTCATCATTATCATTAAACCTGCGTATGACAGGGTCTATTAATGATATGAGTAAAGTCTCAGTTGAGCAATTTCTTATAAATCCAAATTGGTATGGATATAGAATGTCATGGTCTTCTAACTCATTTTCCAGTTGGTATAATACTGCTTTTTCAAGGATTTTAGTGAGGAAAGATAGGTTGGATATTGGACGATAGTTGTCCCAATCATCAATTCTACCAGTTTTATTTTTAAGGATTGCTTTTATCACTGCTTGTTTTGCCCCATCTGGGATCAGTCCTTCTGAGAGTGAAAGATTGATAATGGTTGCTATTGTTGGGGTGAATACTCTATTTACCAGTTTCAAAGAATTTGCTGGGATTGGGTCACGAGGATGTGTTGCAGGCTTAATTTTTTAAATGGTTTGGCTGATTTCAAGTTTAGTTACACTGTCAAATGCGGACCAATTCACATGTTCACGATTTCCGTCTGGTTCTTCTGTTTGCGAGCTATTGGTGATTTGTATTTTTAATCTGTTCATTTTTATCAAGTAATGAGATTGCATAATTATTGCAGGTGTTGTTTGAGAAGTTGGGGTTGTTTACGATGGAGGAGGATGGGTCTTTGATTAAGTGTTTTACAACTTCAAAGAATAGTTTGGAGTAAATAAGACTGTGAATTGCTTAGCATAGTATTCTTTTTTTTTGCTTTATTTATTAGTGTGCGGTATTTTACTAGAAGGGATCTGTATTTTCCTAATGAGTCTATGGGCGGGCATTTCTGCCATTGTTTCTCATGTTTTCTCAGTGATAGTTTAGTACGTCTTAGCTCTTTGTTGTACCATGACTTCTTCTGTTTAGTGAAGTTTTGTTCATTTTGCAGGATTTTTGTCTGGACTGGGCTTAGATTGTCAGCTATTTCATTGATAATTTTATCCCAGGAGTCAAATGCTGAAGAGGCATTTGCTTGATTAAAATTGGTTAGTTTGTTTTTAATTGCTTCTGCTAGAAAGTTTATTCTATCTTTTTTCTGAAGGTGAAAGTTTGATTTTTATATATATTTTTATTTGTTGGGTTGAGCAAGCTTATTTTTGCTTTAATTAGTTGGTGATTGGACCAGGGCAGTATAGTTGGGAGGTATTGATGATACAATTGTTTTACTGACAAAGATTAGATCAAGAATATGGCCTGCTTTCTGAATGGGATTATTAACAAATTGAGACCATTCCATTGCTTCCATTGTTTCTAGGAAGGATTCACAGGCTATGAAGTCTCTTGCTATTAGGATAGAGTCAGGAGACAGAGTCAGGAGATGGAAACGCTGTTGTAAATATTTTGATTAGTGGTGAGCAGTCATTTTGAAATATTTCAGGGGAACAGTAGACTTAACCCTATGTTTAGTTGTGTTGATTTTAGTATTGCTACCTCAAAGGGTGGGTTAATCTCAATTTTGTAAGGTTTTAGTTTGAGATCTTTTTTACTGATTATTAATAGACCTCCTCCTTTACGATTAAGTTTTGGGAGGTGAAAGACGTTGTAGTTGGGGTGTGTAATTTGACTTAGTTACACATTGTCTTTGTCATTCAACCAGTTTTCAGTAATGCAGAAGATAGAAGGATTTAATTCCTCTAGTAGATCGTTTATCATGGGAATTTTTTTTGAATAGTAGAAGTGTAAAAGTTAGGCAGAAGGATAAAATGGGAGTGTTGGTACTTGTTGTTGGGAAGACCATCTTAGCTTTCTTTCTTTGGTTATTTGTTGTGGCTCTCCTTGGGTTTCCATATATACCTTGTCCTAGTGTGGTTTTGATAAGAGTGCTGTTACTGCATTGCTGTGGTTGAATTTGTGTGGTTATAGGGCTTTTTAGGCATTTAAAAGTTATTTGTTTGTTCAGGTAAGATTTTCACTAGGAGTCATTTCATGATTGTTATGCACTCTAGTAATTTGCAGCATTGGTGGTGTGTGTGTGTGTGTGTGTGTGTGTGTATATATATATATATATACACACACACACACACATATATATATATATATACACACACACACACACATATATATATATATATATATATATTAATGAACATTACAGCTGCAGGCACTGATTAGAATACCTGGCTTCAGCTTTCAAAGTATTACTTCAGTCATATAGAGGTAATGTATACTTACCTGCTTGCTTGATGACATATGCAGGCATGCGCTTGGCATGAGGTCAAAGATGACATCACACACAAACACACACACATACGCTGGTGTCTGATTGGTCCATGGATGCTTTCACGTCACTGTAACATCATACAGCCCGGATGAGCCAAACAGCCATTTTTAACTTCCTGATAAAGAGGCTTGCCCACTAGAGGCTCTATGAAGGAGAAACATGAAGAGGTAAAAGACGTGACCTCAAAAGAGACCCCGTTCCTTGTTTCAGGGTGTGTCCCTGCCCCTGTCCTCCTGTGGGTTTACACCAGGGATACATTTCCTTTTGAATAGCGGGAGCTTTTTTCCACCTTGCGTCCTAGCCAGAAGATAGAAAAGGTTTCTGCAAGACTGAACAGAACCAACAAGAAACTGGGATTAGATGCAGCAGATTAATACAGAGGTGTTCTCAGCAGCAAATGTGAGCAATGGGGACGCCTTCTGACAGCCGCAGCCATGCACAGTAAGAGATAAAGTGAACTCAATTTCCTGCATTTTACTGAATGATTAAAGTCAGAAGTACTGAGAACAGAAAGAGAGAAAATGGCTTTAGTTTCTACATAAACATCACCATCTCTTGGCTACAGAGGGACATTTCATGACTAAATTGTAAGCTCTGTGAGGATGTGACTATCCCCTATGTGTATGTTTACTGGTCTGCATAGGTCTATGTATGTAGCGTTATATAAGTGATAAGTAGTAGTAGTAACTGGCTTTCTAGGGGGTGAGATCTAACAAAATGGGGATTGTCTAGGATTTATTTCCTTAATCCCCTGCCAGGACAGGTCTATCTGAAAATCACCTACTAGTCTCTGTCCCAGAGGAGCCCCAGTTGGAAGAGGCTGGTGGAGTCTCCTTCCATGAAGGAAGAGTCAAAGGATCACCTGGACCCAGAATGTTCTCCCCGGCTGTGACGGATCCACCCTCCCTGTAGTTTCACCTCAGTAGCATAGCCACAGGTGGGCCATGGCCCACCCACTTTGGGCTCAGGCCCACCCAACCAGGGCTGTCTGACCTGGAAGAGGGATGGAGCCTGGAGCAGCAATGCCGTCGTGGGATCCCATCCCCGCCATGGCGAAGAGGAGGGCTGGAGCAGCAATGCCATCACAGGATCCCATCCCCATCAAGGCAAAAAGGAGGGCTGGAGCTGCAAGGCCATTGCGGGATCCCATCCCCATAGCAGCGGAAGTAGGAGTTAGACTGTGCCTAATGAAAAGGCCCCGTGTGTGTGTGTGTGTGTGTGGGTGTGGGTGAGAATGGGAGTTTGAATGTGTGTGGGTGAGAATGGGATCCTGGAGGCATGAGGAGGGAGTGAGGAGGGGGTGAGAATGGGTGCCTGGGCATATATGTATGTGAGAGAGAATGGGAGCCTGTGTCTGTGTGTGTATAAGAATGGGAACCTGGGTGTGCATCTGTGCGTGTGAGAAAGCGAGCTGGGGGGGTGTGTGTGAGAAAGTGAGAGCTTGTTGTGGTAGAGCATGCAAGAGTGAGAATTTGTGTGTGTGTGTGTGGGTGTGTGTGTGTATGGTAGAGCATATTAGAGTGAGAGTTTGTGTGTGTGAGGGAGTCTGTGAGAGAAATCATGAGCCTGTGTGTGAGTGAGGGAGGAAGGGAAGAAGACAATAGGAGAAGAAACAAAACGAGAAGAGAAACCCTAAAAAGGAATTAGGAAATGACCAACAAGGGAAAAGTGGGAAAAAAGAGACTGGGACCAACTGATTAGAAAAATAGAAAGATCAAACAACAAAGCTAAATATATATATATATATATATATTCTGAGATTTTAGCAATTGGAATATGCCATCTTTGGGAATGTACGTTTCTTATATTTTTGTATTTTGCTCTTTCTTCAGTATTCCACTGATCAGAGCCTTTAGTTTCTCAGGCTTTCTATTTTGATTTTGTCTGCATATTTCTGTTTCTAATTTGTAGTCTCTTATTTCTATATTAGGTAATGGTCGGACTGTTTTGCCTGTGTGTGTGTGACTGGAGTGCAGTATTTCTGCTAGCATGTAGTTTCTCTGTAGCAGTCTGGCTTGTTCCGGTACTCCAGTAGTTGGTGTATTAATGTTCTAGGGCCTGGTGTAGGATTTGCATTGCTGCTTTTTTCATAAGGTTACTGTTATTTTAGTCCTGAGAGTCAGTGCTGTGACTGTATGGCAAGGTTCTAGAAGTCTCTTTTTATGCAGGAGTTTGTGTTATTTCACAAAATAGCAGTGGTGGGATATTTTTTGCTGAAGTGACACCAGAATTTGAATATTTTTTTTCCTGTTGGCTGTAATGTGAATTGTTCTAGCTCTGCTCTGCACCTGTTCTGATGATTAATGCTATTTTATTGCAGTTATGATGATTTCTGGCTTTGTGCAAAGAGCATTCATGAAAGAATTCATTGATTTTTGTTTTATTACATGATTGATTTGATCTGTTTGTTTTATTTGCTTTTTATATTGTATACTTGTGCCTTTATAACTGCAATAAATATAAAATAAATTAGTACAGATTAATAAGGAATTTTTATTGCTGGTAAGTGCTTGAAATAATTGAGGTAAAATATTTTAAAGTTTCATGCATGATACATAATGGCTGTTGCAAACTACTTAGAAAGCTATTGTCAGGGTGCAGTATATGGCATTATTTATCAATAACAATCCAATTAGTAGGTCTCAGACCTGCATGCCTACAGCCCACCCATGTTAACCTTGTGCCCACCCAAAAAATCAATTCTGGCTAGGCCACTGTTTCACCTCCCTGCTAAAACTCATTTTTCCAAGCTAGAGCTCTTAGGATTTATTTCCTTCTCTACCCAGTGGTTTACTATTAGGGCAGCAGCTCACTCTTCCACCACACAGCCACCCTGTCCCTAGAAAACAAGGAGGGAGCAGTAATTATTCCCCCCCCCCCCTCCCCCCACTGTCACAAGTCTGTTTCTAGAAGAGCTCCAGAAGGATTGAGTTTTTTGGATTTTCAGTTGTTTTCCTCCTGAAATGTTGTCTACTTTTGGTGCCTATAAAAGTGTTTGTCCACCAGGAGGTAGCCCGGATAAAGTTAAACTAAATGCCTTGCAAACCTCTTGTAAACTATTTCTGTTATTATTGTTTGAAATGATTGATAAAAAAAAACAATAAAGCACTGGGCATCTCCTGAGCCTCGTTGCCTGCGTCTGGCTCTGTCTGATGGGAAGTGTTTGGCAGCACCTGCTGGTTATTGCAGTGAATTATGGGCTTCAGTGCACTAAATCAGTGCTTGCCCTTCATCATCACCTTCCTATTAAAGCTGTTGAAAGTCTTCCTCAAGTCACAAGGGATTTTGATGATTTGTACCTCTGTGCTTGGGTCAGACGGCAATCAGACATGCCGATTCAATAAAGATCGCAGGAGAAAGGGCTCTCCGAGTTGAGAGCCCGCTCTCCCGACGCAATCCCAGCCACCTCTCCTGGGCGCGCGATCCTATATTTAAATGAGGGGTCCCGCTAAAAGGAGGCGCTAGGGACAGTCACATGCCCCTAGTGCTTCCTAGGCCCAGGAGAGATGGTTCTGCTCAATTTTTGGAGCGTCAGTTTTCAAACCCGCTGACAGCGATCGGTTAGGAAAATGGATGCCGGTAAAATTGAGCGTCCGTTCTCCTAACCAGACTGGCCAGCATATTTTTTTTAAATTTTGTAATGTTTTGGGGTTTTTTTTACTTTTTTTTACATTTTTGGTTCCTCTGACTTAATATTGCTGGGATATGAAGTTGGAGGGTGTACAAAAAAAGCAGTATTTTCTGTTTTTCTGTACCCTTTTCAGGGCTTGGATGCACATTTTACTTTTTGAATTCCGGGTGAATGACTAATAGGCTCATCAGCATGCACATGCATTTGCATGTGATGAGTACTATTTGTTTTCAGGGGGTTTGGCTGCACTTTTTCAAGGTGCTAGACCCCTTACAGTATAAGGGGTATAGACACCCCTTAAAAACATGCGGCCAAACTCGTGTTGAAAGGGTGCAATGGCCCAGAGCCCTGTACTGAATTGGCCCGAGAAAGATTTTACAGAGGTTGGGCACATCTGAGCAGAAGGTACACGACAGTGAGCAGATTAAAGCTTGCACGTCATCGGGTCTCTATAGATCTGATGTCCCTCCTGTAGGCTCAGAGTTCTGAGACATTTCTTTCCATTCATGTCAAGGAAAATGAGAACTAGAATTTAACAAAGCCAACAACCCTCCCTTACAGCCGTAAGAAGTAGAGCGGCTCGAAGGCTCACAACTATCACTGCCGTTTTCCTAAACCTGAGATTGGGGGTACGTCAGGGCGCACGCTGGGATGCTGGTAGGTTGAAAAGTCAGAAGATCTGTTCTGCAGTGTGTGACCACAGGAAAATACCAAACTTTGTGGAAGTGTAAAAGGTATCTACAGCGGGCTACAGAGCAGGGCAAGAGGGCGTGTAAGGAACAGCAAATCAGGGTCTCCTCTCAACAAACTGCCTGCTTGTTTTAGAAAGCTGTGCAATCAATGAATAGTGCAGCAATTTCTCCAAAGTGTTGGCTACACGTGCCCAAGAAAAGGCTCCTGGCCTGCCATCTCATCTCTACCCAACCAATTTGCCGACTTTCTTTGAACAAGTTTTATATTTGAGAGTGAAGAGCTAGGTCCCCTCTACTTTTCCTAACAGAGAGTGATTAAGGAGATTGCTCAGAGTCAGGTTAAGGTTAGAAAGCATTAGGCATAGGGTGACGTTCTTTTGTTTGCAATTAGAGTTTCAAATACACAGGAGCAAGCTTAAAACACAACCCTTTCTTTTTTTGTGTGTGTGTTTGAAATACCCCGGTACAAAGCTCGCTGGCTGTCTTGGGAAAAGAGGAGAACCAGAATTTAGTAGCACCACCAATAAAAAAAAATCGTCAAGAGAAAGTTTCTGTCCAGGATATTGTAACAGGCTCCAGGCCAGGGAGACAGAAATGGCCTCACTCCTCACTGGCATTTATTCTTCAATGCATAAAAAAAATACACACCTTCAGAATTCAAGTCAAAAAGCAATAACAAATCCAGATTGGGGACAAAGAAATAAACTGAAAACGCTGAGGTCAGCTCAACCAGAAAGGAATGTCACAGGGGTGAGGATGACAGGGGGCAGGGGTCATCAGGAGGGAATGTCGCCTGGGGAGCAGGGTCGCACGAGAGGGGAAGTCACAGGGGACAGGGGTCATCAGGAAGGAATGTCGCCTGGGGAGCAGGGTCGCACGAGAGGGGAAGTCACAGGGGACAGGAGTCATCAGGAGGGAATGTGGCCTGGGGAGCAGGGTCGCAGGAGAGGGGATGTCACAGGGGACAGGGGTCATCAGGAGGGAATGTGGCCTGGGGAGCAGGGTCGCAGGAGAGGGGAAGTCACAGGGGACAGGGGTCATCAGTAGGGAATGTCGCCTGGGGAGCAGGGTCACAGGAGAGGGGATGTCATAGGGGTGAGGGGGACAGGGGACAGGGGTCATCAGGAGGGAATGTGGCCTGGGGAGCAGGGTCACACGAGAGGGGAAGTCAGAGGGGACAGGGGTCATCAGGAGGGAATGTGGCCTGGGGAGCAGGGTCACAGGAGAGGGGATGTCATAGGGGTGAGGGGGACAGGGGACAGGGGTCATCAGGAGGGAATGTCGCCTGGGGAGCAGGGTCGCAGAAGAGGGGATGTCACAGGGGACAAGGGTCATCAGGAGGGAATGTGGCCTGGGGAGCAGGGTCGCAGGAGAGGGGAAGTCACAGGGGACAGGGGTCATCAGGAGGGAATGTGGCCTGGGGAGCAGGGTCACAGGAGAGGGGAAGTCACAGGGGACAGGGGTCATCAGGAGGGAATGTCGCCTGGGGAGCAGGATCGCAGGAGAGGGGAAGTCACAGGGGACAGGGGTCATCAGGAGGGAATGTGGCCTGGGGCAGGTCAGGAAGAAGTCCAAGGGGACAGGGGTAAGGAGGGGAATGGGGGGAGCAGGGTCACAGGAGAGGGGGTGACACAGGGGTGAGGATGTCAGGGACAGGGGTCCCTCAGGGAGGGCAAGTACGCCTGGTGGAGCAGGGGGTCGCACGAGAGGGGAAGGGCTACAGGAGAAGGAACATATTATGTGTGAGGGGGCCACACAAAGACAAGCATCCCAGACCCACTTTAAGCCATGTTCTTTCCCCGGGACATTAAGAGAGTCCGAGTCCTGAAGGGGTAGTGGGGGGGGGGCCCCCGCTGGGTCCTGGGTCCAGGTTACCTCCTCCTCCTCCCTGCCCTCCTTCTCACAAGCACTTCAGGATGTAGAAGTTGCAGGCGGTGCCCCTGGGGCAGTTGCAGAATTTGCCGATGCGGGCCCCTTTCCGCACTGCGCACTGCTCCCCGGCATCGCACTAGAAGAAAGGCAGGAAGAAAGGTCACAGGACAGACAGTTCACCCCTGCAAGCCAGAGCCGCCTCTCCCCGGCTGAGCAGGACCTGCCAGGAGATCCGACTGCTCAGCTCAGCCGCACACACGCCAGTGCAGCAGGGCGGGGAGGGTTTACATCTACCGTCCTGAAAATAGCACATTGCACTCTGATCTTTGGTTTCGGGGCTCGACCCCGTGACTTTCTTGCCCTTCGGTGTCAAATGGATAAGCGCTTAGGTGCTGTGATGTGAAAACAAGAAGAGGGTATTACAAGTCCCTAAAATTAACGGTGCCTGTCCGGATGTCTTAGCCCCTTTCCTGTTTACTTTCAGGAAAGGATTCATCCGTACTCTAAAACGTATTCGTCCCTTTCCCCTCCTCCCTATCCTGTCCTCTTCTCGCCTCTCCTCCAGCCTTTCCCGTTCCTCCCCTTCCTTCGGGACCCCCGCTGGCACTGGTGGTGGGAGAAGGGAGCCGCGATGCTTTGGGTCCTTCCTATGATCGCATTCGGGTGAACTCTCGGGATAGGGAAACTCTTTATAATTTCATTCTTTCCCTTTGTGCACATAGCAAGCCGGAAGCCCATGTAGGCAGGGAGACTGTCTCCTAATAAAAAAAAACAACAAAAACCCCACTTTCTCATCCCAAACCTCTGGAATCCTCCGCCCTCCCCCACAAAAAAAAAAAGGCTTGGGTTACCGAGGGCATCCATCCCAGCTTCTTCTCCAGGGAAGGAATGGGTTTGCTCTTCAACTTCTCCAGGACCTCCTGCAGCGCTTCGATCTGCAAGGAACAACGAGACCCGAGACGTCAGAAACAAGCGTCGCCTCCTCACTTGCTGAGTGCCTGACGAGTCCCAGCCATCAGGGATAGATTCCTGCGCCTACCCAGGTGCTAAAGATGGGCCGTGGGGGACGTTCAGACTTTGCATTTAAATCACACCCATTAATTACTGTAATGAATTATGTAAAGTATGCATCAAGCAATATTGACACTACGCCAAATGATGTCAATGTAAATACAGGATACGATTCTGGTTAAGAAATATTACACGTTCTGACGGATGATGGATGAGTGGGATAAAGTGGGAGTTATCTTTGCAATATAGAACCAATATAGGCATACTCACGAACACACTGACAAAGACGCACATATATATATACACTCTCTCACACACACACTCATGCACACACATATTCACTCCTACACACACACACACATATACACTCTCTCTCACACACACCCACACACATGCACACACATATTCACTCCTACACACACACACTCATACACATACACACACACACCCACATATACACTCTCTCTCACACACACCACACACACTCATGCACACACATATTCACTCCTACACACACATATTCACTCCTACACACACACACACACACACACACATATACACTCTCTCACACACACACAGACTCATGCACACACATATTCACTCGTACACACACTCATACACACACACACTCTCTCTCTCATACACACACACATATACACTCTCTCTCATACACGCACACAAGAAATCCAATGAATTGGCCACCACACTACACTTGAGCCTCGAGCTCCTGATGTTACAATTAATTAACTTTCCAATCTGTGCTAGAATTTGTCCACCTAAATCGACACTGATACTATGAAGTATCAGCTTCTTCTAAACTGGGTACAAATCTCAAACTTCTCCGCCTAGTCCTAGAGAGGCTCAAGCAGCTGTCAGTGCCAGGTGAGCCGCCTCCTTTCTCCGGATTGCCCGAAGCTGCTGACAGATTTTATACTCCGAGGCTAGAGAGATACACCAGACATGCTCGCTGTCATGCAATCATCCTTCTGAAGATCAGCAATACCGTGCCTCCGTCTTTGCCCCTAACACGGGCACACACACATAGAGGCGAAGGTAAGGACCGGCGAATAAAATAGAAAAGTAAAACATGTAGGCTCAGTAAAAGCAGAGGCCGTTTCAGCCATATTAAAGAGCTTCCCCTGCGCCAGGGATACTGCAATTTTATAATTTTCCAGTCATTCCAGGATTGCCGTATTTAAAAAAGAACGCGTTGAAACTTGCTAGTAAGTTATATTCGTATATGTTAAACTGAATCTTACATTCAGAAAAGAGAAAGTAGAGCTTAAAATCTTATTTTAATATATGAACTATTTCTAAACTTTCCTGTCTGTGAATGTTTTGAAAAGTTTTTTTATTTTAATAATAATAACGACAATAATTGTCATTATGAGTTTATTATTGCAAATAAAGTAATAATAAGCTTGCATTTATTAACGTTTTCCTTATTCCTTCACGCTTCTATGATCCTCCTGATAACACAGATACAACCGTAGACAGAAGCCTTTGCGGCGGAAAAAAAAATCATTAAAAAAAAAAACAAAACGGAATTTTTTGCTCACAAAAGAATAATACAGGAGATGTGACCTCCTGAAGTAATTCAGGTGTCTTTATGGGGAAGTGCAGTAGCTTCCACAAAACAAAGGCATCCGAACCGATTAGTATTGAAGAGACGTTTGAAACAAAAGAAATGGAAGCATTTTAGGGTAGAAAACGATTTAAGAAAACTCTCTAAAAAAACTATTTCCGGGATTACAGGACTGCGACACCTGTTGGAGGCACTTTGTCCAGAGGTGGCTCTGCCTCCCCGGCGTGTTCAGTCTGACTTCACTTGCCTGCCCCCAAGCCAGGCAGAGCGGGTGATTTCGTTTCGTTTCGTTTCGGGTGGGGCGAGATGTCGTTCTTACCAGCTCTTTTTCTTCTTGGCTTTTATTGGCGCTTTCTGCGGACCTCACCTCGCCCGCCGCAGCCAGCAGGCAGAACCCGCAGCAGGCGAGGCAGAGCAGCGCTAGCCGGCAGCTGGCCATGGTGCTGAAAGTCACCGGCGGACTGCCAGGGGGACGCGAGCTACTTCCAAGGCGCGGAGACACCTCCCCCCCCTCCCCTCAGGGCCACCTCCCTTTATCTTCTGCCGTCATCGGCGCTCTGATGACTCTGCTGCACGTCCCTGGCTACCTGATTGGTGAACTGCTCGTTTTCCGTGATGGTTCCCCCCGGAGAAAATGTGCCAGCCCTGGGCTAACTATTTCTGGCAGCGGCATCTTCTCTGAATGTTCTTCCTGCAGTTGCACTTTACTGATCCTCGGTGGTCCATAGCACATCATTTATTTTTTTTGTATCATTGTTTAGAGTTTTCTCATGTTAGTCTGGAAAAGGTGGGGGGGGGGGGGGGTCATCTTTTCTGAAGTCTGACACTTTTGTACAGGGCGGCCAACTTATTTCAGTGTTTTGAGGGGTGATTTTTATAACTGAAATCAAATCTGAAAAGAAGGCAGGGTCCATGCTTGCCTCCAACATATTATTGAGATTATAGTTGTCTCTCTCTCGATATATATTTTTTTTAATACTGGATACATATAGGAAGGAAATCAGAGCCACTTTAGTAAACTTGGATAAAGCGCTCCTGGAAACCAAAAATTCGTCATTCAGACCAGAAACCCAGTGAAGATAGCAAAGGACCATTTTGTTCTGTCACTGAGCTGTCTACTCTCAGAAGAGTCCTGGGTGGGAGAGGAGAGGTGTGCCCAAGGAAAACCTCAGGTCCAAAGAGAAAATCTTGGAGAAGGTGCATTAATATGTCCACCGGTTAGGATCAGAATCCCCTCCTATCAGCACCACTACCGCTCCCCCATGATCTCTATTTCATTGTTATTCTGACTCATCCTCATCCTTAATAGTTGAATAATAGAGCATCCTACACTGGGACACTTGAGCATTTACGAATACAGTGTGCCTCTCTCAGCTAAGCTGGGTCTGCAACCACACTGTTTAGAAAAATTGCTTTAGTAATCCCAACAGAGACATTTGTAAACACATGTACATCTTTATGCAATAACAGAGCCTGATGTTTACAGAGCCACTTCTTTTAATGGAAGGATCGGTCTGTAGTTAAAAGCTGACTATCCAGTCCAAACTAGGAAAAACTAATCTTGCCATATCCTCTGGAGTAGAAAATAAAAGTGTTCAGCTGGAGCACTCAGAAAGTCTTAGTTTGCAGGAAAATGGGATATCACACAGCTTGAAGAAGTCTGACCGAAAGCTTACATGATATCAAAGGCTTTACATCGTCACTAGAAAGGGGCCCCGAGGAGTGGGTACCCAGAGGGTGTCTCACCCGAGTTGGAGCTGTAACAGAAGTCCGTAGCATGAGGTGCAGAATCAGCAATGAGGGAACTCGTTGCCAAAACATCAGTGGTCAGGTTCGGCCGGATTAAGTATCCGGGAGTAGAGACATCATCAGCAGGGGACGCCCCTGAGGTTCTCGCCAAGCAGTGCTTATCCTGACCTGTGTAAACACGTGCGCGCCTGCGCCTATGTGATCCCAGAGTCAAGATGGCGGTCGGCAGTGCCCACGCCATCCCGGGAATGCCAGGCGGGTCGGCAGTAGCTGGCGGAGGCCGCCACTTTCCCCAGTGGAGTCACTGAAGAGAAGAGAGAGTTGAGCAGAAGTGGTCGCAGACATCTGCGACTGATGGGCGTAACAGTTCCTTTCCTTGAGCCCTGACAGACCAGTCCAGACAAGTGAGATTTGTCCACCCTATCAGCAGCTGGAGGTACAGGGCAAGCTCTTTGTACTGACTGTTGTGTCCGTGGGCGTGCCCCCCTACTTGAGCTCTGTGGCGGCCGCTGCGGCAGCATCGGGGCAGATTGCCCTACCTCATGTGCCCGGTGCCCCTGCGCGTCAGCTCGGGCCTCCGGGCTAGCCGCCGGGTCAGGAGCCGTCCCTGCTCCTCCCTCACGGCAGCTAGCAGCTTTCCTCTGTGGCACGAGATCCAAGATGGCCGCCGCCATCTTAGGCGCAAGGCTGCGCCTCCTCACCAGAATTAAAGGGACCTCGTCCCTTTAATTGTCTACAGCTGATTCCAATCCATTGGGCCAGAGGAAGTATAAAAGGAGACTTCCTCTGACCATTCTTTGACTTGGCAACTTCCGTGGTTGGTCAGGTCTACTTGCTTCAGTGAGTTCTTGTGCTTTGGATCCTTGTTCCTGTCTCGTGTTGGTGTTCCTGGTTCCTGACTTCAGATTGGCAAGCGGTGATTCTCTGGTGTGTGACCTCGGACTGGTAAGCAACGACCCTCTGGCACTTGACCTCAGACTTCTTCTTGACCATCATCTCCAAGGGCCCGCCTAAGTCCCAGTGGCCCGGGTCCCTAGGGGCTCCTCCCGGGGGGGACCGCAGGCTTCCAGGGGTGAAGTTCCAGTCAGCCCTTGCACCGAACGTCTTGACCTCTCAAAGGTCCACCTAAATCCCAGCGGTCCAGGTCCCTACGGGCTCCTCCTGGGGGGACCGCGGACTTCCAGTGGCTAAGACACACTTCCTTTCTTTGACGTCACGACTCTTCGTCTGCCTCCACAGTCGCCTCTGTCTCCAGTGCCGAGGGTCAGCTGGTCACGTCTTCTGTTTCTGCCTCACCACCCGACGGGAGAACCAACGGATCTTCCTCCTAAGGTATACCATCCTCCCGTCAGCCCAAGGGTTCACAAGCCTGAGCATAACACTGACGTTCCTTCCTATATAGACTGGTATAGCAGGGAAGGCATCAGTAGTCTTTTGCCCAAGCTGATGAGGAAGGTTATCCTGGAATTCAATAAAAAGTATTTAACCAACATAATTCCAATAACAAATTTATAAAAAACAATAAGGGATTGGGCATCACCTCTGCCCTTTTCTCCCTGGGCTGCATTCCCTTCTTGGTAAGAGGCAATCTGGCTGCTTGTTCTTTATTTCTTTACATTTCTCTCTTTTTTTTTTCAAACTATCTATTACTTACCAATGATTTTTTTCAACCACCACCTTCTCCTCAGTGGGCTCTGAACTGGTCTGTCTGGACTCAAGAAAAGGAAATAAGCAGGTAAGAATCAAATTTCACCTTCTTCATTCTCCTGTCAGAGTAGTGCAGACAAGTGAGATGTGCATAAACAGTACCTATCGTGGGTAGGTGTAACCTAAAACTGCTTTCAGGACTCCTATGCCAAAAAGTGTTTTCTTCTTCTCTTGAGAATTCAACCTGTAAGGCTTTGAAAACAAGTGCAGGGATGCCCATGTCGCTGTCCTGCAGATGTCTGCTGGTGCCATTTGTTTATGCTCTGCCAGGATGCTGCCTGAGCCCTCATGGAGTATGCCCTAAGCCCTCTGGCACTGGCTGACCCTTTAATATGTATGTTGCTGCTGCTATTACTTCCTTAATCCATCTCACAATAGATGCTTTCAAGGCCACTTCCTCTTTGCAGGCCTGCAAACAATACAAAAAGTCCATCTGATCTCCAAAAATAATTTGTGGCTTCCAGCTATCTCAAAAGTGCCCTTCATACATCCAAGAATCGTAGCTCCCTCTTCTGACCTTGACAATTCACTTTCCTAAAGCCAGGCAAAGAAATCATTTGATTTGTATAAAACTTCGATACCACCTTTGGCAAGAAAGATGGGACTGGCTTAATGGTGACCTTCTCTTTGGAAAAAGAAAGGTAGGAATATCTGCAGGACAAAACCTGTAACTCAGAGATCCTCCTGGCTGAACAATTGGCGCCAATAATACCATCTTCCTAAATGATTGGAATGGTGCCTTCACCAAAACCCTCAGGACCAGGTTTAGGTTCCAAGACAGGACTAGTGGCTTTACTGGCAAGTGGACATTGCTCATTTCAGGGAGCAAACTACATCCAGATGAGACACTAAGGGGGGCCCCTCGAACTTGCTCCTTACATCATGCTATGACTGCTATCTGAACCCTTGGTGAGTTCACTGCTAGCCCTTTGTCCAGTCCCTTCTGAAGAAACTGAAATGAACCAAAAAATGATTACAACCAGCATCCCTCAAGGTTCATCCTTGTCGGCAATACTTTTTAATCTGTATATATTACCACTGTGTAAATTGTTATCTGGTCTAAGTCTCAATTTTTATCTATATAATGTACAATTCATTGTACTGATAGAAAAATCAGTTTATTACACTAAGGCTCTAAATATCTATTTCTCTGCCATTCAGAGGCTACTAACTCACCTTAAATTAGTTCTAAATACTCAAAACAAAAAACAAAACAGTAATCATCTGGTTAGGTAGAAAAAAATACTATTAATCTCCCATTCAGATCACAATTGGGACAAGTAAGATTGAGATCACTGAGTATGCTAGAAATCTAGGAGTGGTGTTAGATAGGAATTTGTCCATGAAAAAAAAACCCATATTGCTAGGATCACTAAAATGAGATACAATAATCTGTGCCTACTCAAAAGATTAAAACCTTTATTTAATTCAAATGATTTCCAGACAATTTTACAAACAATGATCTTTTCAAGCTTTGATTACTGTAATGCCATTTTGTTATTACAAAATGCTGCAGCACGTATCATATCAGAGCACAGGAGATATGATCATATCAAACTGGTATTAAAGATGTTACACTGGTTAGCATTCAAGCAACGAATTCTGTATAAGGTCTTGAGTACAATTCACAAGATAATGTTCAATAATAACTCAGGGTGGCTGGGGCAGCATTGCATTTTCACACTACGCAGAGGAATTTGTGGTCTGCCAACAAAGGTTTTCTCACTGTTCCATCAATTCACAATGCACATTTATCTGAACTAAGAAAAAGAGCTTTATCCGTTGCCGGTTCCAAGTTATGGAACCTCTTACCTGAAAATCTGAGGCTACAAAAAGATCTTAAAGTATTTAAAAGGGAGCTAAAAACATGGCTATTTAGAGCTGTTTTTGAAATAGGCTAATATCACGTTATGTAAAGGAAAGAGATAGCAATATCAAAGAGAAAATATCTGTTTTGAATGTATGTACCTGTATTGTTTTAAATTCTGTGAATGTTTTTTAAATTGTGAACCACAACGATTGCATTTTATATAGAAGTACAGTATATAAAAATAAATAAGCAAACAAATAAACTGCAAAATAGTAGCTGAGCCTTTCATGGCAGCACCTTCCTCTGCCTACACCACCCCTCAAAAATCTTCCAAATTCTTATTTATATCAGTGAGGTGGGCACCTTTCTTACCATCAGCAATGTCAGTATCACCTGGCCCTATTACCTCTTTTATTAAGCCTCTTCTTTTCAAGAGCCGTGCCATAAGACAAAATTGCACTGCTTCCCTCCATGGTTACCAGCCCTTGGTGCAGTAGGTATTTTCCTGACTGAATCCGAGCAGATTTCCTACCTTGAGCCTTACTATGGTCGGCATATCATGGCTGTCTTGTTCACTTGGGGGCTACTTAGATCACTGATCTTAGATGGTCCGTGATCTTCCTCAGTACTTTCCCTTCCATTGGCCAGGGTGGCAATGGGCCAGATTTTAAATCTTACGCGCGCGGGGTACATTAGTGCGCGCTACCCGGCGCGCACTAATGTACACCCAATTTTATAACATGCGGGCGCAGCCGCGCGCATGTTATAAAGTCCAGAGTCAGCGAGCGCAAGGGGGTGCACACTTGTGCACCTTGCGCGCGCCGAGCCCGAGGGGAGCCCCGATGGATTTCCCCGTTCCCTCCAAGGTCGCTCTGAAATCAGAGCAGCCTTGGAGGGAACTTTTCTTTCGGTCCCACCACCTTCCCCTCCCTTCCCCTATCTAACCCACCCCCAGCCCTACCTAAATCCCCCCCACCTTATTTTATTTTTTATGCCTGCCTCTTGCAGGCGTATCTTGCGCGCGCTGGCCAGCTGACAGCGTGCGAACCTCCGGCACGGTCACTGTACCGGAGGACTTGGGACCACCCCTGGACCGCCCCCTGGATTGGCACCACGCCCACAACCCCGCCCCTGGACCCCCCCTTTGTCATAGCCCCGGGACATACGCACGTCCCAGGGCTTGAGCCCGCACAGAGCCTATGCAAAATAGGGGTAGGGTTTTGGGGGTTACGCGCGTATATTACGTGCGTAACCCTTTGAAAATCTACCCCAATGTGTACAATGCATGTTTCTGGACCAACATTGTGTCAACACATCTATCCTCATGGATCTCCATTCTCTTCTTCAACTGAAGAAATACCTTACTTTGGCAGTCTTGCACATCGCCATTAGATCACACTGGGGGTGCCCTCATTTGAGCACTATTTGGTTGAAGCCTTCCTTGGCTAGTGCCCACTCCCATGGATCTAGCACGTGGCTATTTAGAGCTGTTTTTGAAATAGGCTAAGATCACGTTATGTAAAGGAAAGAGATAGCAATGTCAAAGAGCTCAAGAAGTCCACTTGTATGTGGTCTGCTCTTACTATGTATATGGCCAAGATCTCCTGGAGATGAACCTCCACCCTCAACATTAGTTCTAACTCTCTCTCCATTTACCTGCATCTTGTCCCTCCTTGTTTGTTCACATAGGCCATTGCCATTGCATTGTTTGAAAAGTCATTACTGTTTTGCCCCCTACATTTGGTAAGAAGCACTTCGATGCCAGCCTGATTGTTTGAGTTTCCAGGTGATTCATCGAGATATCTCCTCCAATTTGTGCCACCTGTCCCTCGTAGTGTGCCCCCAGCCTTCCTTGCTTGCATCTGTGGTCACTATAATCCACTGAGGGGGGATCCAAGCTGGCTACATTCTCCCGGTTGGCTTTCATAAGCCAGCACTCTAGATTTCTCCTTGCCTGCTCTGTCATCAACAATGTCCTGTCAAAATTTTGGCTTTGTGGTGACCTTATAGATAACAGACTCCACTGTAAAGGGTGCATATGAGCCCTTGCCCAGGGAAACACTTTGCTTGCAGTTGTCATTGAGCCTAGGACATGCAGATATGTGTTAGCTTGAAGGGGGTCACTGAAACCAGCATCCCACTCACCTGGTCCTGCAGCTTTCTGATCCTCCAGTCTGTGAGGAAAACCTTGCTATTTCGCCCGTCAATCACAGACAGCTGAGACCTTTGCTGTTCACCTCTCTTTTCCCTGTTACAGCGATTCTCAAGGCCATGGCAGCCTCAGCATGCAAATGCCGCCTTCCTTGGCGATCCCGTCTGCCATCTTGAGTCGGGGATTACGTAGGGCACGCATGCACGAGCTAGGCCCTCTCTTATTGAAGTCATGGTGGGAAACTCGGGGCGTCCCCTCCACATGACGTCACCCGCTTGATGTATTTAACCCAGCCAGCCTAAGCATCCTACGAGTTAGCAAGGACTTCCTTCCTGCTTATTCCACTCCATTCGGAGATGCTTCGCTTCACTACTTCCTGAACTAGAATGCCTTAGGTACCCACTCCTTGGGGGGCCTTATTACATTCTGTTATCCACTCCTCGGAGGGCCTTCCTGCCTGGAGATTCCTATCTTCCTGATTCAGGACATCGAAAGTTCAGCCTAGTGAATTCTACTTCTACTTCTACCTCCTAGCTGAAGGAACCGCCAGCATACCCCGAGCCTCGGGCCACTACCGTGCTCATTCCAGCTACCCTTCTACACTCCGGAGTAAGTACCAATACCTACTTCGCTCTGCTGACCTTTTGCACCTCTCTGGACTTCTACCTGCTGATCTTTGGCATACCCGCGCTGCGGGCCACTACCAGATCCCTCCAGAGAGTTACCATCAGGAGAAGACTTCCCTGGCGTACCCTGCTCTGTGGGCCACTACCGGGGATATCTGCAATGAGCTGCTTTACTACTTTGGACAGTATCTTCTCTCCATGCTGTGCGTATTTCCCACAATTCCAGTACAATAAAGTCTGTCTCATCTGTGTCCGTCTCTACTGAGGCCACGCCTACCGCAGTGAGTCCCCACAGGGCTCCTCCCTGTGGGTGGAACCAACTCTCACTACGGTCCAGAGTCCACAACCACACCATGTTATAACACTTGCTTTTCATTGTATCAAATTGGACTCGGAGATAGGTCAATAATTGAGAAGGTTCTAATTGGCTTTTGTCCCTGTTCACCACCCATTCCAACTTCTCCAGTGTCTGTCCATTGACTGGTGCCCTGTCTGCAGAGTCAGCTCTTATCAACCAAACATCCCTTATTCTTTCTCTGCAAAGAGAGGCTGCCACCACTACCATTACCTTCATAAAGATTCTGGGTGTTGTGGCACAACCTTGAATTTATAATGGTTTCCCAATATTGCAAAAAGCAAATAGCAGTGATGCTGTCTTCTGATTGGGATATTGTAATAGAATTATTTCTGATTACTCGGGCTAAGGATGTATGTAGAGGTTAGGCTGAATGGATCAGAGTTCTCACCTAGACACAGGCTAGTTTGAAGACCACAGGCCAACATCTGAGTGAACTCATATTTACTGTTTCGCACTGTGAAATGTTTACAAACAGGAAAGAATCTGAGAACTGTAGAGCCAGTAGTTCTAATGTGAGAAAGTAAGTAATTAACTGATATTAATGTCATAGAGAGTGAAGAAGCCAATCCTGACATCAGTGTTTCAGCAGACCACTGCCTGCTTCTGGGGAAATATTGCAAATATTAAGAAACAAGATGTGACACAAATGGTCTTAAAAAAGTATTGTCAAAATAAAGCTTCTAATAATGATCCCTTAGACAGGTCTTCCAGGAGAATTCAACAGAGTTTCATGTACTTTCACTACTAGGTAAATTTCCAGCATCTTAAGACAATCGACTGTCAAAAAAAGACATAGTAACATAGTAATAATGGCAGAAAAGGACCAAATGGTCCATCCAATCTGCCCAGCAAGCTTCTTATGGTAATAACTGCCACTCCGTGCAGGTTACCCCCATGTTTCTTTTATGGGTAGCAAGTGCCATGCCATACAGTTATTTGAAGAGCCTTCCTTATTATTATTATGAACATTCTTCATTAGTAAGGAAACTCTTCCATGCACTCTGGATTTCATTACCAACCTCCTGATTAACTAAACAAGTAGGGTCATGTTCCACTGGTAAATAAAAGGACACATTGGGTAATTGTCATAAGAACATAAGAAATTGCCATGCTGGGTCAGACCATGGGTCCATCAAGCCCAGCATCCTGTTTCCAACAGAGGCCAAACCAGGCCACAAGAACCTGGCAATTACCCAAACACTAAGAAGATCCCATGCTACTGATGCAATTAATAGCAGTGGCTATTCCCTAAGTAAACTTGATTAATAGCAGTTAATGGATTTCTCCAAACCTTTTTTGATCCCAGCTACACTAACTGCACTAACCACATCCTCTGGCAACAAATTCCAGAGCTTTATTGTGCATTGAGTGAAAAAGAATTTTCTCCGATTAGTCTTAAATGTGCTACTTGCTAACTTCATGGAATGCCCCCTAGTCCTTCTATTATTTGAAAGTGTAAATAACAGAGTCACATCTACTCATTCAAGACTCTCATGATCTTAAAGACCTCTATCATATCCCCCCTCAGCCGTCTCTTCTCCAAGCTGAACAGCCCTAACCTCTTTAGTCTTTCCTCATAGGGGAGCTGTTCAATTCCCCTTTACATTTTGGGCGCCCTTCTCTGTACCTTCTCCATTGCAACTATATCTGTTTTGAGATGCGGCGACCAGAATTGTACACAGTACTCAAGGTGCGGTCTCACCATGGAGCGATACAGAGGCATTATGACATTTTCCGTTTTATTAACCATTCCCTTCCTAATAATTCCTAACATTGTTTGCTTTTTTTTTTTTTTTTACTGCTGCAGTACACTGAACCGACGATTTTAAAGTATTATCTACTATGATGCCTAGATCTTTTTCCTGGGTGGTAGCTCCTAATATGGAACCTAACATCATGTAACTACAGCAAGGATTATTTTTCCCTATATGCAACACCTTGCACTTGTCCACATTAAATTTCATCTGCCATTTGGATGCCCAATTTTCCAGTCTTGCAATGACCTCCTGTAATGTATCACAATCCGCTTGTGATTTAACTACTCTGAATAATTTTGTATCATCCACAAATTTGATAACCCCACTCGTTGTATTCCTTTCCAGCTCATTTATATATATATTGAAAAGCACCGGTCCAAGTACAGATCCCTGAGGCACTCCACTGTTTACCCTTTTCCACTGAGAAAATTGACCATTTAATCCTACTCTCTGTTTCCTGTCTTTTAACCAGTTTGTAATCCATGAAAGGAAATCACCTCCTATCCCATGACTTTTTAGTTTTCGTAGATGCCTTCTGAAAATCCAAATACACTACCATCTACCGGTTCACCTTTATTCTCATGTTTATTAACCCCTTCAAAAAAATGAAGCAGATTTGTAGGCAAGACTTCCCTTGGGTAAATCCATGTTGTCTGTTTTTTTATTAAACCATGTCTTTCTATATGCTCTACAATTTTGATCTTGAGAATAGTTTCGACTATTTTTCCCAGCACTGAAGTCAGGCTCACTGGTCTATAGTTACCCGGATTGCCCCTGGAGCCCTTTTTAAATATTGGGGTTACATTGGCCACCCTCCAGTCACAATGGATGATTTTAATGCTAGGTTACAAATTTTTTTAGTTCCTTCAGTACCCTAGAATGCATACCATCCGGTCCAGGTGATTTGCTACTCTTTAGTTTGTCAATCTGGCCTACTACATCTTCCAGGTTCACAGTGATTTGGTTCAGTTCATCTGACTCATCACCCTTGAAAACCATCTCTGGAACTGGTATCTCCCCACCATCCTCATTAGAAAACACAGAAGCAAAGAATTATTTTATTCTTTCTGCAATGGCCTTATCTTCCCTAAGAGCCCCTTTAACCCCTCGGTTATCTAATGGTCCAACTGAAACCCTCACAGGTTTCTTGCTTCAGATATATTTTAAAACGTTTTATTATGAGTTTTTGCCTTTATCGCCAACTTCATTTCAAATTCTCTCTTCGCCTGTCTTATCAATGTTTTACACTTATCTTGACAATGCTTATGTTTTATCCAATTTTCTTCCAAGTTTTGAAGGATTTTTTTTTTTTTTAGCTAAAACAGCCTCTTTCCCCTCACCTTTTAACCATGATGGTAATCGTTTTGCCTTCCTTCCACCTTTCTTAATGTGTGGAATAAATCTCGACTGTGCCTCTAGAATTGTATTTTTAAACAATGTCCATGCCTTAACGTTTGCAGCTGCACCTTTCAGTATTTTTCTAACTATTTTCCTCATTTTATTAAAGTTTCCCTTATAAAAGTTTAGTGTTAGAGCTGTAGATTAACTTATTGTCCCCCTTCCAGTTATTAGTTTAAATGTGATTATGTTATAATCACTAGGGATGTGAATCGTTTTTGAACGATTAAAATTATCGTCAGATAATTTTAAAATCATCCAAAATCGTTAGATACGCGATACAATACAAATGCCCCCGATTTATCGTCAGGGGCATTTGTATTGTATCGTTAAATAGGGCGCGGGAAAACCGGCACACCAAAAAAACCCTAAAACCCACCCTGAACCTTTAAAACAAATCCCCCACCCTCCCGAACCCCCCCCCAAAATGTTTTAAATTACCTGGGGTCCAGTGGGGGGTCCCGATGCGATCTCCTCCTGCTCTCTGGCCACCGCTGCGTTGAGAAATGGCACCGGTGGCCCTTTGTCCTTATCATGTGACAGGGCAAAGGTAGCGTCAGCGCCATTTTGAAGATTGACAATACGGCCCGGGTGCAGGTCACTCCCGGACCCCCACTGGACTTTTGGCAAGTCTTGTGGGGGTCAGGAGGCCCCCCCAAGCTGGCCAAAAGTCCCTGGGGGTCCAGCGGGGGTCCGGGGGCGATCTCCCACACGCGTGACGTCGGGAGCCAGGAAACAAAATGGTGCCGGCGCTACCTTTGCCCTGTCACATGATAAGGGCAAAGGGCCACCGGCGCCATTTCTCAACGCAGCGGTGGCCAGAGAGTGGGAGGAGATCGCGTCGGGACCCCCCCCCCCCCACTGGACCCAGGTAATTTAAAACATTTGGGGGGGGTTCGGGCGGGTGGGGGATTTGTTTTAAAGGTTCGGGTGGGTTTTAGGGTTTTTTTGGTGTGCCGGTTTTCCCACCCTCCCCCGATTTACGATTTTTAACGATTTTTAGAAAAAAAAAACTCGACGATCAGATTTCCCTCCTCCCCAGCCAAAATCGATCGTTAAGACGATCGATTACACGATTCACACCTCTAATAATCACTATTGCCAAGTGGCCTCCATCGTTACCTCTCTTACCAAATCCTGCTTCCACTAAGAATTAAATCTAAAATAGCTCCCTCTCTTGTTGGTTCCTGAACCAATTGCTCCATAAAGCAGTCATTTATTACAACCAGGAACTTTAGGTCTTTAGCAATTCCTGATGTTACATTTACCCAGTCAATATTGGGGTAATTGAAATCTCCACAGAGCAGGAGAACTGCACTTCAATAATATCCAAACACGAGAGTGCAGAAGAAAGTAAGTCCAAACCGCAGGGTAAATCAAAACAGCTCTAAGGAGCCAAAAGTTTTAATTCTTTTTTAAACGGCAACTCCACTGACTTGCAATCACACCACAGTATAGACCGCGTCCCCCGACACGGTCCCGTGTTTCGCCAAGGGCTGCATCGGGGGGAGCAACAAGGTTATCAAGGCACTGAATGCAGAGCAGTTTCAAAAATGGCAGGGCGCTCCCTGCCATTTTGAAACTGCTCTGCATTCAGTGCCTTGATAACCTTGTTGCTCCCCCCGATGCAGCCCTTGGCGAAACACGGGACCGTGTCGGGGGACGCGGTCTATACTGTGGTGTGATTGCAAGTCAGTGGAGTTGCCGTTTAAAAAAGAATTAAAACTTTTGGCTCCTTAGAGCTGTTTTGATTTACCCTGCGGTTTGGACTTACTTTCTTCTGCACTCTCGTGTTTGGTAATTGAAATCTCCCATTATTATTGCACTGCCAAATTGGTTAGCTTCCCTGATTTCTCTTAGCATTTCATCATCTGTCTGACCATTTTGTCCAGGTGGATGGTAGTATACTCCTATCACTATACTCTTACCCAACACATATGGGATTTCTACCCATATAGATTCTACTGAGCATTTAGTCTCTTGTAAATCCTACAGAATGCCATGGCAAGAATCATAACTAACACCCATAAAACTGAACACATAACCCCCATACTAAAGGAGCTGCACTGGCTACCGATCCCCTACCGCATCCAATACAAAATCCTCACCATCCTTCACAATGCACTCCATAAAAATAAGCCTGCATGGCTCAATAACATGCCACGTCTCCGTGCCTCTAATCGCCCCACTAGAACCGCCCTTGCAGGTACCATGTACACACCACCTCTCAGAACTGCACACCTCACCAACACCAGAGAAAGGGAGTTCACCATTGCTACCCCTACACTCTGGAACTCACTTCCCCCCTATCTACGTCTTGAACCCTCCTTGCACACCTTAAAAAAAAGGCATCAAGACATGGCTCTTCAGGTAAGCCTACCCGGATGTCAACCAGACATAGCCTTGTTCCCCTTCCTCCCCCCTTTCCGTCCTCTACCCTCTGTAACTCTCCCAGCTTCCCCTGCCTCTTTCTCCTCCGCCCCCATTGAGAGGAATCTTGGAAATGATGTAAATTAACTCTCCGCCTGTATTGCTATCATTTTAAGAAATTGTTGTATATTGTTCTCTTTGCATTCCGTTTATTATAATTCCTTTCTCTTCTCGCTCTACTGCCCTATCCTTTCCAGCTGTGCTTGCCCCTGCCCCCTCTCCTCCCTTTTCTCGACTGCTCCCCTCTTCCCCCCACCATGTTCATTGTATTTTCTGCCTTTCTAAGTTTTTTGTAAACTGGCCTGATGTGCTCCACGAATGTCGGTATATTAGAAGTTGTTAGATAAATAAATAATTAAATAAATGATCTTTATCCTGTTGGACTCTATACCCTCTCGGACATAAAGTGCCACACCCCCACCAAGTTGCTACTCTCTATCATTGCGATATAATTTGTACCCTGATATAGCACTGTTCCATTGATTATCCTCCCTCCACCAAGTCTCTGTGATGCCAATTATGTCAATCTCATCATTTACTGCTAAACACTCTAACTCTCCCATCTTACTTCTTAGACTTCTGGCATTGGCATACAGACATTGCAAAGTGTGTTTTTTGTTTGTATTAACAACCTGCTTTTCAGTTGTTAGGGATAATTTTGAAATCATTAGCTTCGGTGATTTTTTTACATATAGACACATGGACTACATTTGCTTTTATTGGAACCTCTCTGTTGGGATGCCCTAACTCTCCTGTTTCATTAGTATCCTTCAAGGATACATTTCTCCGAACCATGCACTGCTGAGTGACTGTCGGCTTTCCCCCATGTTCTAGTTTGTAACTGCTTGTAAACAATACTCACTAGTGTTTATAACCACAATCGAACCATCTTTGTCGGCAGGTTTTATGATAATTTCACTATTATGTAATTCATTTAATGCTAATCTCTCTATATATGAACGCTCATAAATCTTGGATGACTCTCTAAAGTTACCAATTCTGAGTACGTTGATAAAAAGTAAATATAACAAGATCAAAAGGTCCTGGCAGTATCCATTTCATTTATGTCAGCAACTCCTTTTTTGTAGTAGATTCCCCGATTCATTTATATGCTTTCCTTTGACCAGTTGTTACATCCAGTGGCCTCTTACTCAGTAAAGAGGCAATGAATGGGATAAAGGCCCTTTGGAATAAGACTCAGTGATGGCCATCTAATGGCCCTGTCTGCCAGCCTGACCATGCCCAGCTACTATTCTCACCAACCATACAGCTGCAAAAGGAAATAAGAGAAAATTATTCAATCACAGTGGATAACTTAGGATCTCAGGAAGAGAGTCTTAACAAGCCAGATCAGGTTTCTACTTTGCAGTCTATGAGATGAAAGCCAAGGAGTCAATGTCAGGAAAAACCTTTTTTTTTAGGGAAAGGATGGCAGATGCCTGGAATGCCCTCCTGAAAGAAGTTATAAAGACTAAAACAGTAACAGAATTCCACAAAAGTATGGGATATACACAGAAGACCCCTGCTGGCAAGAGAATGGTAATGAAGCACTGGGCAACCTACATGGAGAAGCAGGTACATTCCACAACATTGTGCTTCCAAGATGGCATTGAGGGTAGCCTGGATGGAGCGGCAATTACAACCCACAAGCGTCATTGGCAATGCCTTGGGCTTCCTAGAAGGCTTTTGGGTAAACTGCAAAGAGCAGCAATTACAATTTTAAACAGCAACGATATAATTGAACTGGGCCTCCAGGAAGGTTGAGGGCCCTGCTTGGAGGGGCCCAAACTTTAACATGGAAGGGGCCTATTAGCAAGAGATGGTAAAGGCCATTGATATTGCAGATTTTGGGTATGTTTGGGAGGATAGAGAGTTGGGGGATGATGGGGAGAGGAAGTTGGTGTCGGGTTGCATATGGGAACTAATTTGTGCCTCTACCTGGGTAAATGATAATCAAATGGGCAGACTGGATGGGCCATTTTGTTCTTTATCTTGGGTCATTCACTATGTTACAGTGTAAAAAGCCTTATTTTTACAATGTTGGCCCAGAAATCCCCAGCTCCAAAGGCCTTTTCAATGCCAATAACAAAAATCAAAGTCTTTCTTAAGGATAGTTTATCTGCTGTGATAAATAAGTCTCAATCCCCCCTCTCACTGCTCCTTCTGCTGCATGGTCTGTAGTTGTTGGGAGGCTGCACAGGAATGACAACTAAAGAGTAGGTCAGGGATGCTCACCCTTAATGTAATATAAATCCAGACAAGAGGTCAATGCTGTATTCTAAACTTAAATTAATGGGCACGGGAGATCTAATCTAATCTTGAATTTATATACTACAGTCCTGATCCATCAAAGGATCATCCAATGCAGCTTATAGCAACTGAAAAAAATTACTTACAAACAGGATACATAGCTATTTTTCTCTCCCTACATTAAAGGTTGGCTCATTGTTGCCCTGCAGCACACACTGCTATTCAGTTACTAAGGCCCCACAACACACAGCTCAGCCAGTGCATCTCAACCCTGATTCGCAAAACTTTTCCAATGCTTTGCAGCACTTAAAAACTCAAGACTGGTTAACAAGACATTAAACACGGTTTCTGCAGTGGGTCAAAAGGCCTGTGGCAGACAGATTCAGAGTTCAATTTAATCATTAAACAGAAAGGAGACAAGAAGTTGTGGCAGGAAATCTTTGTTGCCATCTGTTTATGTTCTGCGCCTCACGCCTTCAGCCCTGGGAGCAGGGACGCAGTAGCTGTGTTTACCAGAGAATGATGTCCCACCTCTGGAATGGATGAGACAGTCAGCCATTGTTTGCACAGTGCATTTAATTTGTGACCTCATCAGGGTTTGCGCCCATGTACCCATTACCAGATGACTCTGCTCCATCCCTTCCAGCAAACATTGCCTGGAATCAAGGGAAAAGCCCTTATTAGAAATAAACAGCAATTAGCACTTGCCAGGAGCAAGCAATTTCCTTTCCCATCCCCCCCAGAATAACAGCAACAGCAGCCGCCCTGGAGGCATCTTACCCCTGCCACAGCTGGTCGCTGATGCCAGTGCTCAGCTGGCAACTAGCCAAAGGGAGGGGGAGAGTCCTTCAAAGGGACTTCTGCAGGTTAAACAGTGTTTTATGTACAAAAATGGCCTTTTACAAAGCTACCTTAGAGAGTCAAATTCTTTTCTCATCTTTTCTTTCTTTTTTAAACTCTTCCAAACGACTGCAGGTTTGCACCTCTACCAGCTGCTGGAGACACTCTCGGTTATGTAGCAATGCATGAAAACTTTTTTTATTCTCTGTCTCCATCTGCTGGTAGGGATTAAAAACCCATTTATGTGGACTGATCTGGGGTATGAACAGGAATGGCTTTTTACAAAACCTACCCAATAAATTTATGTATATGTCCTGCTTGAGTACACATTTACCCAGACTGGGAGCAGAGTTGGCCCAGGATGGGGAGAGTGAGGATTTTGTGCCTACATTTTCATGGAAACTTTGTATGGGTGGGAAAATTTTCAACATGGACATATGCACAGAGTCTGCTTTGAAAATCGGTGTGACGCAGGTGTGGCTTTTTCAGCTTTCTTTTGAGAATCACCCCCAAAGCCTGGCCCTACGTCACATGTGCAAAGGAGGGATGTTCAGGTTACCCCTTTCTGGGGCCGATGCAGTAAAGTGTGTCCAGCCTAGCACACAGGTTTATGCGTGACTGAACACACTTTGGACACACTAGACTAGCACCCACTGCAATAAGGGGATTAGCACATCCAAAACACTCGCCCAAACAATTGCACAGGCGATAGCACTTACCACATGTAATGAGAAATTACTACTGACCTGATCATTTCCTTTTCTTTAGGACAGACAGATGAATCCAGAACCAGTGGGTTATGCACTTGTACCAGCACATAGAGACAGAGCAAACTGATGTCACAGTATATATATATATCCCTGCAGTGACATCAGCCCGCCAATATTCTCTGCAAAAGCCAACTATGGACAAACTAACAAAACTCAGCCAACAGGAAAACACTGAGCCCAAATAAAAAGTGTAATAACTTCAATAACATTATTCTAGGGACTGGATTGACACTTACCAGTACTCCCTGGAATACATAGCCACACAGGAGGACCATAGCACAATAATTTGTCTGCACTAAAGAAAAGGAAATTATCAGGTAAGTCATAATTTCTCATTTCTTAGCGTTCAGACAGATAAATCCAGAACCAGTAGGATGTACCCAAGCTACTCCTAAATTGGGTGGGACACTGCTCATGGTCCAGTCAAGGCTGCATCCTCCCAGGCCTACACATCCAGACAACAAAGCCTGGAAAAGGTATGGAAGGAGGACAATATTGTAGCTCGGCAGATGTTTGATGGGAAACAACAAACTAACCTCCGCCCATGACACTGGCTGAGCCCCAGTTGGAATGAACCCTAACCTAACTAGGGAATGGCTACTCAGCATCCAGAGACATGGTCTTCACTACCTCCTTAATCCAGCAGGCTATTGCAGCTCCCAACACCAGCTCTTCCTGTTTACTCCCTCTAGGAGAACAAACAGCCAGTCTGTCTTTCTGAGAGGTTCAGAAGCCTCTAAATATCGCAAGCTATGCCTTTCTATATCCAAGGGATGTTATAGGCAATATTCCTCTGCATCTCTCGCCCTGTCCAGAAATAGCACAGAAAATAGACTTATTCAAGTGAAAACCCGAGAACACCTTTGGCAAAAAGGAAGGAACAGCACACAGCTGAATCATCTTTAGAGTCACTGTAGCTCGGATCCTCGATGTGCCAAATAAATTGCCACAAGAACACAGTTTTCAAGGTCAGAGTAACCTCAAGGAAGGTTATGCATCGATCGAAAAATAGGGCCTGCTAAACATCCACAAAAAACACTGGAAACCGCAAAGGAGAACGAAGATGCTTCACTCCTTTCAAGAAATGGGCCACAACTGGATGAGCCGAAGAACTCCAAATTAAGTGGGATCTGAACAGAGTGAGGAAGAACCCTCTCA
Source organism: Rhinatrema bivittatum (assembly GCF_901001135.1). Taxonomy (NCBI): domain Eukaryota; kingdom Metazoa; phylum Chordata; class Amphibia; order Gymnophiona; family Rhinatrematidae; genus Rhinatrema; species Rhinatrema bivittatum. The sequence goes on along the minus strand of NC_042622.1, from coordinate 223,421,589 downwards.
ATCTTCACACCAAGCCTCAAAACACTCGCCAAATCCTTGCATAGGCTAAAGAAGTGGAGAACATTCTTGCTCACTGCAGTAGAATATTCACGCTTCAGCAACCGAGTCCTCTCCAGGACTATACCGTAAGACAATATCAAACAGATCTTCATGAAGAAGATGTCCCCGTTACAGTAGATCATTGAGCACCAAAAAACCAGAGGGAAGAATCCACTAGGAATCTTCGTAAATCTATATACTATGGTCTTCTGGACCAACCTGGTGCCACCAGAAGCACCATCCCCGTGACTCTCGATCTTTAAAATCATTCTGACCAATGTGGGCAGTGAGAGTACTGAGAGGAGAGGATCACCTTGCTGGTGGCTGAAAGGAATCAGTAAGTTTTTGCTTAGGGCATTGTATTTTTTAAAAGTACTGGGGCAAAGTTAACTATTTGGGAATATTATTTAGTGTGTTCGTGCTTTTAAAAGTAAGACAGCGAATAAACAGAAGTTAGACTGTTTGTATTTTTAAACAGTCAGTCAGTAAGGCAGCTAGTAAACAGTAGCTAGTGTGTTTATTTTTAAAAGTCTGTAAGGCAGCTAGTAAGCAGAAGTTAGTGTGTTTGTATATTAAAAAAAAAAAGTTGCCAGAAGCTAGAAATGAGCTAGGAGCAGTGTATACCTAAGTAAAAAGGTTGAAAAGTTCAATTCAGTTACTCACCTTGGAAAGGTGTTGAGGTAGTGTGATTTGGTTTGATTAGGTACCAACATTGGTTATCAAGAGAGCAATGAGACACTCTGGCTGACTAACTGAAATTAGACTGTTTGGATTTCCTAGCCCTCCCAACCCTCACCCACCCACCCCTTTAATTTATAGGCAGGTGCCACTTTCACAAAAAAAAAAAACAAAAAAAACTTTTTGAGAGTTTGATCATTCCCCTGTAGTTCACTACTAGACATATAGTGAATTCACTACTACATTTAAAGGACATTAATTAGACACATTCCTACTTCCATAGCAACCTAAAACCTAAGTAGGAACTGAACAAATTTGAGATGAAGGCAGCAGTCTAGCAGCAAGAGGGGGGCTTCCCAGTCTTTTGCATCGAGTGTCACATGTATGATTTTTTACCCGCCAGTGAGAAATTGTACATGTGCATGCGATGCAAAGAGCTTCTGGCTCTCAGAGAACGAGTCCGATCTCTGGAGGCTAGAGTGGCAGACCTGGAGGAGCCAAGGCAGGGAGAAAGGTATATAGATGAGACCTTCAGGGACATAGTAGCCAAGTCCCAACTTCAGACTGGCAGTCCTGGTGCTGCTTTGGAGGAAGAAGGTCTCATGATTGGAGAGCATCAACCTGGTGCAGCAAGAAAGGATCCTGTAACAAGGACCTGCTCTCCAGGTGGTGCATTGTCCTTTTGCACCGAGGATATCTCCCCAAGGCCTACTGCCTAGGAGGGAAGGGTTAGGTCGGCCGTCATAGTTGGTGATTCGATTATTAGGAATGTAGACAGCTGGGCGGCTGGTGGGCTTGAGGATCGCCTGGTAACATGCCTACCTGGGGCGAAGGTGGCGGACCTCACGCGTCACCTAGATAGGATTTTAGACAGTGCTGGGGAGGAGCCAGTTGTCATGGAACATATGGGCACCAATGACATAGGAAAATGTGGGAGGGAGGTTCTGGAAGCCAAATTTAGGCTCTCAGGTAGAAAGCTTAAATCCAGAACCTTCACGGTAGCATTCTCTGAAATGCTCCTTGTTCCACGCTCAGGTCACCTGAGGCAGGCAGAGCTCAGGAGTCTCAATGCGCGGATGAGACGATGGTGCAAGGAAGAGGGATTCAGTTTTGTTAGGAACTGGGGAACCTTTTGGGGAAGGGGGAGTCTCTTCTGAAGGGATGGGCTCCACCTTAACCAGGGTGGAACCAGACTGCTGGCGCTAACCTTTAAAAAGGAGATAGAGCAGCTTTTAAACTAGAACAAAGGGGAAAGCCGACAGTCGCTCAGCAGCGCATGGTTCGGAGAGAGGTATCTTCAAAGGATACTAATGATGCATTAGAATTAGGGCATCCCGACAGTGAGGTTCCAATAATAAGAAAAGTAGTCCAAGTGCCTGTAACTAAAAACTCACCTAAGCTAAAAAATTCTAACTTATCCCTATCAATTAAAAAGCAGAATGAAAATACGAACAAAAAACAAACTTTGAAATGTTTGTATGTTAATGCCAGAAGTCTAAGAAGTAAGATGGGAGAATTAGAATGTATAGCAGTAAATGATGACATAGACTTAATTGGCATCTCAGAGACATGGTGGAAGGAGGACAACCAATGGGTCAGTGCTAAACCGGGGTACAAATTATATCACAATGGCAGAGAGGAACACCCGGGAGGTGGTGTGGCGCTTTATGTCCGGGATGGCATAGAGTCCAACAGGATAAATATCCTGCATGAGACTAAATGCACAATTGAATCTTTATGGGTAGAAATCCTTTGTGTGTCAGGGAAGACTATAGTAATAGGAGTATACTACCATCCACCTGGTCAAGATGGTGAGACTTAAGACTGACAGTGAAATGCTAAGAGAAATTAGGGAAGCTAACCAAAATGGTAGTGCGGTATTAATTGGAGACTTCAATTACCCCAATATTGACTGGGTAAATGTATCATCGGCACATGTTAGAGATATAAAGTTCCTGGATGGAATAAATGACATTTTTATGGAGCAATTGGTTCAGGAACCGACAAGAGAGGGAGCAATTTTTGATCTAATTCTCAGTGGAGCACAGGATTTGGTGGGAGAAGTAACGGTGGTGGGGCCGCTTGGCAATAGTGATCATAATGGGGCAGATTTTCAAAGGGATACGCACGTAACCCCCGAAAAGCTGCCCCTTCCACCCCCTGCGCGCCGAGCCTATCTTGAATAGGCTCGGCGGCACACGCAAGCCCCGGGACGCGCATAAGTCCCAGGGCTTTCCCAGGGGGCGTGTTGGGGGCATGTCCGGGGCGGGGCTGTGGGCGTGGTTCCGGCCCAGGGGTGTTCCGGGACTGTGGCCGTGGCCTCCGAACCAGCCCCCGGACCGGAACATAGTGCGCTGGCAGGTGGCCGGGGCAGGCATAACTTGTAAAATAAAGGTTGGTGGGGGGGGGAATTAGTTAGGGCTGGGGGGTGGGTTAGATAGGGGAAGGGAGGGAAAGGTGGGGGGGGGGGCCAGAAGGAAAGTTCCCTCCAAGGCCGCTCCTATTTCGGAGCAGCCTCGGAGGGAAGGGAGGATGGCTGCGCGGCTTGGCGCGCAGCCATCCTCCCTTCCCTCCGATTTTACGCAGCCTTGCACGCGCCGACCCTATATTGTATAACATGCATGCCGGGTTGTAGATTGTGATAAATTGCAGGAAGACCTTGTGAGACTGGAAAATTGGGCATCGAAATGGCAGATGAAATTTAACGTGGATAAGTGCAAGGTGGTGCATATAGGGAAAAATAACCCATGCTATAGTTACACAATGTTAGGTTCCATATTAGGTGCTACCACCCAAGAAAGAGATCTAGGTGTCATAGTGGATAACACATTGAAATCGTCAGGTCAGTGTGCTGCGGCAGTCAAAAAACCAACAGAATGTTGGGAATTATTAGAAAGGGAATGGTGAATAAAATGGAAAATGTCATAATGCTTCTGTATCGCTCCATGGTGAGACCGCACCTTGAATACTGTGTACAATTCTGGTCGCCACATTTCAAAAAAAGATATAATTGCAATGGAGAAGGTTTGAGAAGGGCAAGCAAAATGATAAGGGGAATGGAACAGCTCCCCTATGAGGAAAGACTAAAGAGGTTAGAACTTTTCAGCTTGGAGAAGAGACGGCTGAGGAGGGATATGATAGAGGTGTTTAAAATCATTAGAGGTCTAGAACGGGTAGATGTGAATCGGTTATTTACTCTTTCAGATAATAGAAAGACTAGGGGGCACTCCATGAAGTTAGCATGTGGCACATTTAAAACTAATCTGAGAAAGTTCTTTTTCACTCAATGCACAATTAAACTCTGGAATTTGTTGCCAGAGGATGTGGTTAGTGCAGTTAGTATAGCTGTGTTTAAAAAAGGATTGGATAAGTTCTTGGAGGAGAAGTCCATTACCTGCTATTAATTAAGTTGACAGCCACTGCTATTACTAGCAACGGTAACATGGAATAGACTCAGTTTTTGGGTACTTGCCAGGTTCTTATGGCCTGGATTGGCCACTGTTGGAAACAGGATGCTGGACTTGATGGACCCTTGATCTGACCCAGTATGGTATGTTATGTACTTATGTGGATCATGGGGAAAAGGCAGGCTTGTCCATGGGACATATTTTTCTGTCCCATCCCATCCCATGGCAATTTATGCCTGTCCCATCCCATCCCATCCCATGGGATTCCCATTACAATATTAATATGGAATACAGTTCAAATAAAATTATTAAATTTATGAAAGTTTACGTTTAGTGTCTACTAAATAGGACTACATGTACACAACATGCAAAACGACAAAATTTATTAACTTTATTAACTTTAACACTCAAAAGTATAATCTAAGTATGACAATTCAGTATCATTCTGACACTCTCATTCTATTTCTGAGTCACTCTGCTCATTCAGCACACTATCAATTTCCTGCTCATCGACCGTTTCTAATAAATCAGTTAATCCCTGAACCATTTCCACAATTTTCATCTTACATGCAAATCTGATATACACAGAGTTTATAACGACAGCTGGTGACATCCGTTTTCGTAACTTACTCAACAACAATCCAGTCGCACTAAATAAGCGCTCTACTGCTGACGATGACACTGGTATGGCCAAAACAATTTTCGCACTTGCTTTTAGCAGTGGAAACCTATGTTCATTTTTCCAATAATTTAATGGTTGTGAAGTTGGTTGCCATAATTTTTCAAACAGGATGAGTTCATCCTCAAGGCATTTGTTCCTCCTGGCGCCATCAAACTTAAGTGCTTTGTTTGGCGGAGGATCAAAAAGTAAGTCAAAATCACTTTTCGGCTTTTGTTCTACAATTCCTGCTACTTCACACACAACAGATGATTCAGAAGAAAGATTTAAATCCTTGATGAATGAAATAACAGTTGGAACAACAGACTTAGAAAAAGCGACCCAGTCATTGGCCCATTTATTGGTGTCCACATTCCTTTTCTTCTGAGTAACAACTGCCATTTATTGGTGTCCACATTCCTTTTCTTCTGAGTAACAACTGACTTGACCATGTCTTCTATTTTGGCTGTAATGTCAACTCCAGTAAGGAATGCCGCAGTAACTGCCAGAGAACTGCCGCAATATGGCCAAAGCTTTCTTCAATAATATTGCGAAAGTTCTGACAATATTTCTTCACCATGCTGCTGGAAGTTTCTTCGTCAATATCAACAATAACTTTGTACAACTGATAGTCTAGGACGAAATATAACAGCAATATTAAATGAGATGTAGCACCATCAATTTCTAGTTTGTCAAAAAAAGTTTTGAATTTCTCATGTATATACAGCATTCCTTTAATCTGAGCAATATTCGGAATGTGATTTAAGAATTCCTCATCTTCATTCAAGTAATGCGAGTAATTTTTTAAATGGGCATTGAAACATCGGTAATATGATCGCCATTCACGTGTTGTAGATTTTGTTGGTATGGAAAATGGCAGCTGTGATGCCTTTGCCTGACGTGTATTGTAATATGTTTCAATAAATGAAAGTTGATCCATGAAATGATACAATTCAAAAATCACGCCTCTGCTGAAGCTATCAGTAATGCATGTTGATAACCTGTGCTCAGTACAACCAGATCGGTGAACTTCTGTATCGGTATCAAACCGTCCATCAAATGCTGCCGTCATGGTTGCTGCATTATCAGTACACACAAACAATGGACTGGAGAATGTGGTAGATTCGACAAGAAATTCACGTACAAAAAAACTGTGCGTAAATTGTGCAGTATGAGATTCATTATTATCAATATTGATAATAGACAGAGGAAAAGTAATCCATTCCCAACTCTGATCTAGTCCACATGCAATAATTCCTCCATATGGCAACAGATATGTTTGTCTTGCAGACCAAAAGTCAACTATTCCTGAAATTGCACATTCTGGATCTTGTGCCATATTTTGAAACAATTTCTGAAACTGCAGTTTTGCCAATTTTCCTTGCTCCAAAATAGCACGAGTCACTGTTTGCCGTGATATAGTGTAATTATATACCTTGTTTGCAGCGTGAGTAGATCTTGCAGCAAAGTTAGCAGCATCACATATAACGTCACATCCAGCCGAAATGGATACTGTTGGATGTGATGTAATTCGTTCAACAACTGTTTTTTGCCACGCATTTGCCAATGTTGGTGGTGGTTTTGATACTTCCAGCTGCTTGGCTTCAAAAAATCTTTTGATGTTCGTAGAACTTGAACTACCAGAACCACATTTCATGCTATGCTGTATTGCAACTCCATAACCACTTTGATTAATCCATTTTCCATTAATCAACTTATACCAACTGTACAGCGTTTTGCACTTTGCACAGCAAAGAAATGGTGCTAAAATACCTTCAGATATTTTAACTGCTTTAACATCAGCTGTTGAAGACTTTACATGTTCTTTTGGAACATCAATCAAGTGGCATTCTCCATCACTCAACATCTTTGCAACCACAGTTTTAGTTAGATCCTGGAACTCATATTTTTGGTCGGCCATTTTGGGGTGCTAGGCTTACACAGCCTGTACTCAGTAACACCGTGACTTCAAGTGACTACCTTCCTGCCTTCACAAATTATTTGAAATTAGCAATTCAGAATGAAATTCAGCAACGAAACAGATTACACCAGATTAAAACTAGCTTTGTATTTACAAAACGCCAAAGACGACAATCAACAACACAGCAACAATGGCTGACTAGCCGCGCGCATGCGCAATGTGCCAGTCTGGCAGTGTTACCTCTCGTTAAATTGAGAAAACCTAGACAGAGCCTTTAAAAAATCTAGGAAAACCTGAATTATTCTTTAGACTCAAAATCCTTCTCATAGCACCATGCAGTTACATAGATGATAAATGAATTCTATTTTGTTGCACTTACGCAACTGCAAATTTCAGCCTAAATTTATTTTACAATATCAAGTATCGACTACCATGGGAAATATAAATGTGTGCTGTCCCATCCCATCCCATGGGATGTGTCCCATGGGAATAACATTCCTATGGACAACACTGGGAAAAGGCATACAACAGCTCACCCTCCAGCCACTCCAGTATGAGGGTATCAATGCCCAAGGACTTTGGCTCTCTCCTGTGACTGAAGAATCAAGAAATCTTTGCTTTGCAATCCACCATTAGCTGAAACACCTCGCTTGACAATTCCCATTGTCCTAGGTCCAGACTCTGTTTGCTGAGAAAGTCTACTCTCACATTGTCTTTTCCTGCAATGTGTGAGGCCGAGATCTCCTGAAGATGCACTTCCGCCCATTCCATAAGTTGGACTATTTCTTGTGAAACTTGCTGGCTCTTGGTTCCTTCTTGCCAACTGATGTACACCACTGTCATTGCATTGTCTGACATTATCTGGATCTCTCGACTCTGCGATCTGTCTCTGAACTGCAAGCATGCCAACTGGACCACACGGGTTTCCAGCCGATAGATGTTCCAGAGAAGCTCTTGCACTGTCCGCTCCTGACAGTGAGCACCCTGTCAGGACAGTTAGAGTACTAGCCTTTGATCTACTTTGAACCACCACTGTATTTGAGAGCAGAACTCCATTGGCAGGAGAAGCAAACTCGAATAATCTTGAGACTGTGGGCTCCCACGAGCCAGCAGAGTGCACTGAAGAGGTCGCAAATGCACCCTTACCCATGGCACTACTTCCAGGGTCACTGAAATCAATCCGAGCACCTGAAGATAGGACCATACTGTCGGTCGAATCGAATTCATCAATATCCACACCTGCACCACCAGCTTCTGAATACGGCTCTCTAGCAAAGAACACCCTGCCCCCTTTTTCAAGTCTTACTGAACTCCAAGATACTCCAGCAACTGTGTTAGTTGAAGATTGCTCTTAGTCAGGTTCATGACCCAATCTAGCTTCTGCAACGAGATCACCTTGCGCGAGACCCGCAGGCTCTCTTACAGACTCTTGGCCCAAATCAGCCAGTCGTCCAAGTATGAGTATACCAGGACCCAATGTTTTCTCAACTCCGCTGCCACCATCACCATAACCTTGGAAAAAGTCCTGGTTGCAATGACCAAACCAAAAGATAGCACTTGAAACTTATGACGTCCCAAAAACGTGAAACACAGAAAACGAAGGTGCTCTAGTCGAAAAGGAATATGCAGGTACACCTCAGACAGATCCAGAGACATCAGTAAATCCCCCCGACCGTACTGCCATTATTACTGAGCGCAAGGTTACCATGCAAAAATGAGTCACATGCAAATGACGGTTGACGCCTTAGAGATCCAGAATAGAACGAAAAGATCTGTTTTGGACAACAAAATAAATGGAATAGTGGCTCATATTATATATTTATATTTTGTTTTTGTTTTTGAGACTCGGGTACTGGAACCACAACCACAGGCTGAGAAGTCTTAACAACGTTCACTCCACTGCTTGTCTCTTCTGCAGAGAGTTGAAGGAGGCACCATTAACACGGCTCGAGGAAAAATGCAGAATTCCAGTCCATAGCCTTCTTGTATCACTTCTAGAACCCACCAGTCTGTTATGATCTCGACCCACCTCTGATAAAATCCTGGAGGGTCAGCACACCTTCATTGGGAAGCTCCAGGTGCTCCACTCCCGAAGCCAGCACCTCATCTGGGAGGCCTGAGACAGAGGACTGGGATCTATCCAAAACATGAGTCCTCTGAAAAGCTGCTCCTATGTAGGGTCAAAAACGTGTGAATCCTCTTGTACAACCCCTTGTACTGAAGGCTCATAGTACCTATTTCTCATTCTCTGGTAATCGAGGAACCGGAGACTCTGCCACTTATTGGCCATCTCCCCCAATTCACTCCCAAAAAGGGCAAACCTTTAAAAGGCAACTTTGTAAGGTTAGACATTGAGGTTGTATTGGCCGACCAATTTCTCAGCCAGAGCTGACATCTATCTGTTATTACCAAAGTCACTCCTTTAACCAAGGTGTGGACCAATCACAGCCCGAATCTGCTAAAAAAAAGGCGGCTACTGGTTCCATCACTGCCCAAGGTTTACCAACCTCCTGGGAAAGCAATAAGCAAGAGCGAGCAACCAGTGAACAACAGGAAGCCATCTGTAAGCTCAAGGATAGCCTCAATTCTCCCATTGTGAGCATCCTTTAATGCAATTCCCCGTTCTCCGAGAATAGCTGTCTGCTTGGTGACAACACACACAAGCGCTTCCATCTTTGGAAAACATAATTGCTCTTGCGCAGCCAGGTCCTGGCCTTCCAAGGCACGTCCCCCTTTAAAATTAGCTTCCGGGGCACCCCTCTCAAGATCAATTAATTCTTGAATGGCTTCCATGAGATCTTATTTTGGCTCAGACATGGATTCAGTCCAAACATCCTCAATATCTGGCAATCAGGGCCGGTAACATCTTTATGAAAGAACTGCAATCTAGTTCTAAACGGTTCCAATCCTGTAGGAATTTCCATCTTCGAGGGCACAATGATCAGTTTCATCATTCGTGCCATCAGGATCCCCACTGGAAAGACTGGTAGCCGGGTTTCACCACCTATGACCCAGAATCAACAATAGAGGTTGGGGCTGAAGACCGAGCCTGAAGAAGGCAGAAGGACCCATTCCAAAACCAGGGGCACCTATCCTGAGCCCAGTTAACTACCATCCCACGTTGATGAACCAGTTAGGGGAGATCCAAGTTATGCAACCCTTCTGGCATTCTTTTTCAGTCCCACCTCAGGCTGGGAAGAACCAGGTTCAGTAAAATCAGACAAGCAATTCCTCCTGAGCCTCCAAGCAACGCTGGCTCAATTATAGGGAACACCTGGCTAAGACATCTAAATATGACAAGCAGCACAGAGGGTAAGGCGCTTAAGTTTCTTAGTCATAAGAGCTAGCAGTCTATCAGTACACTGAATAAGCATCTGAAAAGTGTGTGTCCAGCTGAAGCTGCCATAAAAAATCTAGCCGTCCAAAATATTTATTTATTTATTTAAACATTTTTATATACCGAACATATTTGGACTTCACGTCGGTTTACAAATAAATTGGGGACAAACCATTCTTACTTTGTCCCAAAAACATAATAACTGATGTAAAGTAAAAAATAGACATTGTTATAAATAAAAATTAAATTAAATTAAGTTTAAAAATTAAAAATACACTGGATAGTGCCCATTGGAATTACTAAAATCTCATTAAAGTTCTATACTATGCATTACAAAATAATAAAATACATTGTTATTATTAAAATATCATCACTAATAGTAATGGAGAAATTACTTACCTGATAATTTCATTTTCCTTAGTGTAGACAGATGGATTCAGGACCAATGGGTATAGTGTGCTCCTGATAGCAGTTGGAGACGGAGTCAGATTTCAATCTGATATCAGCACCAGTACATACACCCATGCAGGAAGCTCTGCTCTTCAGTATTCTCCTCGCAAAGCAATTGTGGATATATGTATGTCTGGGTAATTTGATTAACTTGGTTAACTTTGTTTAACTTGAATAACTTGAGAAACATGATTAACTTGAACTGGTTGATGTGGACTATAGCTGGAGACCGCCAGTGCCCTTAACCGAGAAACGCCAACACCGGGTAACTATGGGTGTCCTAGCTGAAGAGAAGCGTGGCTTACCCATATTTTTCTTGCTCTCGGGAATTGACACCCGAGGTTTTCATGCATAGTGGCAGCCGTGGGCGGGATACTGAATCCATCTGTCTACACTAAGGAAAACGAAATCATAAGGTAAGTAATTTCTCCATTTCCTAGCGTGTAGCAGATAGATTCAGGACTAATGTGATGTACAAAAGCTACTCCTGAACTGGGTGGGAGGCTGCACGTGGCCCACTTAGTACTGCCCTTGCGAATGCTGTGTCCTCCCGAGCTTGAACATCCAAGTGGTAGAACCTGGTGAAGGTGTGGAGGACCATGTCACCACCCGACAGATCTCGGTGGGTGACAGCATCTTTGTTTCTGCCCAGGACACTGCCTGGGCTCTAGTGGAATGGGCCTTGACTTGTAGCGGTGGAGGCTTGCCTGCTTCTACGTAGGCCACCTTGATTACTTCTTTGATCCAGTGGGCTATGGTTGCCCGCGAGGCCGCTTCTCCTTGTTTCTTCCCGCTGTGAAGGACGAATAGGTGGTCCGTCTTTTATATGGGTTCCGACCTTTCCAGGTATCGGACTAGGAGTCTGCCGACGTTAAGGTGGCGAAGACAGTGAAATTCTTCTGAGCCCTTGTGCTCGTCTAGAGATGGTAGCAAGATGGTTTGGTTTAGAGGGAATTGAGAAACCACCTTTGGAAGGAAGGAGGGGCCAGTGCGTAGCTGTATGGATCCCGGTATGAACCTGAGAAAGGGTTCCCGACAGGATAGTGCTTGAAGTTCGGCGATGCGACGGGCCGAACATATTGCCACTAGAAATGCGGTCTTCAAGGTTAGTAGTCGTAGAGACAGAGCGCAGATAAGTGTGAAGGAGGCTCCTGCTAGGAAGTCTAGTACTAGATTGAGGTTCTATAGGAGTACCGACCACTTTAAGGGTGGACAGATCTGCTTGTCCCCTTTCAGGAAGCAGGAGACGTCCGGATGAGATGTTAGGCTAATGCCTTCCACTTTGGTTCCAAAGCATGCCAAAGTGGCCACCTGAATCTTGATGGAATTGAGGGACAACCCCTTCTGTAAGCTGTCCTGCAGGAATACCAGGATCGTGGGAATTTTGGCTGTCCGTGGAAGAATGTTGTAGTCCTCGCACAAGGCTCCAAATATTCTCCATATTCGAATGTAGGTTAGTGATGTGTAGAACTTGCGTGCTCGAAGCAATGTGTCAATCACCACCCTCAAGTATCTGCTCTTCTTCAGGCATGTCCTCTCAATGGCCAGACCATAAGAGAGAATAGAGTTGGGTCTTCGTGGAGGATCGGGCCTTGCTGGAGCAGATCCCTGTGTGGAGGGAGAGGGCTCCCTGTCACGAGTCTTCGCATGTCTGCGTACCACGGCCTTCTTGGCCAGTCCGGGGCCACTAGAAGTACTAGTCCCCTGTGGTGCTCTATCTTGCGGATGATCCCGCCGAGTAGTGGCCACGGAGGGAAGGCATATAGCAGGTCTTCCTATGGCCAGGTCTGGACGAGGGCATCGATCCCTTGGGATTGTTGTTCTCGTCTGCGACTGAAGAAGTTGGGAACTTAGGCGTTGGACCGGGTTGCAAGGAGATCCATGGCTGGGGTTCCCCAGTGGTTTACTATCAACTGGAAGGCTGTGGTCAACATCTTCCATTCCCCTGGTCTAGACTTTCTCTGCTGAGGTAGTCCGCAGTGACATTGTCTTTTCCCATAATGTGGGCGGCTGAGATCCCTTGTAGGTTTGCTTCCGCCTACGCCATTAAGGAATCTATTTCCAGGGACACCTGATGGCTTCTGGTTCCCCCCTGGCACTTGATGTAGGCAACTGTTGTGGCGTTGTCAGACATGACTCTGATAGATTTGCCCTGGAGTCTGTGACGGAACCGTAGGCAGGCTAGTCTGACCGCCCGGGCTTCTAGTCGGTTGATGTTCCACCCCGACTCTTCCTTGTTCCATTGCCCCTGGGCCATCAGTTCCTGGCAGTGGGCTCCCCACCCTCGTAGGCTTGTATCCATGGTGAGCAAGACCCAGGTTGGTGGAGATAGCCTTACTCCCTTGCTTAGATGGTCTTCTTGTAGCCACCATTGGAGCTGGTTCCGCACTTCCTCCGGAAGCTGGAAGCGGAGTAGTCCTGGGATATCGGGTTTCATCATGACAGTAGGGAGCGCTGTAGCAGTCGCATGTGGGCTCTTGCCCACGGGACCACTTCCAGGGTTGATGTCATGAGGCTGAGGACTTGGAGGTAGTTCCATGCTTTGGGGCGGGGGCCTCCTAGCAGATTTCGCAATTGGTTCATTAGTTTTCTTCTCCTTGTAGGGGGAAGAACGACCTTGTCTTGTTTGGTGTCGAACCGGACTCCCAGGTACTCTAGAGATTGGGAGGGCTGCAGACAGCTCTTGTTTGTGTTGACGACCCACTCGAGGCTCTCCAGTAGAGTCTTGACTCTGGTGGTCGCCTGGTGACTTTTGTCTGGAGATTTTGCCCTGATCAGCCAATCGTCCAGATATGGGTGTATGAGGATTCCTTCTTTCCTCAGTGTCGCCGCCACTACCACTATGATTTTGGTGAACATGCGAGGGGCTGTGGCTAGCCCGAAGGGTAGCGCCTGGAACTGGTAGTGGTGGTCCAGGATCGTGAAGCGTAGGAATCGCTGATGCTCGTGATGGACTGGAATGTGCAGGTAGGCTTCTGACAGGTCCAGGGATGTAAGGAATTCACCCGGCTGTATTGCCCTTATGACCGAGCGCAGGGTTTCCATGCGGAAATGTGGTACCCTCAGGTTGCGGTTGACTGACTCCAACTGCTATCAGGAGCACACTATACCCATTGGTCCTGAATCCATCTGCTACACGCTAGGAAATATCATTGAAAACTAAATTTTATAAATTTTTAGAAAAATTTATTTAAATCAAATTTCAAAATTCCATGGGAGAGTCAATAAAAGAAAATTAGTCTGGCTTGTTATAGGCCTGCTCAAACAACCATGTTTTTTGCTGTTTCTTAAATGGTTGTATACTAGCCTCTAGTCCAGGGGTGGGCAGTTCCGGTCCTCGAGGGCCACAAACCAGTCTGGTTTTCAGGATATCCCTAATAAATATGCATGAGAGAGATTTGCATGCACTCTGCCTCAGTTGTATGCAAATCTATGTCATGCATATTCATTAGGATATCCTAAAACCTCGACAGGTTTGTGGCCCTCGAGGACTGGAATTGCCCACCCCTGCGTAGTCGAATGTTGAGCGGGAAAGAGTTCCAGAGCTTTGGCCCAGCCAAAGAGAGAGCCCTTTCCCTGACTGCATTTAAGTGTGCTGATTTTGGTGATGGAACTGTGAGTAATGCCTTGCCCAGAGACCTTAAATTATGTGAAGGAGTGTGAATATCTTGGAGGTCCCAATTATCTTGGGCATCCAAAATTTAGTATATGTGCTGCTGAATTGTGCACCAAGTGTCCAAAATATAGGTGTCTGAATTTAGGCATCCAAAAATTTAGGAGCCCAACACCTTAAATCGATGGATGCCGAGGCCGCACCACTTGGGTGCAGATATAAGCATGTACAAAATTAGGTGCACAGATGGATGCTCCCAACCAACTGGGACATCCAACAAAATGTCCAACTAGGTATCCAATTAAGCTCGCTGTTGGACGCACTTGCACAATTCGACAGAACTGAAGAAGGCAGCCTATCACACAGGGAAAAAGCACGCAAACGCTGCTGCAGCCTACCACATGGCAAACATGAAAGAAGACTGAGGGGGGGGCCTGGGCCAAAGGGCTCCTCAACCTGCTAGCTGCCCGCATTCAACTCCCACAGAAGTAGGAATGCATGTCGGATCGGCATGCCGATCACAGAGACCAAGAGAGGAACTCTACACAAAACTCAATCTCTGCTTTCAATAACAAAAACAATGTATTTATTTTTTTTCCTGAGCTCAACCCTCCTGGCTAAAAACAGAATCGGTCTCTGGCTGCAGGGGGAGAGGGCATATACCTTCACCGCCGAGCTTGGCTTCCTGCACCCGCTGCCTTTCAGCTATTTCAACAGCTAAGCCCATGTCGTCTGAAAAACCAGCTACCGGACCAAGGCACTCATCTGAGGGACCACAGAAATCACCTCAGGAATTCTCAACTGGAGGAGGGACCATTTGGTATCACTGCAGGAGAGCAGAGCAAATTAAATTTCCTTCTTCTTTCTCCTTCTAAAATTTGAAGCAATCCCCAGTAAGGAGATGCATGCCCACCATCTGCTGGAGACAGAGAATACTGGCAGGCTGATGTCACTGCAGGAGTATATGTACTGTGAGGTCAGCTTTGCTCCATCTCCATCTGCTGGTAGCAGTGCATAGCTCACAGGTTCTGGATTCATCTTTCTGAACGCTAAGAAAATTCCATGTAGATGAGGTTATTAGCTAATACCCCTGATGCACAAATCCCCCGGCACTCTTGTTAATGCGGCAAACTTAACTCCAGCCCTGGTTCTAGCGTTAATTCATTCTGCGAGTCAAGGGTTCATGGCAACAGCTGTCTCTGGCAGTTCCTGGGTGCCGGTGACCGCTGCTGCTGCTGGCTCTTGACCATGAGGTGTGGGGCTCGCTTCAGTGGCTGCCCTGCCCCGCACCACCTCTCCCACTCCCTGCTGTCCTCTGATCATCGAGTGCTTTCTCGGGAGCTGTTTTGCCCTTTCCCTCCCACTCCTCCTTTCACCATAAGCGAGGTGGATTTGAGCTGGGCTGGTTTTCCTGTGCTTGCAGAAAAGGTAGTTGTTGTTTGGGGCGGGCGGGCTGTCTAGTAGTTCCTAAAACCTTTCCTTCTGTCGGACATTTAGGGAATGGGGTTTTGTTTTTAGTAACATCACAGCCACGCCTCCTAGGCACACAATGCATTTGAGTGCTAGGGATGCACAACTTTTCCCGAGCATATCCTTTTAACACAGCTGATCATTTTAATATTGCATCGGGCACCCAGAAGAGGTGGCTGTGCATGCATTAGGAAAACGGGTGCTCAATACGAGCGCCTGTTTTAACCCGCATCTTATTGCATCGGCCTGTCAGTGTGCATTTTCTGTGTCTCAGTAGATACAAATCACCCTTTTTTTTTTTTTTAAATTCCAAGTTACCGTGGAGGGAAAGTGGAGCATGCAGCAGTGGCTGAGTTCTTTGTAGCCACAAGAGCGTTACCACTTTGGCTAAGACCAGTCGCCTGCAACAGCTGAGAGTTAGATGCTGCAGCATGGGATAGAAAAGTTTGCAGCAATTTTGCAATACATCTGCCTAAATTTGTACAGCTTGATATACAAAAAAAAACAAACCCAATTTTCTATTGCAGTCTTCAATTAACTGTTTTTATTTTAAAAATAAAATCTTTTCCAGTTATTTTCTCCATTCTGACCTTCCTCTCCTTCTCACTGCCCTCCCATAATCTCTCCTCCCTCCT
Source organism: Rhinatrema bivittatum (assembly GCF_901001135.1). Classification (NCBI taxonomy): domain Eukaryota; kingdom Metazoa; phylum Chordata; class Amphibia; order Gymnophiona; family Rhinatrematidae; genus Rhinatrema; species Rhinatrema bivittatum. The sequence continues at coordinate 223,405,381 of NC_042622.1, read as the reverse complement.
AGTTTCTCTTCCTTCCCATCCTTCTTCCTCTTGCCTTTTCCTCTCTCCTCCATGCCTGATTCTGACACACCTTCCCCCCTCAGTCCAGGGATGCATCCAGCAGCACATGGTTGCGTTTTTTATGTAAGCACTGCAGTGCCAGCAGTTAAGTCGGCATTTCGGAGTGCCAGCCCTCGGCTAGGTAGGGTCTGAGGCTGCCAGGTGTGCAGGCGAAGGGGAGGCAGGAAAGCGAGAGGTGGAACAGGCTGGAGCTCGTATGCGGCAAGGGGCAGGAGGGGTGGACAGCAGTGAGGGCAGCACGGCCGCAGCACGGCGGACAGACCAGCGACAGATTCCCGCGGTTCTGCAGAAAGGGGTCAGACTCTGAGGCAGCTGCCACAGGAGGAAAGGAGGCCTGGGAAGTACCAACACGAACCCCTGCAAGAAGCAGCAGGGGGCGAGGCCTTCCTCTGCTCTATCCCCTTCCCTTCAGCGAGGCCCATCATGGCAGGCGGTGAGGCAGACAGTAGCACATCTCTTCCTTTTCTTGAGGAACTGCCTTGCCTCTGTTGCTGTGGAGAGGCCAAAATATCCGCTTCAAGTATCCCCCCAAACCCCACTGGCAAGCCCCCTCCGGCCTCCCCCTCCCCCCACATACATGTGCACCACCTATCAGACCTTGCTGGTACTGTTATATACAATTCTTTATTTGCCTTTCACAAGTGAGGGGTTTTTTTTTTTTCTTTTGTGAGTTGAATAGGGCAGGATCTTGGAATGAATATCGCATCTCAGCTGCTGTAGTATAAATAAGGGAATATAGCGTGTAAGACAGCAGAACAGCACAGATCACGGCGCCCCCCCCCCCCCCCCTCACATTCCCATTTTAAAAAAAATCTCATGGGTCAAGGACTAAGAAAAGTGCCAGGGGGGTCAGGCAGCGGGGGTGAGAGGAAAGAGATGCGGCCAGGCCCGTTCCTATCGAGGGCCGGATCACAGATAGGATGAGCTGGGGGGGGGGGGGGGGGGGGGGGTCACTGGTGCAGGTCCATCTCCATGGGAGAGATAATCAATCCTGAAACAAGAAGAGAGGGGGAAAGCAGGGATAAGAACCACCATGGAAAATCCGGAAATATACAACAGAAAGAAAAAGGACATTCAAAGGGAGCAGCGTGTGCACGCGTCTCCACCCCCCCCTTTACCCCCCTCTCTGTGTGGCGCTGTCTCCTCTGCACCCCCCCCCCCTCTCTACGGCACTGTCCCTCCCCGACCCTGTCTCCTACCCCCACCCCACCCCCAATGCCTCCTCTCTCTCTCACTCTCTACGGCCCGGCTCCAAGTCGTGTCCCCCCTCCCCCCCCACTCTCTCTCCTTAGGCCTGTCTCCTCCCCATGGCCCTGCTTCCTCCCCTCCCCCTTCAGCTCAGTCTCTTCCCCCCTCTTCAGCTTTCTTTCCTTGGCCCTGTCTCCTGCACTCTCTGCGTGTAGCTTGCGCTGCTGCTGCCCATGCTGTACCCTATTCTGCGGAAGGGCGGGGGCAGGATCATGCACCTTTTTTTTTTTTTTTTTTTTTCACATCTTTCTTATTTTCGTCGTGATCCTTTTTTGCACGTGGTTCTTAGAGCTTCGGCTCGCCCCTGCTTCAATCCCTGAAAGACAAACCCCCAACACTTATCAGCACCTCTCCCAAGCAACAAGAGGATAATTTATGAAACGGCTTCAGGGCAGACATGAGGAGGCAATTATGAATCTGAGGCTCTTGTTACAGTGATACAGCCAGGATCATTAACCCTATTGCCCTGCTTCCTTTGCAGCTGCAACGCACTCCCTTCCACTTCCTGCATAGCCCTCACAGCTCCTCCTCCTCCCCCCCCCCCCCCCCCCATCTCAAGGCTCCTGGTTAAACATGGAGATTAAAAACCTTCTCAGACAGCGGAAGAGGGCCAGGTTTATTTTGAACAGTTCAGCCAGAATTAGTCATACTGACATTCCTGGCAAGGGCACAGCCCACCAGCAGAAGCTGAAGCAATGGGAGGATGGGGCCATTCCTATAGCTGATCAGAAGCCCAAAGCACCAGTGGGAGGATCCCAGTCCTAACTGAAGGCACTGACTGGTTGGCTAGATCTCAAAGCCCATGCATTACCATGTAGAAGCCGGTGTGGTAGCCAGTCATGTACCAGGCCATCAGCATACAGGCCAGCGCATCTTCATCCTGCTCCTCCACCTCCTCATCGTACTCTTCCCATTCCGTGCTGAAGAAAGGGGGAGGGGGAGGGAGAGATGCTGACTGCTGGAGGGAGGGAGAGAGAGAGAGAGAGAGAGTAGAAGGTTAATGATGGCCCTGTTTCTCAGGGAACAGGATTCCGCAGTCCAGACGAAGCCCAGCTTTGATGCTGGTCCTCGGTGTACTTGGCACCCACTGTCCGCTGTTCACACATCCCCGAGTCCAGTTAACAGCTAAGGATATGGAACCAATTCTGTTCCAGACATCTATTGTTGTCCTTCCATCATTTCCTTTTTAATCACACCATGTTCAAGGCCTGCATGCACACAATCCTCCACCACGAAGGACTTCATTTCATTTCTTTTCTGGGGCTAACACTGGATGCAACTTCTCCTTCCCAGGACCAAGTTCTGAAGGTCTCACCTGGTATAAGGGAGCAAGGAAGCCAGTGCTCTCCCACAGCTTCCTGATGCCACCTAGTGGCTGATGCACAGAATGTCACAGGAGAGTATGGAGCTGTGTTTTAACTGTGGGCAGGGGCGGATTGGCCTATCGGGGGATTGGGCTTCCCCCGGTGGGCCGGTCTAGCTGGTCACATGGTCTCGACCGCGTGGCTCTTCCTCAGCCCAGCCTCAGCACCTCCCAGCCAGCCCCCGCCGGAGACAAGCCAGCGGGGGCCGAAGAAATTAAAATCGAGGTTGGCAGAGGCCGAAGAAAAGAAGATCAGCCAGCCCCTGCGGGAGACCAAGCCAGCAGGGGCCGAAGAAATGAAGATGGGAGCCTCCCAACCAGCCCCCGCCAGAGACCAAGCCGGCAGGTGCCGAATAAATTAAAATTGAGGCCGGCAGCGGCAGAAGAAAAGAAGATGCGCGCCGCCCAGCCAGCCCCCGCTTGGTCTCTGGTGGGGGCCGAAGAAATTAAAACCGAGGCCGGCGGGGGCCGAAGAAGTGAACACCAGTGCTGCTAACCACCGCCGGAGACCAGCTGTTCAGCTGGGGGCCTTAAATCGGAAGGGTGCTTCTGTGTGTATGTGAGAAAGGAACGGTGCTTGTGTGTGTGTGTGTGTATGTATGTGTGTATGTGTAAATGTGAGAAAGGAATGGTGTGTGTGTTATGTATGTGAGAAAGGAATCTGCCAGTTTAAAAAAAAAAAAAATAAGTGTGATAATACATATACCTCAACTTTTGTGCTGGTAGCGCAACTTTTGAAAAGTTGTATGAAAGATGAAATTACTGAATTTTAAGCATCCCTCTTCTGGAAAATAGAATTTAGCATCCCTCTTCTGGAAAATAAAATTTAGCAAAGTGGGTAGAGACAAATACTAAAGCAAAAAAAAAAATTAAACTATTTAAAATGTTCATGTCAGCAAAATCACAAATTTAAGATACTGATGCCAGGTGGGGTTTGGGTATTTTTTTTTAAGCATAATTTAAGCATGAAGACTAGAATAGTTCCAATCTGAAACGGTTTTGCCATTTTTTTTTTAAGCCTTTAGAAAATGATTTTTAAATGACTAAGACTGGAATCTTCCCATTTAAAAGGGAAGTTGACTAAGGATGTCTTTCGGTTCCATATCTCCCACATGAATAATCATACGACTGATAGTTTGAAGAAAGACACTTGCTTTATTGCCTGAAAGAGTAAAACAAGAGAAGCTATACAGTGTGGGTGGCGTTCCCTTTGGAGGGCAGAACCTGAAGGAAGGGTGTCATTTCGCCTTCTGATAGGAATGTGGTTTTCTTATTTAACGGTTGGGAGCATCATTTTCACTTTTAGTAAAAGTGAAAAATGCTACAAGTCTGAAAGCAAAGTGCTTCTGTGAGAATGTAATGTGTATGTGAGACAGGGAGGGTGCTTCTGTGTGTCAATGTGTGTGTGCAAGAGAGATGGAGCATGTTTTTGGCTGGCTTGTGGCTGTGAGATAGAACATGTGTGTGATTGAAATCCTGTGTGTAAGAGGGAGCGAGAGCATTGTGTGATTGAGAGAGACTGGCCAGAGAGGTGACGTGTGTATGTGTGAGACTGATCAGGGAGATGACTGGTGTGTGTGTGAGTGAGTGAGAGAGTGAGAGAGAGAGACTGGTTGGGGAGATGATTGGTGTGTGAGAGACAGAAACTGGTCTTGAGGGTATGATTGGTGTGTGTGTGAAAGAGAGAGAGAAGAGATTGGTTGTGGTCCCTAAGGAAGAGGACCGTGAGGACAGCTTCAGCAGCTACTGCTGCTTCTGGTGTGGCCTGCAAGGGAAAGGAGTAGGAGAACTGCTGGCGAGGGTAAGTAAAGGTGGCTTTTTAAGTTCATTTTTCTTGATTGACTACCATTTTAATTATTGGGTAGTATGTGATGTGTCTGCTGTTTGAAATATTTTATTGGTGTTTGGTAAAGGTTTCAAAATTTGCTTGAGTCTTTAATTATTGGATATTCTATTCATCAGCTGTTTTGAAATGATTTTATTAGTATGATTTTATAATTATGATTCATGATTTATATATCTTGATTTTATTGATTGTTTCATGAGGAATGGTGAAATTTTTGTTTTTCCATTGTTACACTGTATAGAGTCTGGCGTGATGCGTTTTACAGTTCAGTTTTGGTCTGCACATTTCGATTTATACTTTATATGGCTTTATTCTGTATTTGGTGAGGGTTTGTGTTCTGCATGCAAAGAATGAGAGGAAGCATTCTTTTAGCATGTGGTTTGTCTGTAGGGATCTGTAGTAACTTGGCCTGTTCTGTTTTCCTGATAGTAGGTGTATTGATATTTTAGTTCTGGTGTAATATTTGTGGTATTCATTTTCATAGGTGAGGTTGTTATTCTTTGAGTTTTGGCAGATAGTACTGTGTTGATACGGGAGGACCATGCTGAAATATAGGTGTGTGTACATATATATGTAAATTATTTTGTATATGTAATTGGGTACCTATGGGCCAGTGTGGAGAAAAATCCCCCGGGCCACCATTTCCTCTCAATCCGCCCCTGACCGTGGGTGGCCCTTTGGGGCTTCTTTTAACAACAAAAACTAATTTTCTCTACTATCAGTACTTTTAAGTTTCTTGCCTCAGTAATGTTTGATAAAAGTTGGGGGCAGAATCTCACAGTACCTACAAGGCATGGGAAAGCGGGTGGCCTATTGGTTAGAGTAATAAGCATTAAACCAGGAAACCCAGGTTTGGATCCTGCTTCTACCATTTCCCTGTGACCTTGGACAAGTCATTCATCTCCCGTTGCCTTAAGTACCCATATAAACACTGTCTAAGAGCACTCTATAAATGCCTAAAATAATAGTCGTACAAGACTGCTATACTATTTATTTGTTATTATGTTATTATGTTTAAATTTGTTAAATATTATTGTTACTTTCAATATTCCCTGAAATAATGTTCAATGGTTGATTAGTTATTGTTCAATGTTCCATGTAAAATAACCCCGGTCTAACCCCCCAGACCAGGGCAACCTCTTCGTTACTTGTAAACCGGATTGATTTGTATTGCATACAGGAATTCCGGTATATAAAAATTAAAAATAAATAAATAAAATAAATAAATACTAACGTAATTACTTACTGGAGGCCAGCCATGCCAGGCCGGCATGTGCGCCCGCACTGGAGGAGGAGGCGGAGGCCAGAAACAGTTCTGAAAAGCAAAAAAAAATACAAGCAGAGTAGTGAGTGCAGCACAGGGCAGGCTAGAAAGAGCCTAGGATGGTATTCTCTGGACCTTTTCAGTTTCGCTTGACGAATCAATGCTCATAACCCCGAAATCAAGAAAATGTTTACCTTAAAAATGCTAGTGGGTCCAAGGTACACGAGCGATACCGTAACGGACCTCCCTTGAGGCTCCTGGTACCTTACACTTCTTCTCTCCCCGCCCCCTTTAAATGTGCAGCTCTGCTATTTTAGGCCTGGTACATAACCAGGGTTTATTTCAACATGTCTTCCACTCGGAGGCCTACCCCATGGGACACAGGACGTGCGCATCCCACGGCCAGGATCACTGGCCACTGCGTGCTTGGCGGGGTTCTGAACTTACCTTTGTGGGTGGTGGAGGGGGCAGAGAAGGAGCCGGTGGTGGTGGTGGAGGGGGAGGGGGCGGAGGCGGGGGAGGGAAAGAATACATCCAGTCTGATTTTTTGGTGGGTTTTCTCCAGCTCCGTGAGAACTCCTGGGAAGAGGCAGAGCTTCTGCACAGCCAATCTGAATCATCTTCATCCTTGTAAAAGAGAAACTCATTCACCAAAATGCTGCATCTGCCCGCAACTGACAAAGCCTCCCCAGGCTGCTTCCAGCCAGCGTCCGGAACAGAGGGAGGCTCGGTCACGTGGCAGAAAGTTTGTTTTTTTTTTCTTTCGTTCTTTCTACCATAGTGCCTTTGGCAAGTCACTTAACCTCCCTTGTGCTCCAACCTACCTTATAAGCTCTGTGGGGCAGGGACATTTCAAGCAGGTGAACGATCCTGCACGGTGCTCTTTACACCAGTAAGTTGGTGTTATAGCAAAGTTTTACCCCAGTACTGCATGTTAAGAGCAGGGGGGGGGGGGTGTTTGCCAGGGGTGGAGATGATGACCACACTCACCGGTTTGCCGGCCCTGGTGTCCACGGTACCACAGTTGGGAGGCCGCAGGTCTGCCAGGTTCTGCTGCTCCTCATTCTGATACCCATCGTACACAATCACACAGGTGCCCGCAGCAGTGTTCAGAGACTTAACAATGGCTGGATACACCTGCCCATCCTCAGCCCAGATGGCACAGCAGCGATCCCCCACTTTCCACTGACAGAGCAAAGGCAGAGAGATACAGGCTCAGGCAAAGTCTGAGTCACTTGCCGCCCCCTAACATCCACGAGAAGCCCAACGTCCCGTTAACAAGAGGCTTGTCCTCCTGCGACGACGACGGGGAAGCTGTCCTGAATGGAGACATTCAGAGAAGTCTGGGGCAAGGGGAGAGGCGCCCGGGCAGACCATATTCGGGGGAGCTTGCATATGGAAGCTGCTTGGGTTGTGCAATGATTTTGGGGAAAGAGGGTGAGAAGAGCAGAAAAAAAAAAAAAGAGCAAAGGTGGACAAAGCTCTTCATGTTAAGGGAGACATGAACAGGAAGTGAGAAAGCAGGAGCACTGCTCAGGAAAGGAGCTGTCTCCTATCCTGCAACTCCCCAGGAAGCGAATCATTCTGTGAACCTGGCAGGATGATGTAAAACAGGCAGACGGAGCATCCCTCCCCTACACTCAAACATATACATTCTTGTCCTAGCCCCCAACTTGCTGCTGCTGCCTCATTCTCTCCCATCAGGCCCCAGAATTGCTGGTGCTGCCCTTACCCGCCTGGCCCCAGAGCTGCTGCTGCTGCTGCTACTGCTGCCCACAGACACAATCTCTTCCAGGTGGTGCTTTTCCACGTTCCCATACCCGTCGTACTCCACCATGCAAGTGCCAGCAACCAAGTCGATGGATTTCACTTTTGCCGGGTAGACACATCCGTCCTCTGACCAGACCACACTGCAGGCGTCGCCCACCTTCCACTGCAAGGCAGAGGGGAACAGCAGCAGGAGAAGTCAGTACTGCCCTCCCTGGGGAGTCATGCAACCCCAGGCAGCCCCCTGTCTCACTTCCCATATGGGAGAAGTCACATAATACCAGCCAATCCCACTTCCCATTGGGGAAGAGTCACATGACACCAACTGGCCCCCATGTCAGGTTCATTACATGAGACAGTCATCTGATTCCATGGAAAATGGAGAAATTACTTACCTGATAATTTTGTTTTCCTTAGTAGACAGATGGAATCAGGACCAATGGATTATGCTCCCATGCCAGCAGATGGAGACAGAGTCAGATTTCAAAGCTGATGTCACCCTAGATACACTCCTGCAGTGACCTCAGCCCTTCAGTATTCTCTTCAAAAGCCACTGTGGACATACTATTGAAGAAACTTGATTAAAAACAGATAACCGTAACTGTACTCAACCAATCATAAACACTAAACTCCAGTAAGAATAGAGATGCCCTGATCTAGGGACTGGATGACAGCTTATCCATAATCTCTTGGAATCAATACCCACTCCACGGGCGAATCCTTGGCACCGTTCTTGGGCAGCCGAGGGCAGGATGCTGAGTCCATCTGTCTACACTAAGGAAAACAAAATTATCAGGTAAGTAATTTCTCCATTTCCTAGCGGGTAGCCAGATGGACCCAGGACCAATGGGACGTACAAAAGCTACTCCCGATCGGGGCAGGAGGCTGCCTGCAGTCTGGTTAACACCGACCTTGCAAAGGCTGCATCTTCCCTGTACATCCAGGCGATAGAACCTGGAGAAGGTGCGCAAGGAGGACCACGTCGCTGCTTGGCAGATATCAAAGGGAGACAGCAGTCTAGCTTTGCCATGAGACTGCCTGAGCCCTAGTGGAATGAGCTTTAACCCGAGAAGGTAATGACTTTCCTGCCTCCACATAGGCTCCTGTGACCACCTCCTTAATCCAGCGAGCTATGGTAGCTCATGAAGCTGGTGTGCCCTGCTTCCTTCCACCAGTTCTGAAACTTCCAGATTCTGCACCAAAAGTCTACTGATATTCAAATGATGGAGGAGGTGGTATTCTTCCGTGTCCTTGAGCTTATCTAGGGATAACAATGAAATGGACTGATTCAAATTTAACTCCAAGACTACCTTGGGCAAGAAGGATGGAATGGTACAAAGCTGTAATGCTCCTGGAGTCATCTGGAGGAACAGTTCCCGACACGACAATGCCTGTAGTTCAGAGATGTGATATGCCGAGCATATAGCCACCAGGAACACAGTTTTAAAGGTTAACAAACGCAAGGAAAGATTGCACAACGACTGCCAAAAATTCCAATACTAGATTAAGATTCCACAAGGGAACCAGCCACCGTAGGGGTGGCCAAAGATGCTTCACCCCTTTCAGAAAACGGGCCACATCCGGATCAGCCGACAGGCAGGTTCCGTCCACCTCGCCCTAAAACAGGAGAGAGCCGCTACCTGGACCTTCAAGGAGTTAAGAGTCAAACCTTCATTAAAGCCGCTCTGCAAAAATTCCAGAATTAATGGCATTTTAACCACCCAAGGGTGGGGGGGGGGCACCACTTTCCTCGCATCAGGCCTCGAATACTCTCCAGTCCCACACATATGCTAGGGACGTAGAGAACTTCCAGGCGCGGATTAAGGTTGCATTTACTGCCACAGAATATCCTCGCTTCATCAAGCAAGCCATCTCAAGGGCCAGACCATAAGACAGAATCGAGTCAGATCCTCATGAAGGACTGGTCCCTGCTGTAGCAGGCCCCTGTGTGGTGGGAGGCACGGGGAGGGGGGGGGGGGGTTCTCCTCCAGGAGCTTCCGCATGTCTGCATACCATGGACACCTGGACCAATCTGGTGCTACTAGTAGAATTAATCCCCTGTGGTGCTTGATCCCATGAATGACTCTGCCCAGCATGGGCCATGGAGGGAAGGCGTATAGCAACTCTTCTTCCAGCCAGGTCTGAACGAAAGCGTCGATACCCAGGAACCACTGATCTCTTCTGTGACTGAAGAATCGGGGAACCTTCGCATTGTGAGATGGGCCAGCAGGTCAATGGACAGGAGTCCCCAGCGATTGACTATCAGCAGAAAGGCTTTGGCCAACTCCGCCCACTCTGCTGGTTCCAGACTTTCCCTGCTTAGAAACTCTGCTCTGATGTTGTCTTTTCCTGCGATGTGGGAGGCTGAGATCTGTAGATATATTTCTGCCCATTCCATAAGGAGATCCATAAGGTGACATTTGCTGGCTCTTGGTTCCACCCTGGCGGTTAATGTAGGCTACTGTTATTGCATTGTCCGACATTACACGGACTGCTTGACCCTGGAGTCTGTGGCTGAATTGTAGACATGCCAATCTGACTGCCTGTGCTTCCAGGCGGTTGATGTTCCAGGAGGGCCTCTTCCTCGATCCAATGTCCTTGGGCCATCAGTTCCTGAAAGTGAGCTCTCCAGTCCCAGAGGCTCGCGTCTGTTGTGAGGATCAGCCAGTTCAGTGAAGACAGGGGTACACCCCTGCCCAGATGAGCTTCCTGCAGTCACCACTGGAGCCAAGAGCATACTCCCATCTGTAAGTGGAGGTGAATCGAATAGTCTTGAGACTGCAGGTTCCAACGTTAGAGTAGTGAGCATTGAAGTGGTCACATGTGTGCCCTCGCCCACGGCACTACTTCCAGGGTTGCCACCATCAAACCAAAAAATTGGAGATAGCTCCACACTGTCAGGTATATCATGCTGATCAACTGATGTATTTGGAACATCAAATTCCTTAACCAAGTGGTCGGTAAGAAGGCCTTGCCCTGCTTGGTGTCGAACCGGACTCCCAGATAATCCAAGGACTGGGAGGGCTTGAGACTGCTTTTGTCAAGGTTTACAACCCAACTGAGTTCCTGAAGGAAGACCTCGAGATCATCCTGTTGGTCACCCGGAAACTCTCTTCCACTGACTTGGTCTGGATCTTCCAGTCATCCAAGTATGGGTGCACCAGAATTCCCTCTTTTCTCAACACTGCCGCTACGATCACCATAATCTTGGAAAATGCTCTGGGGGTTGTGGCTAGGCCAAAGGACAGTGCCCAGAACTGATAATGGTGAACCAGTACCGCAAAGCGTAGGAAACAGTGTTCTTGACAGATTGGAATATGTAGGTAGGCCTCGGATAGGTCCAGGGGAGGTTAAGAACTCTCCCGATTATATGGCCCTTATCACAGAGCATAGGGTTTCCATGCAGAAATGATTCACTCGTAGATGTAGGTTGACTCTCTTGAGGTCCAGGATGCAGTGATGAAATAGATGGAATAATGCCCCATATTTTCCTGGGGTGCAGATACTGGGATTATAGTCCTCATCCTGAGAAGCCTTAAAAGAGTAGTCTCTACTGCCTGCTTCTTGTGCTGGAGTGGCAAGGAGACATCATGAATATGTCCCAAGGAGTGCTGTGAAATTCCAGCGCATATCCTTCTCATATAACCTCCAGGTCCCAATTGTCTGAAGTGATCTCGACCCACCGCTGGTAGAAGAGGGACAGTTGACCCCCTATCTCCTCGTTCTGAGGGGGGGAGGGGTCAGCAAAATTTAACTGGGGGTGTTCGGGACAAACCTGAACCCAAGCCTGCCACTTTCTTGGGCTGTCAACTAAGAAAGGACTGAGACCTCCCATAGGGCGGAGACCTCTGAAATGTCATGTTTCTGTAGGGGTGAAAACATTGGGAACCCCTGGATCCACCCTTGATAGGCGAGGGGGTGCTATAACTGCTCTCTCATCTTCTGATAATAGGGGTACTGGAGATTGCCCCATTACTGGCCAGCTTTTCCAATTCGCATCCTAAAAAGGAGTGATCCTTTAAAGGGCATCTTTGTGAAATTTGCCTTGGAGGTTGTATCTGCTGACCAATTCCGCAGCCTTAGCTGTCTTCTGGCCGCCACCACTAAGGCCACGCCTCTGGCCGAAGTACGAACTAGATCCGAGCCCGCGTCAGCTAAAAAGGTGGTGGTGGATCCATAACCGCTCTGGAATCTACCCACCCGAGTCATCCACCTCCTGAGAGAGGAGTAGGCACAAACAAGCTACCAGGACACAACAGGATGCAATCTGTAAGGTCATTGCAACTGTGTCAAAGGCCTGTTTAAGGATGGACTCCATCCACCTATCATGCACATCCTTTAAGGCCAATCCTCCCTACACTGGGATAGTTTTTTCCTTAGAGACGGCACTGACCAGTGCATGCACTTTAGGGAAATGCAAATGCTTTCTCACTAACAGATCCAGTGGGTATAGAACTTTTAATGCTCGTCCCCCCTTAAAAATTTGCTTCTGGGGCATCCCATTCCAGGTCAATCAACTCCTGGATGGCTTCCACTACTGGAAAGTAGCAAAAGGCTTTCTGTAGGGAAATCAGAATGGGATTCTTCTTTGGTTCCATCAAAGAGTCCACCCCAGGAACTCCCAGCATCCTCAGGGTCTGGGAAACCAGGGCCAGCAATTTGTTTCTATATAAAAACTGTAACATGGTCCAATTCAGTTCTAACAAAACAAAAAATGGAGCAAGGTACTGCACTTCAAACATACAGTAACAACAAATAAGGAAATGCAGTAGATTTCAATGAGTCCCAAAACAACTTCAACGTTGTGATAAATTTAACTTTTTATTGGCGGCAACTCCATTGCTTCAAGAAGGCACATTTTTTAGACAAGGTCCCCAGACACGGACCCGTGTTTCGCCAAACGCGGCTGCATCGGGAGGGACGTATTTAAGGCGGAATTCATAAGCTTAGACGCTTAGCACTTAGAGATGTTTATGTTTAGCTCTCCTTGCTAAACATGTAAATGTGCCTTCTTGAAGCAATGGAGTTGCCGCCAATAAAAAGTTAAATTTATCACAACGTTGAAGTTGTTTTGGGACTCATTGAAATTACTGCATTCCCAATTCAGTTCTAAACCAGGGGGAATTTCCCCATCTTCCAAGGAATCTGTATCCTATTCTTCTTCCTTGCCGTCCAGGTCCCTGCCAGGGATACCCTTGGTGAAGCAAGGCATGCCTTGAGGTCTGTAAATAAGACTGGGAGAGGGAGGGCTTACCGGCTGAGGTTCCGTCCGGCAGGGGCAAGTGAGGAAGGAGACTGCGCCTGAACAAAGGCTTGAAGTCCCTGGAAAAATTCCACCCACAAGAAGGCAGCCGGATCCATGCCTAGCCAAGGAGGTACTGGGGTAGGTGCCACTGAATTTCCCTCTCCCTCGGATGACCCAGTCCCAGGGGTACCCAGATCTGGGGTACTTCCAGTTAAGGCTGTGGCTAACCCATCCTCTGAATGGGAGGAGCCAGGCTTAGCAAAGTCCAGGGAGGCCAACTCTCCCTGGGCTTCCTCACAGTGCTGACATAAGTTGGAATCCAAGTCAGCCTATGAAGCCCTAATATGACAAGCAGCGCAGAGAGAAAGGCGCTTATGTTCCTTAGCTGCTGGAGCCACTGGCGGCAGTAACTATGTGTTATGTCAGCTCAAGCTTAAAATTTTATATGTACAGGAGGAAGTGATGTCATCCGATGAAGGAGGGCGCTTGAATTCGCTTCTCTACCTAGAACCCCAGCCAGCGGTGCTACTATCTGTTTGAGACCCTATTTTTGAGACAGAGCGGCTTGTGGAACGCTTGGGGAATGACAAGCAAGAAAAAGCCAGTTGATCTGAAGCTTTTTTCTTACAAAGCTAGTGGATCTCAGTTTGCGGCCTTAAGCGACACGCCTGACCTTGGTGATCCTAAAATGGCTGCTGTCCCAGGCGCGGGAGCAGATGGTGTTGACTTCACCATGCAGGACACTGAGTTAACTAAAGAGGACTTTCATCGTTGGTTCCATGAAATTCAGGGAGATATTAAGGCTTTGAAAGCTGATGTACAAGGAGCCCTGAATGACTTTCGCACAGATCTGACTGAGTTTGGGCACAGAATTGATGAAGTGGAATCGGGGATGGCAGATCAGAGCTCAGAGATTTCCTTATTACGCACAGAAATTTCTAACTTGCAACATACGAATATAGAGATGGCCTTGAAGTTAGAAGATCTGGAAAATAGGTCGCGAAGATCGAACATTCACATACGAGGAGTGCCGGAATCGGAGGATTTTGATGATGCTGGCCTAGTGGTTCGAAAAATCTATCGTGCCATTCTTAATACTAGAGGCACTGATGAGGCACTGCGAGATGTGGACATAATTTTGGATCAGGCCCACAGGTCTCTTGGACGGCCAACGAAGAATGTCCCATGGGACATTGCCTGTGTTCATAATTTTAGCTTAAAAGAACAAATCATGCAACAGGCAAGGTCAATGGGAATATCTCCTGGGAGGAACACGATATTGCTATGTTTAGTGATCTCTCCCCCATTACACTTAAAAAACGGAGGGACCTGCGAGCTGTAACCACATTTTTACATTGGGAAAATGTGATGTATCGTTGGCTTTTCCCTTGTGGCTTATCCTTTACTATTAGCGGGGTCACCTCACGGATCACAACGGAGGAAGAGGCTGTTCCTAATTTGGCGCCATTGGGTTTTACTGTAACAATGACAGCTGAAGGCCCTCGATCTAGGGTGACTGGCGGCAACACCAAATGGCAAAGGGTCAGAAAAAATGGCTCACGACTTCAACGTCGTTCACAAGATGGCCATCAAGCTGGTGCTGCAACATCGTGATGACCAGATCTGCTTCTTCCAAGGCTTCCATACTTCATGGATTCCCAATCACATCGGATAACCAACTGCCAGGACAACTTTTTATTTTTTTGTTGGTCTACGGTTTGACATTTTCGTGACTGTGTCAGAGTTCCCTGGAAGTGGGGGGGGGGGGGGGGTGTCACTTTAGTTTACTCATTTTTCCTCAGAACTTGTACTATTTGGGAGCTGGCATGCCATGGTTTATTTGCTCTAGTTGTTTCTTTATCATTATACTATGATTGTTTGGGGACATTATTATACTTTGCCTTGCTGCAGATAGGTGGCATTTACTGGAGAATTTTTATTTTATTGGCTGTAATCTTGCCTTTTGGCTCCAGTTTTTATTTTATTATTTTTGGAACCCTTTGCCCTTTCTCTTGCTGCTGAGTACCTTTTGTATATTGGGCCTCCATTTGAGTCTATCTATATGTCATTGGCGCTGTTTAGCTGGGGTGGGGAGGGGGAGTCGCGCTTCCTCTCCTATGCGTTACTTGCGAGTGGCGCGTGTAATCCTAACTAGGTGGTGGGATCTAGGGAATTCCGGGAAAATATTTCAATGTCCAATGTTTTTTTGTTATGTGATCTTCTGTCATGGCCAACCTTGGTTCACCGGGGGTATTTCATTGTTAATTTGTAATTATTTGTCTTATCATGGCTGATCTTAAATTTGTCTCCCTCAATGTTAAAGGCCTAAACACTCAGTATAAAAGATCGATCATGTTTAAAGATTTAATTTAAATGCAGGCCTCTGTAGTATTTGTACAAAAGATCCATTTGCAAAAGCGCGATGAACGTTTATTAAGGTCCCCACATTATGATCCTATTATATTAGCTGCTAATACATCCCGGCATAAATATCATGGGGTGGGTATTTTTATAACTAAGGATCTACAATTTCAAGTGCTCTCTATATTTCGAGATGAGCAAGGCCATTTCTTGATTGTTCATGCGCACCTACGTGGCTTTCTTTTGACATTGATTAATGTTTACTGCCCAAGTGGTCATCAAACAGAGCTTTTCACTGCTATAGATAATATTTTGCCAAACTTGGACAGTGGGCAAATTATTCTGGGGGGTGATTTTAATTGTGTCTGCAACCCCCTGGTTGATTGCTCCATGGGAAAAGGCCACTACCCCTTGACAGCTTGTAGGGCCTTACATCATTTCATGGATAAGTGGAGCCTAGTTGATATCTGGCGGGGGAAATACATGGCGGAGTGTGACTATACCTTTTACTCTGCGCACCATGATACTTATACTAGAATAGATTTTTTTCTTATAGATCGCTCACTAGTACCAGACACTGCTGCTGGGATTGGAAATAGGTCATGGTCTGAACATGCCCCGGTATGGTGGAGCATGAGAATGTCTAAGGGTTCTTGTGGGCGAAATTTTGGAGGCTCAATGATAACTTAATTAAAGATGACATTACTGTGGGTAATATACATGATACCATTACAGAATATTTACAATTTAATGACTCCCCGGACATGAACCCGGTGGTGGTTTGGGATTGCCTCAAAGCGGTTTTAAGGGGGAAGTTTAATTCTACTTCTACTTTTCAGAGGAAACTTAAATCACAATTGAGATGTGAGCTGGACTTCCAGTTAGCTGTTCTAGAACGGGAACATAAACAGAAGCCTTCCCCCAAATTATTATGCCAGCTTAAGGCCACTTGCTATAAAATACAATCCTTAGAATTGGAGACTATTGCTTCTCACTTAGATACTGTTAAACTTATTACGAATTTGGCAATAAGGCGAGTAAGCTGTTAGCCCATTTTCTGAAGACTAAATCCCTTCAATCTCAGATAGTGCAGATCCAGGATGCTACGAACCACCTTTTGCAGGAGGAGGAGTCTATACGGGACCGCTTTAATCAATTTTATACTGAGTTGTACTCTATAAAGATGGTTCTATTGAGGAGCAGGTCATTGATCGCTATCTTGCTTCTGTGCAATTACTCCGGTTGGATAATAATGTAGCAATGTGTTTGGGGGATCTTATTACTACAGCTGAGGTCCTTGAGGCCATAATGGAATTAAAGCACCTGGTTTAGATAGGTTTACCCCTCTTTTTTTTATAAAAAGTTTAAAGATCTAATGGTAACTCTGTTGACCGCAATGTTTAATTACCTCCGCAATGGGGGGCGGTTGCTTCCTTTTTCTAACAAAGCAGGAATCACCCTTATTCCTAAACCAGGAAAGGATCCTTCTTTCTGTGGTTCCTATAGGCCAGTTTCTCTTCTGAATGTGGATCTCAAATTATTAGCTAGGGCAGTGGTTCTCAACCTTTTTTTCTATAGGGACCCAGCTGCCAGATAATGCTTATAGGCGGGACACACTGAACACATCATGGGCTAAGTGTGAACATATACTCTGCATCCACAGGAACCTGCCCACCCGTCCACAAACAATGAATGCAGAGCAGAACTAGGATATTTCAAATATAACTCGCTAAATAAAAAAGATATTCTGATTCTGGTGCTATCTCAGTAGCAGAAACACAAACTCCCTTACAACCAGGTGCATTGTAAAATACAAAACCTGGGTGGGGGGGAAAAAACACTCAGGCCATGTGTAGCAAACCTGTCATAGCACTGCAACATTAATTCCAAGAACTCGAACAGCAATAGCCCTTCCTATGAAAAGGCAGCAGTGCTGCACCAATGCACGACCTATTGAGAATGAGAAAATGCAGCAAAAAAGATTGATACAAATCCCTACCTACTAGTAAAATACCTCAACTCAGTCACCCATACAGATCTGACCTTCACCAAATACAGAATAAAAGACCACAAATTACAAATGTGGAGACAAAAACTGGAATAGAAACCTCAAAAAGCCACTCTGCATGCAGTGCAAAACCGGAGAGCTAGAAACAGAAAGACATTTCCTCTACACTAAACAAAGTACAAACAGAAGAAATGCACATTCCCAAACCTGGCATATTATGGCTCTTGCACCCCTTCACTCCCCTTCCATGCCTCCATCATCCTTCACTTTTCCCAATTACTCCCTTTCAGTCATCTGCTCACACTCAAATCCCTGCTCAGCATTCCTGACCCTCACATCCTCTTCCCTGTGCTCCCTCTCTCCCCTGCTTGACTCTCCCTCTCTGCCCAGCTACCTCAACCCCCGTTTCCTATCCCTTCCTCTCTGTTCTACCTTCATCTTCTCAGCATCCCCAACCTCCTTTCCTCCACAGGGTGCAGAGATCATCCACAGCATCACTCCCAGACTCAGCAGGGAAAGATAAAGTTTGCGTCCCATCAGGCCCGGAACAGCAGGAGCTGGCAATGATCTGGGTGAAGGAGGAAACAGCCTCCCACTGGGCCAGAAAGAAGAGAAGGAAGTGAGAGTAGCCTCCCATCAGGCCCAATGTAAGAGGTCAACCAACTCCCACCCAGGCTGAAAAGGCGGCAGCCATCTGCTAGCCCTGCGACACCTCCCAGGACCTCGCAACACACCAGTGTGTCCCGACACACCTGTTGAGAACCACTGAGCTAGGGTACTGGCGAAACCATTAAATTTAGTTATTCATCTGCTGATTCATACTGATCAGGGTGGATTCATCCCAGGACGAACGACAGGAGATAATGTTCGGAAAACAGTTAACCTTATTTATATCTAAGCGGATGAAACGCCCCTCTGTCCTCTTTGGAGTGGACGCTGAGAAGGCGTTCGATCGAGTTCACTGGCCTTTTCTTTTTAAAGTAATGTCTAAAATGGGTATTGACAATCGTTTTCTCAGCTGGGTGCGAGCGTTGTATTCTGATCCCCTGGCATGTATCAAGGTGAATGGTGGTTACTCCCTGGATTTTGTGGTCCAACGGGGCACGCGTCAGGGGTGCCTTTTGTCCCCGCTGTTATTCGCAATATGCGTGGAACCCCTAGCGGAGCAGATCCAACGGAACAAGGCTGTTCGGGGAGTTTATATTGGGGGGGGAGAAGAATACGATTTCATTATACGCCGATGATATCTTATTTACCCTTACCAAACCTGAGGTCTCTCTCAAGGCGGTGGTGGCCAATATTGCTACATATGGTTCAGTATCAGGTTTCAAAATTAATCTTGAAAAGTCAGAGATATTACCAATATTTCTTCCTTATGCTCTTTTACGTAAGCTTAAAGGGCTATTCCCGTTTCATTGGGCTAAATTGGCGGTAAAGTATCTGGGGATTCTGATTAGCTCTGACTATGGTGATTTATTTAGACTGAATTACCCCCGGCTTATTAAGCGCCTAGAAGAAGATCTGGCTAAATGGGACCGCCTCACTATCTCTTGGCTGGGGCGAACTGCGGCCATAACAATGTCTTTCTTGCCAAAAATTGGGTATCTTTTTCAATCCTTGCCCTGATCAGTTCCTTTACATTTTCTTAAAGTATTGCAACGGAAGGTCTTTTCTTTTATTTGGAAGCGGCGGCCGCCCCGAATAGCCCGATCTGTTCTTTATTTATCCAAGTTGAATGGAGGGCTAAGGGTACCAAACTTTCATAAGTATTTAGTGGCTGCCCAGTTGAAAGCCGTGGTCGACTTTCATGATAAACCTCGGAGTAAGCAGTGGGGGTAAGGGGATGGATAATGAGCGCATGCATGAGCGATTCTGGGATTCTGATAAGCCCCCTAATTGGATAGCGGTGATATCCCCTTGTACAGCATGTACTTTGTCATTGTGGTGGAAATGGAAATCGCAAATTCTGGGGAACCGACAGTATCCTTTTTCCACTTCTATCCGCCGTTGTGGAAGTTTTTTGGCTGGGGGGGGGCGGGGGGAGTGTAAAGCATTTAGTAAGTGGGCAAAGAAAGGGTTAAATACTCTTGGCCAGGTTTGGAAGGGAAACGCAATGCTTGCCTTTACGGATCTTCAACACCTCTATGCGTTGTCCCCACAGGATCATTTTGCCTACCTACAACTTCAACATTTTCTCACTAAATTAGGGTGAAAGATGATTTGATCAAGGGAGAGTCACTATTTGAGGGGTTATGTGATTCAGCACATCTGGTTAAACGGGTTGTGTCTAAATTGTATACTATACTGGCGACAGATTGGGACCCTGAGACTAAATTTATGAAAGCAGGGGGAGCTGATTTAGCTTTTCCATTGACACCAGAAGACTGGGATACCTGCTTTCATGCTACCAGTCATAGCTCCATCTCAGCTTTGACCCTGGAACTCAATTATAAAATACTGTTCCGCTGGTATTATACACCTGTCAAGTTACATAAAATGTTCCCTACTCGTAGTGAGTTATGTTGGCGTAACTGTGGGCAGAGGGGGGACTATTTGCATATGTGGTGGTCTTGCCCTGTCTTTACCTCATTGTGGCGGTCTACTGAGGTTTGGCTGAAGCTGGTATTGGATACTCCCATTACACTCTCCCCTCGATCAGCGCACTTAAAATGTCTCACTCTCTGAGGTTCCCAAGCCCCAACATGTATTTTTGAAAGCTGTATTGCAAGCTGCTCAGGGCACTATTGCACGGGACTTTGCCCCCCCTCTTTTGATAAGTGCTCTGCTCAGACTTCCTTGGATATATTTAATGGAAAGACTTGACCGCTCTCAGGATGGACAAGATGGGCCGCTTTGATGAAGCCTGGCGCCCCCTACTGGCAATGGAAATCCTCCTCCCAGCTTGGAGCCTTATAAGAGAGCTCATCGCCCGCGGATGGAGCTATTGGCCGTGCTTCTAATCATACACTGGACCCTAGTTTCGTGATTTTATATATTTCGGTCCGATTCCTCGGAATTCCCTGGTACCAGGGTGGGGATTGGGAGGAATTATAAAAGCTTTTATTTCAGAAGACTTTATGGTTGCAGGGGTTGTGCCCTTTATATGCTGCTAAGTATTGTTTTGACCATTTGCTCATGTGCACCCTGTACAAACAGATGTTTTTTCTTCCTTTACCTGAATAAAAATTATTAAAAAAAAAAAAAATTGAATGTGCACAGATTTCAGGCGCCTAGGCAGGACTCGGCGAGGTGCATGCACAGCCCGTGCGCCAGGCTTTACCTGTATTCTGTGCTTGGTAGGTAGTGCGCGGATCTACATGCGTGACGTCATGCGCACAGCGCTTGCACAGAGCCGACACACTGCATGTGCTGACATTCTATGGAGGGCAATACAGCACGTACAGACGAGCGCAAGATGGCGCCACTGCAGCCTACCACACAGTGTGCCGACCAAGCCTAAAGTGGGGCCTAGCCCACCAGGGGGGGGCCGCTCAACCCGCTCAGAAGCCCACTTCACCTTACCCCAACGGGAACGACGTCGGTACGACGCGCCAAGCAAGGAGACCGGAGGAAGTCTTATTGAAACCCCTACAAACGTCTCTGAATCTGGAAGCAATTTTTTTTTTTTTAACTTACCTGGGCTCAGCACTTACCGGCCGAGTACAGTGACAGTCTCTGGCTGCAGGGGGAGAGGTCTTTGCCCATCACTGCCGTGCTTGGCTTCCTGCACCTGCTGCCTTTCAGCTGCTTCAGCAGCAAAGTCCACGCCGGGAACCGACTACCGGACCAAGGCTCACCTCTGAGGGATCTCGGAAATCGCCTCAGGAATTCTCAACTGGGGGAGGGACCTTTAGGTATCACCGCAGGAGAGCAGGGCTCAATCTTTCTCCAATTTAAATGTAGAATTTCTCCTTCCAAAAAGTACAGCAATTCTCACAGGGAGAGGTATGTCCACCATCTGTTGGAGACAGAAAATACTGAAGGGTTGAGATCACTGCAGGGGTGTATGTAGGGTGACGTCAGCTTTGAAATCTGACTCCGTCTCCATCTGCTGGTAGGGGAGCATAACCCATTGGTCCTGAGTCCATCTGGTTACATGCTCGGAAATCCTGTCTTTTCATTCACCTATAGAGAAAAGTTGATAGCAGGAATAGTTTTCCACATCTCTCAGATTTTATTGACCCCCCTCCCCCCATCAAGGCAGCCTTCACCAGTGAAACTTGGTTCACACTGGGGCTTGTGGGTGTATCAGATGGCAGACTGATATCCGTCAACGCCAACAAATATCGCTTTTGACTGTTTGTAATTTAGCACAAATAGGTGATTATTATTTTGCTTGTAGGGCGACAGATGACAGCGTGTGGAGATTGATGCTGGATATGCAGCATCTTTTATGGTGCTATGGGCAAGTAATTGAATTAATATAAGAAAGCAACATTGGGGACAGACAAGTTTATTTGTTTTGGTTTTATTAATATCTATTTTTATTTTTTCATATACCACCCTCTTTTTCTGCTACATTTACCTCTCCTATACAATGGCAGAGAAAATCCTCATGTACAAATACATTACTTAAACAGGAAAAAGACCCCTCCACGGCGCACCTGCTGCTCCAGTGTAGGTAGGTATATCACAGAGGCCTTCAGACCTGTAAGTTACTTCTGCCAGGCAGCAGCAAGGACTCTGTTGAAGAGCCAAATGCTTCCTGGATCAACCAGGGTCAACCATACGCCGGCTCTTACCCGTCTCCGGGACTTCAGCTTCTCCTCAGCACTAGGGCTGGGGGGCAGCAGATCTGTCAGGCTGTGCTCTTCTTCATTGCCATAACCCTCGTATACCAGCAGGCAGCTGCCCTCCTCTTCATCCAAAGAGTGGATCCGCGCCGGGTAAACAAGGCCGTCCTCGGACCAGACAGCACGGCAGTCATCCCCCACCTTCCACTGCAGCCAAGAAATGAAGTTCAGTACCCAAACGCACCTCCAGCACTTCTACCTCAGAAGAAATCCTTTAAACTCAGTCAGACTTCATGTCCTATTTGCTATTTATCATTTCTAAAGGAAAACTGGTTCTTACCTGCTAATTTTCGTTCCTGTAGCACCACAGACCAGTCCAGACTCCTGGGTTTTGCCTCCCTGCCAGCAGATGGAGACAGAGAAAGTTTTGCAGGCACTGCCTCTTAACCCGGTGTGCCACCTGCAGCTCCTCAGTATTACTCAGTACCCAAGCATAAATTCTATAACCAAACTTCTTAACAAATCCACTCTATAAACTTCCCTGGAACGAGCAGAGGAAAGAGGACATTCTTAATTGAGAATTGTAACCAAAGATGCGAACAGACTCTCCAAACACTGCTCTCCACCACGGGGTGGGACTCTGGACTGATCTGTGGTACTACAGGAACAAACATTAGCAGGTAAGAACCAATCTTCCTTTCCCTGTAGTACCCAGATCAGTCCATACTCCTGGGATATAACAAAGCTTCCTTAAACAGGGTGGGGCTGCAAGAGTCCTGCTCAAAGTACACTGACACCAAAACTGCCTATGTCTGAGGCCTGGACGTCCAATCTGAAGCATCTGGCAAAGGTATGTAAAGACTTCCACATAGCCACCCTGCTTCTTGCGGCGACATTAGCTGAAATTCTGCCCAGGAGGCCGGCTGGGACTGGGTAGAATGAACCCTTAACCCCTCCTGGACAGGACAACCTTGACAGATGCATGCGGAACCAATAGCTGCCCTTCAACCACCACGCAACCAAGAACATAAGAACATACCATACTGGGTCAGACCAAGGGTCCATCAAGCCCAGCATCCTGTTTCCAACAGTAGCCAATCCAGGCCATAAGAACCTGGCAAGTACCCAAAAACTAAGTCTATTCCATGTTACTGTTGCTAGTAATAGCAGTGGCTATTTTCTAAGTCAACTTAATTTAATAGCAGGTAATGGACTTCTCCTCCAAGAACTTATCCAATCCTTTTTTAACTGCACTAACCACATCCTCTGGCAACAAATTCCAGAGTTTAATTGTGCGTTGAGTGAAAAAGAACTTTCTCTGATTAGTTTTAAATGTGCCACATGCTAACTAGATCTCTTTCTTGGGTGGTAGCTCCTAATATGGAACCTAACATTGTGTAACTATAACAATGGGTTATTTTTCCCTATATGCATCACCTTGCACTTATCCACATTAAATTTCATCTGCCATTTCGATGCCCAATTTTCCAGTCTCACAAGGTCTTCCTGCAATTTATCACAATCTGCTTGTGATTTAACTACTCTGAACAATTTTGTATCATCTGCAAATTTGATTACATCACTCCTCGTATTTCTTTCTAGATCATTTATAAATATATTGAAAAGTAAGGGTCCCAATACAGATCCCTGAGGCACTCCACTGCCCACTCCCTTCCACTGAGAAAATTGTCCATTTAATCCTACTCTCTGTTTCCTGTCTTTTAGCCAGTTTGTAATCCATGAAAGGACATCGCCACCTATCCCATGACTTTTTACTTTTCCTAAAAGCCTCTCATGAGGAACTTTGTCAAACGCCTTCTGAAAATCCAAATACACTACATCTACCGGTTCACCTTTATCCACATGCTTATTAACTCCTTCAAAAAAATAAAGCAGATTTGTGAGGCAAGACTTGCCTTGGGTAAAGCCATGCTGACTTTGTTCCATTAAACCATGTCTTTCTATATGTTCTGTGATTTTGATAATTTAGAACACTTTCCACTATCTTTCCTGGCACTGAAGTCAGGCTAACTGGTCTGTAGTTTCCCGGATCGTCCCTGGAGCCCTTTTTAAATATTAATTATTATATTAGCCACCCTCCAGTCTTCAGGTACAATGGATGATTTTAATGATAGGTTACAAATTTTTACTAATAGGTTTGAAATTTCATTTTTTAGTTCCTTCAGAACCCTGGGGTGTATACCATCCAGTCCAGATGATTTACTACTCTTCAGTTTGTCAATCAGGCCTACCACATCTTCTAGGTTCACCATGATTTGGTTTAGTCCATCTGAATCATTACCTATGAAAACCTTCTCCGTTATGGGTACCTCCCCAACATCCTCTTCAGTAAATACCGAAATCTTTTGACCCTTTTTTTTGCATCCCTCCATAGCACAAAAAGGTGATCCAACAATCAAACTATTCATAACCTCTAAACAGAGCAACGAAGCCCTTCTGACATCCAGACACCTTAATTCTTTTGCGTGAGGTGTACCAACCTCCAGATCTGGAAAAGCCAGAAGCTCCACTGACTGACTTAAGTGGAACGCTGAAACCACCTTCGGCAAAAAAGACAGGACCACCCGCAAAGAGACGCCAGAATCTGAAATCCACAAAAACGGTTCTCTGCACGACAGGGCTTGAAATTCAGACACCCTTCTGGCTGAACAAATAGCCACCAAGAAAACCACTTTCAACGTGAGATCCTTTATGGTGGCCCTCTTAAGAGGCTCAAACGGCACTTCACACAACACCTTAAGGACCGAGTTAAGGTTCCAAGAAGGACACACCTTATGAACAGGGGACGCAAATGCTTCGCACTTTGGAGGAAATGCATCACAACCGGATGTGCAGCCAGAGGGAGTCCACGAACATTGCCCCACAAGCAACACCTGCACTCTCAGTGAACCAAAGTATAAACCCTTCGCTAGGCTTCTCTGCAAGAAAGCCAGAATCTGCGGCACTGAAGCTCACCAAGGGACAACCCCCTGATCTGTGTACCAGGACTCGAAGACTCTCCAAACTTGTACATATGCCAAAGAAGTAGAGGTCTTGCGAGCTCACAACAGAGTAGAAATAACATCCTCCGAATATCCTTTGTTCCTTAATTGCCTCCTTTCAAATCCAAGCTACTAGACAAAAGCAATTCACTTGATATGAAAATATAGGCCCATTGTAAAAGATTCGGTAGATGGCCCAGTCACAGTGGACCCTCCACTACTAAACTGACCAGATCCACAAACCAAGGACTTCATGGCCACTCCGGAGCTATGAGAATTACCCTTCCTGGGTATACTTCTATTCTCCTTACAACCTTGCCCACCAGAGGCCATGGAGAAAACATGTAGACCAGAACATTGTGCAACCATGGAAGCATTAGGACATCGACCCCTTCTGCTCCGTGTTCTTTTCTGTGACTGAAGAAACGCAATGGCTTGGCATTCCTCTGGGTTGCCATCAGATCCATATGAGGCATATCCCACCTACGAGAAATGAGGGTCATTGCTTCCTCCAATAGCTCCCATTCTCCAGGATCTAAACGCTGCCAGCTGAGAAAATCCGCTTGTGCATTGACGGAACCTACTATGTGCAATGCTGCTATTGTGGCCAGATGCTGCTCCGCCCAGGACATCAGTATCTCTGTTTCCAGAGCAACCGCAGACTCTTGGTGCCTCCCTGGTGATTGATGTAGGCCACATTGTCTGACAGGACCCTGACTGCCCGGTTGCACAGTAGGGGAAGAAACACCTCCAGAGCCAACCACAATTGATGGACCAAGTCACTTCCTCCACTGACCAAAGTCCTTGTACCAACGGGGACTGATACACAGCCCCCCAACTGGAGAGACTCTCGTCGGTAGTCACCACCATCCACTGAGGAACCTCAAGATCCACCCCGCAGCACAAATGGTTCTGGCCAAGCCACCATGAAAGACTGGACCTGGCGGACCCTGTAAGTGGTAGTGGAAGATGGAACTGCTCTGATATCAGATCCCAACAGGACAGCAACGCTTTCTGAAGAAGTCTTTTATGAGCAAATGCCCACGGGACCAGCAACAAGGTCAAGCCCATGGAACCGAGGACCTGCAAGTAATCCCAGACCCTGGGCACTCAGACCTCCAACAGGTTCCAAACTTGAGCCTGTAGCTTGGAAATTCGCTTCTCCGTGAGAAAGACCGTTCCCACTCGAGTATCGAAATGTGCACCCAAAACTCCAGAATCTGAGAAGGAGAAAGTTGACTCTTGGACAAGTTCACTACCCAACCCAATGCTTTCAGGCAATGCAGCACTACATCCACCGCCTGCCTGCAAAGGTCTTCTGACTTCACCCATATGAGCCAGTCATCCAGATATGGGTGGACCAGTATGCCCTCCTTCCTGAGGGCTGCCGCCACAACCACCATCACCTTGGTGAAGGTCCTTGGGGCTGTCACTAGACCAAACGGGAGGGTGAAAAATTAAAAATACATCCCAGGATCATAAACCAGAGGAACCTCTAATGATCCAGGTGAATCCCTATGTGCAGATACACCTCCTTCAGATCTAAGGAAGCCAAGAACTCCCCACTTCGCACTGTTGCTATGATGGACCATAAAGTCTCCATCCGGAAACGGAAAACTCTGAGAGACGTGGTCACCTTCTTTAAATCCAAAATTGGATAAAAGGTCCCTTTCTTCTTTGGTACCTCTCCCCTGCTTGTCCTGAGGAATGAGGACAATGGCTCCTAGCATTCATAATCGCCGTTTGATCTGCTGCATTATTAGCTTTTTCTCCGAAGAACAAGGAGATCCCATAAACAGATTTCTGAGCAGACGAGAAAATTCTAAAGCGTAGCCTTGTCCTAACACGTTTAGAACCCACAGGACCATCGTGATTTTGACCCACTCCTCGTAAAATTGAGTCAAACAACCCCAATGACTGGGACCGAGGAGTGGGCCAGCCTCACCTAATTGCACAAGCTTGAGCCCACACTACCCTGGCCAGGGCCATCTCGGCTCATTCTATGCCAATGAAATGGCTGGCTCCAGGACTGCGACCTCCCTGAGTTCTGCCTTTGGCCACCACCCAGAGCTCTGCTCTGGTGGAAACGCCTTTGCCACCAAAAACGAGAGCGGTCAAGGAGAAATCCTTTGGACCCTTTAAGCTTGTCCTCTGAAAGCTTGTGCACCTTGATATCTTCCAGGTGCTTTATCAACTGCTCCAAGTCCTCTCCAAACAAAAGTTTGCCCTTAAAAGGCAACACTCCTAGCTGAACTTTTGACAAGATATCCACTGACCAGTTGCACAACCACAGAAGCCTCCTAGCCGAGACCGAAGACATCATAGTCCTAGAAGAGGTGCGAATGGGGTCATACAACGCATCCGCCCCATAAGCGAACGTGGCCTTGAACCATTCCACCTGTTTAGACTCCTGGGGCGACAGGTTCCTGTTACCTTGTAACTGCTGAACCCATCTTAAACTGGCTCGGAACATAAAGCTGCTGCAGACAGCCGCACGGATGCCAAGAGCAGACACCTCGAAAATCTTCTTAAGATGCATTTTGAGCTTCCTGTCTTGCAACTCCTTTAGGGCCACTGTGCCAGCCACTGACATGGTGGTCCACTTCATAACCTCAGAGTCCGAGGCATCCACCTTCGGCACCCGCAAGAGCTCCAAAGTGTTTTTGGGCAAAGGATAAAGCTTATTGCATGGCTCTGCTAACCTTAAGGCCAATCTCTGGAGTATTCCACTCCATGACCACCAGCTCCTTAATGGACCTGCGAAGAGGGAAAGTCTTGGCTTGTCCCCTCAAGCCAGCCATGACCAGATCCACCTCCTCCAGATCAGGCTGCCCCTGCAGCATGGATATGCTTAATTCTGCTAGGACCAGCAGTATCAGGGGTCCAAGTTCCTCCCTTTGAAACAGGCGGACCACCTTGGGATTGTCGCCTTCCACCGCCTGGATCTTACCCGCATCCTCCTCCGGATCCTGTGGAAAATGAGAAGGGTCCACATCGGAAGAACCATCCCCAGATGGCAGGCCCGATCAAACTCCTCCGAGGAACCCTCCTCGGTGGCCCCAGACACAGAAGGACCAAGAAACCTCCAGACCCTAGTGGCCCCTGCGGTCCCCACAAATCTAGGCCTCTTTCTGGGGGGCGGCTTCTGGCAACCTCCGCCTAGAACTAGACCACTCCGCGGCCCGACGGCCAAAAAAGCTTTGTGCATCAGAAACACAAATTTTGGTGAGAAGGGGTAGGAACCTAGCACATCCTCCTCCAGAGGATCCTGGTCCTCCCCTGACTGGCTTACATAGCCCCCCCCCCCCCCCCCCCGGGCTTCCTCCTCGGAGAAATCAGCGGGAGAGAGAACAGGCGGGAGGAGCCCCTCCCCCCTGCTGCGCTCTGTGCCTTAGCCGACAAAGAATCCAAAATGGCCACCTTTCCCCACACTCAGCGGAAACGGAGCAATGGCCTGCCGGACCCCTGCTGCAAAGAAGCAGCTGGCGCAGTCCCTGCCAAAGTGCCTTCACCCCAAAGAGGCATCAGTGACAAGGACAGGCCCAAGAGAGGCTCGCGGCGCTCTCTCCACACACAGCACATCTGCCGGCCCCCGGTATGGTTGAAAATGGCTGCGAACGCACGACACATGCCAAAGCAGGAGTTCACTCAGGAGAAGCACCCAAGATCGTACCTCCCCGAAACCCTTCTGCCACTGACGTAGAACGGCTCCGATAACCTCTTAGGAAAAAAAAAAAAACCCCACACCCACTCAGCTAACTCTGCAAGCTTATCTGAAGGGTGGCAGAGGCTTCTCTTCAGACTCCTGAGGGTGAGGGAACTGGACCACCAGTTGTTATCCACGAGTATTTTTTTTTTTATTTATATTTTATTGAAAACTGTAAGTAGCAGAATAACAATGATAGCAATAGTACTGAGAAGAAGAAGAGTAATAGTAATCACAGTACTACCAATAAAGCATGTACATAACAGTGGTATAATTACCTAAATTATACTGTATCGGAATGAACATTTTAGCACAATCTAGTACAGTCTTGCAAACAATGTATCTAACTGAGAAACCATCGCATAGCTCCCATACCCCTCCCTCTCCCCCCCTCTGATTCCTCTGTGATTGAGTATCCATTCTATCCCGTCTTTGCTCTCGCATCTATGACTGTAGCCTGATCATACAAATGGTCGTTGCTCGACTCCCCTGCGGTCCGTGTCCCCCAAGTCAGCATCATTGACCTCTAGTCGCAAATGGACCCTTCCACCCTTGCTAGGTGGTGGATCAGAGGGGACCACATAAAACTTATGTAAGATGTCCCTTCTTATGGCTGCTAATTTCTCCATATAACGTATGTGCCTCAGTTTAAGATAGAGCTGCGGTAATTTCGGCGGGTCTATGTATTTCCACGGGGCTGCAATCAGCAATCTTGCGGCCGTCGTGAGAAATAAGAACATTTTCTGCTTCTCATCCTCCAGTTCTGGATATGGAAGCCCTAACGGCCAATATTCTGCCTGCAGTGGAATCAGCTAGTTGTTGGCAATTGCTCCAGAACAGTTGTATTTTGGGACATTGCCACCACATATGCCAGAATGAACCCAACTGGAAGCACTGCCGCCAGCTGAGGGGGGACCGCCCCTGAAGCCATGTGGTCACTCTGGCTGGGGAGTAGTGCCACCTATATAGAAGTTTATGTCGGTTTTCCATCATGGACGCGGACATCGAAAAGCGGCTCAGCATCCGGTAACATTCCTCCCACTTATCCCTGCTCCACTGAGTGCCCAAATCCCGTTCCCACGCCACCAAATGTGTGGCTCTCCCTTCTCCCCCCATTATAAGGAGTTGGTATACCTTAGAGATTCCCTTCTGAAGACATCCGGCTAGGAGACAGTAGCCTTTGAACACTGAACGAGGGGATTGTAAATCCTGATGTGGTCCCTGGGTACCTGGAAGTGCCTTATTTATGCTTAGGCCAAAAAATCTGCATTGGTTAATTGGAACTGATTTTGCAAGTCTACAAAAGGGACCATCCCTTGTCGCCACAGTTGGCCAATATGGGTTAAACCCCGGGCTTCCCAGCACTGAAAAGCTGGATTCCGCCGGCCCTCAGGAAATTCTCTAAGATATTGAAAATGAGACATAGCCAAGTATTGCTTTGCACCAATAAGTTTAAATTTCCAGCGTTTTCAAACTGTGAGCGTGGTTTGGATGCTAATGGGGAATGACTTCAGTTCTTGCATTGTACAGGACATGGGCCAGTACAGGGCATGTAGTGGGGTTCCACCTGCTAGTATTTGTTCTATCTGAACCCACTGCTTAGGGGAGCTCAGGTCATGACCATCAATGACAAACTTCAGTTGCGAGGCGACATAATAGTGGAGTAGAGAGGACAGACCCAGTCCCCCATCTCTACGTGATTTATAAAGCACCAGCCTAGAGATTCTCGGGGGCCATCTTCGCCAGACAAAAGCAAACAATTTACATTGAAGCGGGCGGAACTCCCCCGCCGGGAATAGACAAGGTAGGACTTGAAAAAGGTAGCCAATTTTGGGCAGCAGATTCATTTTTATCACGGTCATTCTGCCAAACTATGAAAACGGTAACTGCTCCCACCTATCTAGGTCTCCCATCAGGGAGCAGATTAGGAGGCGGTAATTCAGTTGCATTACTTGGGAGAGATCTAAACTTAAATTGACCCCCAGATTCGAATGATGCCTGTCGTCCATCGGAGTGGGAATTCCTGCTTAACCCGCTCTCAGTAGCTCATCAGGAAAATGCACTGGAAAGATCTCGGATTTTACAGGATTGATCCGAAACCCAGGCAATCTACCATAGTGCTCTATCATAGACATCACCCGTGACAGGGAAACCAACGGTTTTGAAAGAGAGAAAATAACATCGTCAGCGTATAGAGTGATCTTATACTGCTGACCTCCACACCGTATCCCATGCACATCTCCGGATCGCCTCCGCCAGGGGCTCCTGACTGCGAGCAAATAAAATTGGGATAGCGGACACCCTTGCCTGGTCCCCGCCGAATCGGGAAGGGCGCGGTATAGCTATGATTTATCTTTATGCACGCTAGGGGGTCACTATAAAGCGCCCTTACCCATACAGGAAAAGGAACCACCCAGCCCCATCCTATTCAAAACCTCAAACAAGTATGGCCAAGAGACCCTGTCAAAAGCCTTTTTGGCATCAAGTGTCATAAACACTGCTGGGATGCGATTAGAGTTTGCAATGTGGATCAAATCAATTAGCTTCCGAATATTGTCAGATGTGGCTCTGCCTGGCATAAAACCAGCTTGGTCTGCGTGTATGAGTTGCCCAATCAGTCCACGTAAACGAAGCGCCAAAGTTTTGCCCAAAATTTTCAGGTCAATATTGATAAGGGAGATGGGCCTATAGGAGGCACAGTTTGTAGGGTCTTTCCCCTGCTTAGGTATTATAGTAATACCTGCTACATTCCCATACGGGAGAAGATGTTCTCCCTCTCTTACAGGCCGATACAGTACAGTGCGCTCCGCACTGTTAACCGGCATTTGGACATGCGTTTGACGCGCTAGCTTTACCCCTTATTCAGTAAGGAGTAATAGCGCATCGAAAACGAGCGTCCAACCCCCCTCCCCCCGAGACTAATAGCGCCCACAACACGCAAATGCATGCTGATGGCCCTATTAGTCATTCCCGCGCGATACTGTAAGTAAAATGTGCAGCCAAGCCGCACATTTTACTTTAAGAAATTAGCGCCTACCCAAAGGTAGACGTTAATTTCTGCCGGCGCAGTGCACAGAAAAGCAGTAAAAACTGCTTTTCTGTGCACCCTCTGACTTAATATCATGGCAATATTAAGTTGAAGGTCCCAAAAGTTAAAAAAAAGTAAAAAATTTAAAATCAGCCCGCAGGTTGAAACCCAGACACTCAATTTTGCCGGCGTCCGGTTTCCAAACCCGTGGCTGTCAGCGGGCTCGAGAACCGATGCCGGCAAAATTGAGCGTTGGCTGCCAAATTCACTGACAGCTGCCGCTCCTGTCCAAAAAGAGGCGCTAGGGACGCGCTAGTGTCCCTAGCGCCTCTTTTTACCACAGGCCCTAATTTAAATGTTTATTTTACTGAATCGCGCGCACAGGACACTGGCCTGTGCGCTCGCCCGCTCTCCCGCGAACTTTACTGTATTGGCCTGTTAATTAATTAATTAATATATATTTAAAGTTTTTTCTATACCGAAGTATAGCTAGATGCCTTCACTCCGGTTTACAGATACAACAACTTGTTACAATAGTCAACAACTGAAACACATATGGTAATACAACAACTGATCTAAACAGGGTATATCAACAACTGGTGTAATACTGGGTATAACAGTGATCAATCATGTCATGAACCACAGATAGAGTGAGACTTAAGTAGGTTAAGAATCCTTAGAATGGGGTTTAATTGACTTGTGTTGTCCATGAGGGGGGGGTGGGGGAGTGTAATTTAGCGTACTGACGTGGGTGGCTTCGCTGATTTATTTATGTGGGACTACATTTTAAAGTCTTTGGATGTGTATATCGTATTGTTCCTTTTGTCTGTGCACAAACAAATTTAAGTGTTCTATGTAATAAACATGCGATTGTTCGTGCATAACCACAGTAGGTTATGTGTTTGATAAGTTGAGTGTGGTTATCAGATACAGTCTTTAAATGTTTGACTGAAGATCCATGTTTTGAGCTCGTTTTTAAATGATTTGATGTTGTTTGTGAGCTCAGGTAGTCAGGAAGTGAGTTCCATAGTTTCGGTCCTGCAATTGAGATGGCTCTGTTTCTTGTGTTGGATAGCTTGGCTAATGGTAGTGATGGTATGACTAGATGTAACTTACTTGCAGTTCTTGTCGTGCGCTGTGATCTGTGAATCTGTATGATGTTCTTGAGTGCGGTGTTTTCTGCTTTGTATATTGCGTTGTGCAGGATTGTCAGAGTTTTGAATTCAATTCTCTTTTCTACCGGTAGCCAGTGTAGACTGTTGAGTACAGGGGTGATGTGGTCTGATTTTTTTTTCCCAGATAGGACTCTAGCTGCTGCATTCTGCAGTAATTGGAGTGGTTTTAAGGCCGTTTTTGGTAGCCCTATCAAGAGTGAGTTGCAGTAGTCGAGGCTGGTGAAGATAAGAGATTGTAAGACGGTTCTGAAATCTTGTTGGTGAAGCGGCGGTTTTAGATGTTTGAGTTTTTGGAGTTTGTGAAAACCTTCTTTTGTTTTTGTTGCAATGTGTTTCTTGTAGTTAAGTTCATTATCAATCCATATACCGAGGTCTTTTACGTTGTACTTTAGTTGAATACAGATGTTGTCTATTTGTAAGGAGTGTTTGGTATTTGATCCTGCCTTTTTTCCTTCAATTTGTTAAACATAGCTGCTAGTGGGGCCCTTAGTTGGGTTCTGTATTTTTTTATTTTATTTTTTTTTTATAAAAGAGAGGTGTGAACCCATCCAGGCCTGGAGATTTCCCGGGTTTTAAGTCCTTAATTGCTTTGAAGGGGGAGATCGGTTTTCACAGATTAACCTGGTCTGATTCGGATAACTCCGGCAGCAGAATGTTTGCCAGAAAAGCGGAAATGGCCTCATCTGAGATTGCCTGCTCAGGGCAGTACAGCTCCTCATAATACTCCTGAAATCGAGCCCGAATCTCAGTCTGCTCTAAAAGCATTTTGCCTGATTTGTGTTTAATACGATAAATCAATTCCTTTATCCTTTTTTTCTGTAGCTGCCTGGCTAAGATCCTGCTATTTTTATCCCCAAACTCGTAATGTTTCTGCTTAAGGATATCTAGGGTGAAGGCTATTTCTGCCGTGTCTAATGCCACTAGTGCATCCCTTTTTTGGGTTACTAATCTAATGGGCGTGGACCCTGGGTGACATTTATGCCTCCGTTCTAGATCCCGTAGTTCCTGCAATAAGGCCTCCCTATAAGCCCGTTGTTGTTTTTTATAATAGGAGGTTATGCTGATATGGTGTCCCCGTAATACCGCTTTCATTCCCTCCCAGATAGAGATGGGGGAGACTCCAGCTACACTACTGAGGGACATATAATCCTCCAATACATCCGCTGTGCAGTCCTGGAATTTAGACTCTTTCAGAAGGGAATTGTTCAGCCTCCAAAATTTCCGCCCTGTGTCTTGGGGTTGCATAGACAATAGCCAGGAAATGGGAGCGTGGTCAGACCTCGTGATTGGTTCTATATCTGTTTGGAGCGTCTCCCCCACCAAATCGTTTGAAATGAAAAAGTAGTCGATTCAGGTATAGGAAGTGTGTGGGTGTGAATAGAAGGTATAATTCCTACTATGAGGGAAATGAAGCCGCCAAATGTCCACCAGATGTCTGTTAACCAGAAAACGTTTCATAGCCCTTCTAGCCCTACTGACCCCTTAGAAGCCCGAGCAGACGTGTCAACTTCAGGTGAGAGGGCCACATTAAAATCTCCCGTTATAACAATATGTTTCCCGGAAAGTGGGCTAGCTGCTGAGTCAACTCTCCTAGGGTTTCAACTTGCATTGATGGACGACAGTAGATGTTCAACAGCACCAGTTGCCGATTATGTATAGTGGCACTCAGGATAAGAAAACGTCCCTGGGGGGTCACAATAACTGTCATGAACTTGTACCACCAGATTATGCGCAAAGAGGATTCTCACCCCACTGTATCTCCAGTGTACCGTAGCAGGGGCAAAAAATTGTAACGGGTAACACCAAGAGGCCATTAAACGCTCATCCCTACGGCGCAGGTGGGTTTCTTGCACAAAAGCTATTGTTGCTGAGAGTCTGGTGAGCTCTTTAATAAGCAATTGGCACTTGAATGGGGAGAGTTCAGACCCTTAACATTTAACGAAATACACTGCAGATCAACCATTAGGATAGCAATAACCTACTCCCACATAGCACTTAAATGTAGGTATAGTGCTGAGTTCCCTCTCTCTACTTCTCCCGTGGTGTCCCCACTCTTGTGGTGTCCTTAATGCTATATCGGGCCCACTACTGAACAGAGGACGAGTGGTCCATGTTGCCATTCCCCCCCCATCCCCCCTGACTCCCTCCCGTCCCCACCCATCCTACCCCTCCACCCCCCACCTCTCCCCGGCTTGTCAATCCGCCCACCCTGACGGTGGACCCCTAACAAAGGAGGAAAGCCCGACTGCCTCCCATGCAGCCCGTCTAGTCGCACCCACCAGCACTGTTTGTATCCAAGTAGTCTATTTTCCCGGACTGGGCGCGGTGGATCCCCCCCTCCCCCCCAACTTTCTATCACAGAACTTATTAAACTTATATAACGTATGGCAATTTAAAAGTTAAAAGGAATGTTGGTATGAAACAACCGCTGGACCTGTAGGCCCAAATGTGTCCCAAGTTCTTTCTAGCCCTTCAGCAGGCTACTATGTCTGTTTGTTTACCAAGTCACAGAGAGTATGCGGCAAATGCATTTGCGCTCCTCTATCGGTCATTCGGGGCTGCAGTGTTCAAGATGGCCCTCCCAAATCAGCACTTTCCAATCCTGCAATATTTGTGAGGCATCGGCCGCCTTTCCCCACTCTCTGTCACTGTGACTGACTGGGAGCAGTAGCTTTCACCGGCGGTTTATCCATACTGGAGACGTCGATAACTGCGGCCTGTAAAATCGGGAAAGCCTCCCCCAAGGACTTGACTTGCGACGTGACACCGTGTAAAGTGAAGGCCAGGCCCCAAGGAAAGACCCAGCGGTACCGGATGCCTCCCTCCTGAGAATCGTAGTTAACGGCTGTACCTCTCTCCGACCACGCAGGGTAGCCGGGGCCAGGTCACTGTAGAGTAGCAGCTTGTGTCCTTCCCAACTGAAGGGGGACATCCGCCGAGCGCAGCACAGCAGGTCTTCTTTGATGAGGTAACTGTGGAGGCACGCTATTATATCTTTCGGTGCGTTTCGAGGGGTGGTTCCCCAGGGCCCGATGGGCCCTCTCCACTACCACACTGTTGCGCCGCGGTGTCCATCCCCAGCTCCGAATCCGACGCCAGGATCGCCATGCAGATTTTGCTCGTGACTTCCATCGCGTTTGTGAATTCGAAAAGCTCTGGTAAGCCTCGAATCCTGATATTTGATCTCCGGGATCGATTCTCGAGATCCTCTATCTTGAAAAGCATTCCGTCCTGTTTGCGCTATAAGTCAGCGACTTCGGTGGAGATCGCCGCGACTTTCAGTACCTGGCCCTCCACGATCCCCTCTGCATCTTCCACTCGGCGGCCTAAGTCTCACATTTCCTTGTGGAGACTTTCCATATTTGCATTGACGTCCTCTTTCAAGGAGCGGATATCGCTTTTTATTTCAGCAACCAGTTGTCGAAGTCATTTTGGTAAGAGAGTTTAGGTTTGCATATTTGGTGTGGGCCGATCTGATTGATCCCCCCTCCATGCACCCGGCCTGATCCCTTCCCAAGGCTGTGAATTGGGATCCGGCGGCATCAAAGGAAAACTGAGCCAGATCAACCGGTTTTTTTTTGCTGGCCATGTTGATATCAGCATTGGGCTTCAGATGCTGTGATTTTCAGAGGAAATAGCTATGGTATAGGGAGGAAAATGCTTAAAAGTTGCCGCGTGGGAGGCAGAGAAACAGGGCTAGACGTCCATGTTGTCTGATGACGTCATTTCCTCCATCCACGATTATTTAAGGGTCCCCAACCCCTGCTCATTCTCCTCTAAAACCAGGAGGAATGGTCCTACTAGGACCTGCCAACCTCCTGGGAGGGAATTCCTTCAAAAACTATCTTCTTTTTCTTTATTTTAATAGGTACAGAACTGCAGATTTTGCACCTCCTCCATCTGCTGGAGACAGAGAAATACTGAGGAACTGCAGGTGCCACCCAGGGTTATGTAGCAGTGTCTGCAAAACTCTGTCTCCACCTGCTGGAAGGAAGGCAAAACTCAGGAGTCTGGATTGATCTGGGTATGTACAGGGAAAGCACTATTAGACATGCAAAAGAGAGAGTCCCTGCTGTACTATGCACAAGACATCCCTCTGCTTCAGCTGGGAGTATGCACCCATAACAGGCAGTGTCCTCACCTTGGAACTCTGCTGTGAAGACTTCTTCTTGTCCCCTGTCTCCTCTCTCTGGCGGGAAGGCTGGAGGGCTGTGGGGGCCACAGAGCCTTCTGCATCTCGCTTCTTGTCATTGCATCTCAAAATATCCTGCAAAAATCAAAGAAACAGGGGCAGCTGAAGCCAAAGGCAAGGGCCTGTCAGAACTGTGAAGGCCCTGTGTGAATGGGGGGGGGAGAGGGGTAGAGAGAGGAGAGGAGAGGAGGTAATTGGGGAGAAGAATGGGTAAATGTGAATCGGTTATTTACTCTTTCGGATAATAAAAGGACTCCATGAAGTTAGCAAGTAACTCATTTAAAACAAATCAGAGAAAATTATTTTTCACTCAATGCATAATTAAGCTCTGGAATTCATTGCCAGAGGATGTGGTTAAGGCAGCTAGGGTAACTGGGTTTAAAAAAAGGTTTGGATAAGTTCCTGGAGCAAAAGTCCATAAACTGCTATTAATCAATAAGCATTAGTAGCGTGGGATCTATTCATTTAATGCTTGGGTATTTGCTAGGTACTTGTGACTTGGTTGGCCACTGTTGGACTCAGGATACTGGGCTTAATGGGCCTTCAGTATGACCCAGTATGGCATCTTATGTTCTCCCCTCACCATCTCCCAGATGGAAGGAAGGAGGTGAATGGTAGGACTCTGAGCAATTGGGCGAGATTTTGAGATCTGCTGCAGGAAATTTTGCCTTTTTTTGGTTGCGGGTTTTTGGGCTATTTTTTTGGGTGTGTGTGGTTTTTTGGGCTTCTTTGCTCTGTCACCCGGAACAAAGGCCGGAAGGGGAGCAGAGTGGGCGGGGCATGCAACCTTAAAGCTGCAGGCACAAGTTTGGTCACAAAACATCTTATTTCCTTGGGGTGTTGCCTTATAAAATTGTGGGATAGTCTCTATGGATGATTTATCCAAGATAGTAAGCTAATTTGGCTTATCCATTGCCTATGCTGTTTGGTAGTTTTTATAGCTACGTAGTATGGGGTTGAATCAAGCTATTTACACAGTCATGTATCACCCACTGAGAAGGTTTGATCCAGACCCTTATATATTTGCATTTTAGTTCAAACAATTTTTATTGGTGAAGAAACACAAAACATATCTTGGGGTGCAGGGTTCTTTATGCACCCCAAGTAGGAACATATAATTGTAACATTACAAATAATAAACTCTATACCCCACATCCCCAACATTATTATACTTAATACAATACTGTACCAATGTGCAAACAAATAAACCATATTCATAAAACAATAAATGATCAGTCATTCAGAACCAGATTCCTGGATTGGTGTAGTAGCGCTTAAATATAACACTCCCATATAGACAAAATTTTCTGCCTATGTTCGGGCGAAATACGTCATGCCATGTTGTCCATCTGCATCATACAATGTAAATGATTCCGCCAAAGCCAAAACAAAGGAATTTTGAGGCCCCTCCAAAAAAGAAGAATTCATTTTTTCCCCAACAGCACATGCTTTCTTAATGAACAAACTAGGGCCAGAAACTCGAACTAGTAAAGGGGGAATGCAGTCAAATAGTATTACCTTCAGAGATAGAGGGACACAGATTCCCAAAAGTTCCCCAATAAAATCCACTAAACGACCCTCCAATGGTTTGATAAAAGGGTGTGCCCAAAAGGAATGTGACAATGTACCCAAAGCTGTGAAACATCTCTCACATGTAGCGGAGGACGATAGTTTAGATTGGAGCGCAAGTTGACGAGACACATATCCTCTCCGAAGGAATTTATACTGTATTTCCTGGTAGTGCGAATTGGTGGAAATATCCGACATGTTTAAAACAAGACTGGAGAATAGATCGGGCAATCATAAAAACTAAAAGGTAACTTAATATGGGTGGAATTGCACGTGCCTCTCAACACTACGAAAATCACAAGTGAAATAAATGAGAGTCTATTTTTAATTTTCCAAAATGTCACATCAATAAACAAATATCTACCCTTCACACTTCACATTCATACATTAAAAACATCCCATCATCACAAAAAATAAAAAACATTTGTCCTATACATCATAGCATCAAGAACAGAAATCAGATAAATACAAAAAAACGCAAACAATACAAAAATACCGCATGTAAATTATTACATAACAAAGATTAATATGTCATTTACAATGCTGCTATTTGTACATCAGTGTTGAAAAACCAACCCTAATCTTTCGTGTTTATCATCATGTGAACCATATCCTTGCACGCTTATTGCAAAGTAAACCAAGAAAAGATGGTACTATCCAAACATGACATATAATTTCACAATCCTATACTATATCTATGGTCCATATAAATACGTATGTACCTTGTTTATTGCTAGGGACATGACAAAGTAACCTAATTCTTCACAAAGTATCATCTATCTCATGCAATGTATGAATACACTCCATATTATCTGGAATCTAAAACTAATATTTTTTAATGGTCAAAATATCACCATAATCCAGAGCTTTCCAAACTGTGTGTCGCGACACGTTAGTGTGTCACCTGCAGTGTGCAGGTGTGTCGCGCAAGCCCCATCAACTCCAATGTGAGTTTGGCTTTTTTTTCTAGCAATTCACTTTTTTTGTTTTCAGTTCGTGGGTTGCTTATTATTGGGCGATTTTTGCTGTCAATCGCATTTTTTTTGGGCTTGGTGGGTGGGACTTGAGCCCAGCTGTCCCTGTCATTGGCTGCTGATGAGGCCTGGCCACGAGGAGTACTGACTGCAAGCATCTGGTGATCATGGAAGGTGTTATGCACCACGGCAGGCTTGAACCCTGAAGGAAGTGAAGCACTTAACTGGCAACAATCAAAAAGAAGAGGTACATGAGTGTGAGGGCCAGACATGTGCTTTGGGGGGGAGAGAGATGAGCGTGTGGGGGACAGACATGTGCTGGGGGGGAGAGATGAGTATGTGGGGGACAGACATGTGCTGGGGGGAGTAGAGAGGAGCGTGTGGGGGACAGACATGTGCTTGGGGGGGGAGAGATGAGCGTGTGGGGGACAGACATGTGCTTGGGGGGGGGAGAGATGAGCGTGTGGGGGACAGACATGTGCTTGGGGGGGGAGAGAGATGAGCGTGTGGGGGACAGACGTGTTTGGGGGGGGGGGAGATGAGCGTGTGGGGGACAGACATGTGCTTGGGGGGGGAGAGATGAGCGTGTGGGGGACCGACATGTGCTTGGGGGGGGAGAGATGAGCGTGTGGGGGACAGACATGTGCTTTCGGGGGAGAGATGAGCGTGTGGGGGACAGACATGTGCTTTCGGGGGGGTGAGATGAGCGTGTGGGGGCAGACATGTGCTTGGGGGGGGTGAGATGAGCGTGTGGGGGACAGACATGTGCTTGGGGGGGGGAGATGAGCGTGTGGGGAACAGACATGTGCTTGGGGGGGGAGAGATGAGCGTGTGGGGAACAGACATGTGCTTGGGGAGGGGGGGAGATGAGCGTGTGGGGGACAGACATGTGCTTGGGGGGGGAGATGAGCGTGTGGGGGACAGACATGTGCTTGGGGGGGGGAGAGATGAGTGCGTGGGGGACAGACATGTGCTTGGGGGGGAGAGATGAGCGTGTGGGGAACAGACATGTGCTTGGGGAGGGGGGGAGATGAGCGTGTGGGGGACAGTCATGTGCTTGGGGGGGAGAGATGAGAGTGTGGGGGACAGTCATGTGCTTGGGGGGGAGAGATGAGAGTGTGGGGGACAGACATGTGCTTGGGGGGGGGGAGATGAGCGTGTGGGGGACAGACATGTGCTTGGGAGGGGGAGAGATGAGTGTGTGGGGAACAGACATGTGCTTGGGGGGGGAGAGATGAGTGTGTGGGGGACAGACATGTACTTGGGGGGGAGAGATGAGTGCGTGGGGGACAGACATGTTCTTGGGGGAGAGAGATGAGTGTGTGGGGACAGGCAATTTATTATTATTACTCAAATTATAACAATAAACATTAATCTTGGAATATTATATATATAAATAAATAAATATATTTTTTAATATAAATGTAAGGTTTTCATGAGGTAGGTTGTGTCGTGAAACATTTTATTTATGCATATATTTAAGGAACCGAATTGTCGAAATACGTTTTGTTCGTTTAACCTTTAACCTTCAGTTTGCTAGTAGACTGAATTACTGTGTCGTGAAATTATGTTTGTCTAAAAAGTGTGCCACCAACATGAAAAGTTTGGAAAGCTCTGCCATAATCTCTAAACGAGAACAAAACCACTGATGCTCCAAAACGTCTCCTTCAACGTGCTGGATACGGGCCACCAAATTCCATTCACAATTCCTACTAATGAATAAATATCTTCCGCAGATGACTGGATAGCTTTTTCATATCATTTTCCATGCATGAATACCCTACAAGGGGCCCTCGTTTCACCATCGCGGCTTCATCAGGGGGAATAACAATTCTACAAGAAACATATTGGAAATGGTACATAAATATCTTATATCCCTTTAACGATGTTTTAAACAAACAAAAATAAAAAAAAAACAAAAAACAAAAATTGAAGGTGACGTTTTGGAGCATCAGTGATTGGGGACATGTGATCATCAGTGATTGGGGATATGTGGTTTTGTTCTCGTTTAGAGATTATGGTGATATTTTGACCATTGAGAAATATGAGTTTTAGATTCCAGATTCATACATTGCATGAGATAGATGATACTTTGTGAAGAATTATGTTACTTTATGTCATGTCCCTAGCAATAAACAAGGTCATACGTATTTATATGGTCCATAGATATAGTATAGGATTGTGAAATTATATGTCATGCTCGGAAAGTACCATCTTTTCTTGGTTTACTTTACAATAAGCGTGCAAGGATATGGTTCACATGATAATAAACACGAAAGATTAGGGTTAGTTTTTCAACACTAATGTACAAATAGCAGCATTGTAAATGACATATTAATCTTTGTTATGTAATAATTTACATGCAGTATTTTTGTATTGTTTGCGTTTTTTGTATTTATCTGATTTCTATTCTTGATGCTATGATGTATAGGACCAAATGTTTTATTTTTTGTGATGATGGGATGTTTTTAATGTATGAATGGGAATGAATGTGAAGTGTGAAGGGTAGTTATGTTTATTATTGATGTGACATTTTGGAAAATAAAAATAGACTCATTTATTTCACTTGCAATCATAAAATCATCATCGCTGTTCCAACGCTCCGCCAAAAATGGGCAAGTGTCCACTCTAGTACATTTAAGAGCCTCATATTAATGAAAGGGAGCTGGTTGTGCAGATTCTGATGGGAGGGGATCTGACATACAGTAATTGTACATAAAGCCCTGAAAAGTGAATATTTTACCCTCTTCATCTAGTACGTGACCCAATTGAATGATATTTGCATTTTATAAATATTTTGGCGGTGACTTGCCAAAATACTCATCAGTGAGATTTAAAGATGTGCCAGGAGTTTTGTTGGGAATATGAAAAATGT
This sequence comes from Rhinatrema bivittatum, assembly GCF_901001135.1. NCBI lineage: Eukaryota > Metazoa > Chordata > Amphibia > Gymnophiona > Rhinatrematidae > Rhinatrema > Rhinatrema bivittatum. The sequence continues at coordinate 223,362,965 of NC_042622.1, read as the reverse complement.
GCATTGATATACAAACTGCATTTCTTTTAGCTATGAAAAGTATTATTGTCTTGTAATATATAATATGGATTGGCATTTTTATGTGATTTCAAAAGTGTCCCATAAAAATAAATACTCTGCACTCTTTACTTAATCAGAAGTTATGCAATTGGGGTACTTCTGTAAAATACAGTTTTAATGGGGTCTGTACAGCAGCTTTACGTAAGGTAGCTGTGTATATAGGATACATTGCAACACCACTGAACAACTATATTTTCAGACAGAAACACTTTTTTCCCCCCACAGAACATACATTAATTAGGACTTTCTAAATGTCAAAGGACCTGCTTGAATAAGAGGGTCTTCAAGGCTTGCTCTAGCATTTTTGGATCAGAAATAGTGCGTAGCACGAGAGGCGTGCCAACAAGGGGGGGGAGGGAACATTGAGAAGATTTTGGCCTTGATGAGCGGAGAGTGGGAGCCGCGGGGCGGGGGTATTTTTAACACAGATAGGATCCTTGGTGATTTGATATTGTTTAATTAGCTGTGGATTGTGATGGCCAGTTTGGAATGGATGCACCTACACAGCTTCTCTTCCAGCTTTGAATAGCAAAGATTTCTGTTTGCTGGCCTTCCCAAACAGCAATTCACCTTGGCATCATTTCTGGCCTCAAAATGGATGAATGGACCCCATGGTGAACTTCTGAATTATGTTAAAGGGTAACTACCCTCAAAATGATTTATTCCTTCTGAAGTGCCCCAAAATATCTGAAACAGTCTCTTGCAAATTCTTAAGACCTTCCATATTTTAGCCAAGTGCAGAATAGCCAGTTTAAAGACTCTTTTGCACACTTCTTGTCAAAGTAGCAGCTTGTTCTATGCCATTTTATTGACATTTTGATGCAGGCTTGGGACACTTTTTCTCTGGCAGTTTTATGAGATGGGAGCTCAAGCAACAGGTAAAAGAAAATGGAGCTTTAAAAATAAAATCAGCAAAATTGTTGATGCTGCTATTGCAAACAAAGGGAAGGGAGGGTTATAGTTTATTTTGGTTGATTTATATGGGAGATGGCAAGGTAATAAGAATTTGTTTAAAAAAAAAAAAAAACAAAACCAACAAACAAACAAACTTGAGCTGGCTGGCTAAGTTTAGGCAAATTTTCAGCCACCACTTTGCCAACCACACTGTGGCCGAACACTTGTCCAAGCAAACATAGCCATCTAAAATCTAACTGGCTAAGATGAGTGGTCAGGGGCTTTTGAAAACAGACCCCTATGTTATTCTACTTAATTATTTATTTATTTATTTAGGGGTTTTTATATACCGATTTTCTTGATACAGATCAAATCAACTCGGTTTACATAGAACGATAGTACATTAACAATAACTAGTCCCACTTTGCAGCCTGATCAGGCACAGATGGTGCTAGGGCTCTCTCCTAACCCGCGACCGCAACAGATACATAACAGATGTTATGGCAACACCGAACATGGCAACCTAGATTTAGGCTTTTCTAGCCTTATTTTTAAACTGTTTTATATTCATAGTTATTTTTGTCAATTTGCATGCAACGCAAGACTTTGTGAAGAATCTAGCATAATGTTTTGGGGGGTTTTTTTGCATTTATTTTTTAGTTTTAGGCTAGGTATTGTGATCGGTTGGGCTATAAAACTTTTTCGCATCTGGCAACACTGATCACCAGTGAAGGCATCAGTTACCTGGAAGGACTGCACCGCCTTCTCATATGACTTTATGAGAGCTGCATCATCCCACTCATCAATGTCTTCACTCTAGGAAGGAAGAACACATTTTATAGGGGTAACAACTCCTTTAATAAAAAAGAAAAGTCCTCTTCCTAGCAGGCTCAAAGTCAGCATGACAGATTCACCCTGCACCTTCCAGCTGAACAAATCTCAAAGCACTTTATTACGCCAGGGCTAGAAGCTTTGCTTGACAGTGCTGTTTAGATTTAGTGCCAGTACCTGGCCTCTCTCTTGTCATTAACACTCTATACTTTCAAACCACTGATGTCTGAATATAGCAGATGCCAGAGAGCAAAATTACTCACTTTGCATTACTGCTCCTACTGCTTGTGTGTGTGGTCTGTCTTTCCAGCCAGTGCCCTGCTTCCCTGGGGTGGGGGTGGGGATTGGGAATAGATCAGTCTTCCACAGCCAGCCTCGAGGATAACTTGGATCTGAGTCTTGCACAGCCCGGAGAGGCGGGGGAGGAAATGTCAGATCAGAATCTTGTATAGTCAGCGAGAAGGGGTACAGGGGGACAAGGCAGACAAGAGCATAGTCTTGCACAGTCAATCTGGATGGTAGCTTGGATCTGAGTCTTGTACAGTTGGGGGGGGGGGCGGGGGTTAGATTACAATCCTGTATAGCTAGCGAGGGGAGAAAGGATGTTCGGAACAAAAGCTTGGCCCTGGGATACCCCTGCAAGCACCATCAGCCTGGGGGCTAACCTCCCAGCCAAGAACCCTCCAACTCCTGTCCTGAGAGAAGCAAGAGAAGGCTTCTATATAAAATATTTACCTGTAGGATTACAGCTGCACACCGGGGACAGTACAGAGCTAAGCAGTTGCAAGACGTCCGGAGACAGCACCCTCAGATCTTTTCACGATACCCCACCCCCAAAAATTCAAAACAAAGCAGCGCTAGAGAGCTGCAGGGGATGATTGATTCAGCACTACGTCCTAAGTGGCGGATATCTCTCCTGTTTGCTGCCAGCTCCAGGCGATATCAACCTCACCCCAGCCAATACAAAAAGAACAACATGCAAAGTTGATTGGGGAAAGCCCCAAGATCCAGGCGGGGAAGGTCTGGCCACTGGCAGCTCTGCAGCAACCCTGGACCCGGGCCACACTGCCGCGTCTGGGCCCCACGGCTAGTGGAAGGAGCCTTACCTGGGAGCTCTCCTTCTGGTACACCACCTCCCCATCACACGCCGCCATCGCCACCACTTTAAAAGCCCATGGCCAAAGCAAACAGGAGGAAAGCAACCCCCAGCCCGGCCTGTGTGCCACGGCCCAGCCCAGCATGTGGCGAGCTGTCGCCGGGGCATGCCGGGAAACGTAGTCTCCCGGCGGCCGGAGATCGGCGCGCCGCTATCGTGCAGAGAACTACAAGTTCCAGTGCTCTGCTGTCACGGAGCCTGCGCCGGAGAAAGAGGGCGCCTCGGCAAAAACGCCTAACGACGCCTGCAGCTAGGAGGTCAAACTGCAGGAATACAGGGGACGGGCTGCTGCTTTGACGCAGGAATTAGGGGGATAATGGTTAGGGCTGTTTCCATACTTTTTCATTGCTGGCTGGAATCCATCAGAGAGGTGAAGCTTGCCTTATAAATCTGTTAAGTTTTCTTTGAAAGAGTTTATAAACAAGTAGATAAAGGTGAGAGGGTTAATATAGTGTTATCTGGATTTTCAGGAGTGTGATGCAGTTTCTCCCATGAGAGAGGTATCAGGAAATGAAAAAGTCATGAGATACAAGGCAGTATCTATTGTAAATTGGTAACTAGCTAAAATATAAGAAACAGAGTAGGACTGAACTGTTATTTCTCTCAATGGAGAAAGATCGTGACGTATACCCGGGATCTGTACTGGGCCTGGTGCGTTTTAATATATTTATAAATGATCTGGGAAAGGGAGTGAAGAGTGAGGTGATCCGATCTGCAGATGATGTAAAATTACTTAAAGCTGTTAGCTCACAAGCCGATTTTGAGAAATTGCAAGACTGGGAGACTGGGCATCTAAATGACAGATTCAATTTAATGTGGACATGGGCAAAGTAATGCACATAAGGAAACAAGCCAAATTATAGATACGCAATGCTGGGTTCCATATTAGGCATTATCACCCTGGAAAAAGAGCTTGGAATCATTGTGGTCAATACTTTGAATCCTCAGCCTAGTGTGCAGTGGCAGTCAAAAAAGCAAATAGAATGTAAGGTATTATTAGCAAAGGAATGGAAAATAAAATGGAAGACACATCATACCTTTGTATCGATCCATACTGCAACTGCACCTTGAGTACTGTGTGCAGTTCTGGTTACCCCCATCTCAAAAAAGATATAGCAGAACTAGAAAAGGGACATAGAAGGTTGAACAAAATTATAAAGGGGATGGTACGGCTCCCCCATGAGGAAAGGCTAACAGATTAGGGCACATACAGGGTCATTCTTTATTCTGCGATAGGCCATTATTGCACACGATAAGGCCCCACCACACATGATAACAGCTGCATCGTGGCGATGCTATGCAAATTAGGGAAAGAGGAGGAGTGTGGGTGGGGTTATGGCCCGGCAGCGCTGCCGGCGATAATGTTTTCCACATTATCGCCAGCAGCACCACAGGAAACATCACCTTTTCCCGTGGTACTATGGGGCCAATAGTGTGCAGCTCAACCACCCAAACTGTATATATTGTTTCTCTGGGGTACATTCTAATAACATTTGTTGTATACATTGTATCAATCTAGTAATGGTTGTGGTTTTCAGTCATATAAATTGAATAATTACATGAATGCTAATGATGTGCTCCCTCTTGTAAGAGACATTTTTGATTAAGAGGTATTTTTTTGTAAGAATGGAGAATGGATGGTGAAAAGATTGTGCGTAGAATGTTTTATGTTGAATATTTTAAATTGTGTGAAATTTTCTATAGTTTGGTTGGTTGAGGGTTTATGGATTATAAATATCCCTTTGAAATTGTAAGAACTCTTCAGTATATATGATTAAATGAAAAAAATAAAACATAAAATGTAAAAAATAGAGTGAAGATATGCAATCAAAGCATTTTGTAATATTTGGATAGATCAAATTCCCTTCGATTTTTTGTCTTGGAAATGTCCATAAACCATTATTAGCCATACAGACTTGGGAAAGTCACTGCTTATCCTTGGTTATGAGTAAGAAAGATTGGACCTATTCCAAGTATCAGCTACTTGTGACCTGGATTGCCCACTATTGGAGACAGGATTCTGGGCATGATGGATCTTTGGTTTGACCTAGTATGGCATTTTTTATGTTCAAAATCCCATGCAGCCCATAATATGCTAGAATTACAAGTACTAGAATGCACTGGATAAGGATGAACTGGGAGGAGGAAATCAGCACCAGTTGCTTTGATATCTAATTATTATTTCGGTCTTATTTTCCATCACATAAAAAGGCTAATATATTTGCTTTTTAAAGTCCAATTATCATCTTCTCCAGCATTCTAGTAAGCATTCCTTCATCTGCCCTCTCTGACAAGTGGAGTTCATTGCATTTTTTTTTTTTTTTTAACAGGACTGGAGAAAAGAGGGGAGGGGAGTGAAGAGCTTGTCCAAGGCTGACTCATTCTTCTCATAATTACAAACACCATGGAAAGGTTTTCTCTTTCCTTTGCTGAGGACTGTTTAGTCATAACCTGACCCAGAAGCAGAAGACCTACTCATGTTCCTGCTTCTCTCACTCATGGCACCCACAGATCTGGCAGAGATGCCAAGAATAGAGCTGGCTGGGGTTGGGGAATTCCAGACACAGAAGGGAGGGGACGAAGAAACCATTCATGGGTCTATACACAGATCTTACTGCAGCAAGGATGGCCAACAGCTTCATTTTCTATAGATAGGTTGATGCTTTTCAGGCACTGGAATCCCCTGCTCCTATTAGGGAATCAGAATTACAAATGCATATATCCACACTTAAAAACCCGCGACTAGATCTGTCGGCCAAAAATGGAAGCCAGCTGGCAATCCTAATAGCCAATGATGTGTCTTCCTTCCTCCACACACTCTGCTCCATCAACAAAAGAAAACCACCCTGTCTCTTACAAGAACTGCATTGCAGAGTCACTTTCAGCCCATAGAGACCTGTCAGTGCTGTGATGCTTCCTAAACTTTAATGGAAACTTTTTCTAAAATGTATCTACACTGCAGTTTGCAACAAGCATGAGAATGACTGCATGATAGTCTCCTGCCTCACTTAGAAAATAATTCGTAATTTGCCCTGAGCATGATTGTTGGGAGAGAAATAAATATACATTAATTAATAAACAAAACTTCAACATTTTCTCCCACTATTTTCTTGCTCAGACCGGTGTTGTTTCCTTGCAGCTCAGATGCCTAAAATCTATCCCATGACTAGTTATTATATAGAAGCAAAATAAAGTGGTCATTCATTTTACTTCAGGAACTGTGATTGGTCAGTGCTGGATCTATCACAAAATACCTAAACTACAATCCAGGGCTTCAGATTATGAAGGGCTTCTAATTACAAAAACATGTATTTATTATTTATTTATGGACATCTGATATTCCACCTTTTCCCAAAGCTGGTCTCAAGGCAGAGTACAATAAATTGAAGTAAACAAAGGTATTAAAAACAGCTTACGATCAAATCAGAATTTGCAATGAATGTAGTACTGGGATCCAGCATACTTCAAGTTTAACATCTTTTTGTTTTGGTAATGCTGTGGAGCCTCCGCCTCGGGGGAGGTGCTACTAAACTGTGCAGCTCAGTTCCCATGAAAACACTGAAATAGACTGCAAGCCATTCCTGGAACCTCTGATGTCAGAGCAATCTCTCTGAAGTCACATGGAAACCATTTTCACCATGAGACAGATGTATTCATTCAATAAAAAAAAGGGCTCATCTATAGCTTGTTTGTCAACTTTTATTTAAACATAATCAAGTAAGGGGGATCCAAGATGGTGCTGGAGATGTAGAACCCTGGAACCTGGGATACCTCATCAGGAATAATTTTCTCCTCTGGCCTTTTTTCTTCTATGAAAATGGCGAAGAAGAAGAAGTGTCCATGTGCTTCTACAAACCTCATACCCAATGTCACAATCTTTGATGCAGAAGCTTTTGATCCCAGATGTTCCAGCTGCTTTGGTGGGGCAGATGCCTCTTATTGCTGGAGATGGGGAGGGAGCCACTCTCTAGCCAGAGGCTGAATTTTCTCTCAGCCCCAGCCAGTATGACTCCCTCACTTACTGAAGCGGTCAGTGGCACTCGGAGCACGTTCTCAAGATTCCTGTGGATTACATCCCTCGTTTGCATAAAGCATTTTATCTTCCATCAAAGAAGTGAACTGAAAATGCTGATAATGTGGGAGCAATTATGGACAGCCTGGAGTTAACCATTTTTCCTGAGAATTCTCAAGAAGAGGAGACTAGACGTGCTACCTCATTAATAGCTTCCATTTCTGAAGCAGATAAGAATTCCGTTATGAAGTTTTCTTTAAAGCTAAAGATAGTTTATGGGTCACAAAATATGACTTTTTCCTGATTTTTGTTTTCAGACGCAATCTAGGCCTAAGGAATTTTCACATAGGTGCCAGGAGGTTTTGGCTGTAAGCAGAACATTTTTTTTTCTTTGGTTTCCTTGTAAATGTTTGTTGAAGTTCAAAAATAGGTGTTATGGGTTTGGGGTTTTTTGTACCCTAAACCAGTGCTCGAGACACACCTAGCCAATCCGGTTTTCAGGATCTCCACCATGAATATGCATGAGATAGATTTTCATGCACTGCCTCCATTGTATACAAATCTCATGCATATTCATGGTGGAGATCCTGAAAACCAGACCAGCTAGGGGTGTCCCAAAGATTGGGTTGAGAACCCCTGCCCTAAACAACTTAGAACTTTCATTGAAGCTGAGGTTACTGTATAAGACAAGTACTGTTTATTAGTATTTGACTTCCAAGATTAACTGAAGACTATCTCACTATATGGATGTTTGTTTTCCCATCCTAGTCTGGATCAATGCTTGTTTTTGGGTTTGTTTTTTTTTCCTTTATGGGTTATCTTCCTTTGATTGCCTGGATCCTTCCACCTCTCTTGGTGACTTTATAGGAGATACGTAATTATATATAATTTTCTTATATGTCTTGATATTTGATTTGCTTATTTATTTTAATTATTCTATTTTCTTCCAAATCATTTGTATAAAATTTTATAGTCAAGTAGACTAACATGATAACCACAATACTTTCCACTAGGAAAAAATTCGACCATTCTACACAGAGACAAGCAGAAAAAGGTTCTGAAGGAGATCTGGTGAGAGAAAGAGGAAAACCACTTAACCCCCAATGCCAGAGCATAGAAGGCAGGGAACGATCAGGAGAGAGAGGGCAACACGATGGGTCTACCAGATCCAAAGTGAAAAAACCCGCAAGCAAGCGATTGTTTACCCGGTCAAAAATACTAGGACCGGGGACATCCAATGAAACGGTATGTTAGCACTTTCAAGACTAACAAAAATATAATATTTCTTTAGGCAGCAGGTAGTTCACTTGGGGAATCTGCTGCTGCCAAATATAATCACAGGAAGCAGCACAGCACGGTTTAAAACGAATTCCTAGAAGAAATGAACATAAAACAGATATTAAGGTTTGGGTGGAGGCCAAGCTGTGTCACACTCAGGGAGCCCTCGGTCGGGGCCACTGTCAGACAGGACGCCGAGCACGTGAATCATTAGCCTGACTTACGGGTCGATACAGTAAGGCCGCGGTAAAAACAGTGCGGCAGTGTCAGGCGCACCCTTCCTCCCCGCACCCACAGTTCTCTAGACCTAGCGCCTGATACAGTCTTCTAATCGCATGCAAATGCATGCCGCGGCTGTGAGGCGTTAGGGAAGGGTTATGCCCGCGCAACCCATTTTACTGTATAGGCGCTTAATACAGCGCCTATACAGTAACCTGGGTGCGCTGGTACCTGTCATTTCAAATGACATTTGAAATGACAGGCACCAGGAAGTGTAAAAAGTGTAAAAACCCAAAAACCTGTGTGTTATATAAAAAATATTAAAAAAAATATTAAAAAAAAAAAATAAAAATTTAAATACCTGTCGGAGGGCCGTGGGTCCAGGCGGCGGCGAGAAGCAAAAAAAAAGCGGCATCCGGGATCCGGGGGCAGCAGCGGGAGGGCAGCAGGATCCGGGAGCGGCGGGTAGGTAGCAGCGGCAGCAGGGGGGGAGCGGCATCCGGGATCCGGGGGGAGTAGCGGCAGCGGGGGGGCAGCGGGATCCGGGGGGAGCAGCGGCAGCGGGGGGGGCAGCGGGATCCAGCGTGTTCGATCGGGCGAGCGGGTAGGTGGCAAGAAAAGATGGCCGCCTGCACGGGGAAAGCGTGCAATTGGCTGCTGAAGACATGACGTCACGACATTTGGCGGCCAATTGCACGCTTTCCCCGTGCAGGCGGCCATCTTTTTTTTGCCACCTACCCGCTCGCCCGATCGAACACGCCGGATCCCGCTGCCCCCCCCGCTGCCGCTGCTCCCCCCAGATCCCGCTGCCCCCCCACTGCCGCTGCTCCCCCCGGATCCCGCTGCCCCCCCCGCGGATCCCGGATGCCGCTCCCCCCCTGCTGCCGCTTTTTTTGCTTCTTTGCTGCCCCCCCCCCGCTGCCGCTGCTGCCCCCGGATCCCGCTGCCCCTGCTACCTACCCGCCGCTCCCGGATCCCGCTGCTGCCCCCGGATCCCGGATGCCGCTTTTTTTTTGCTTCTCGCCGCCGCCTGGACCCACGGCCCTCCAACAGGTATTTAAAAAAATTGTTTTATTTTTTTATGCTGCCCCTGGATCCCGCTGCCCCCCCGCTGCCGCTGCTGCCCCCGGATCCCGCTGCCCCCCCCCCCCCCCGTAGCAGGCCCGAGCCTTGCTACTTTTTCGTTTTTTTTTTTGCTTCGGGAGGAGGGGACCGGACGGGGCTGCAGGAGACCGGACTGGGGCTACACCGGACGGCTGGACTGGGGACCAGGCGGGTAAGCAATGTTTTTTTACACTACACTACACTAACTCCTACTAGGGGGAGGCGGTAAACTAGCAGGTTAAGGCCGCGGCAGAACAGCGGGTTACGGAGGAGATAATATCAGCGCCCGTTACAGTATCGCAGGGGAATAGCTAATTCCTTCATTATACAGCTTTTTCGTTCATTTACATGCTGGGTGCGGAAAGGGTTAGGTGTTTATTTTAGGAAGCGCTAAGGACGCGTGAAACTGGAGACTGTATTGCTGGATCGCCTTACTCGTATGTATTGTGCGCTCCCAGCACGTTACAGACGGGGAATCTTTAACTGAACGTTACTGTATCGACCTGTTAGCTTGGCCGTTCTTATAGAAAGCCAGACCACTTCCATGCTCAGAATGTCAGACTCGCTCCCCTAACAGACTAGGAAGTCGAAGTACACTAGGGAAGCCTAGCTCCCCTCCACCGTGGCGGTGACCCGCTGCATTGGGAGAGTTAGTAATACAGAACTGGACTGTTTTATCTTCTCATCACTGTGCAGGTCTCCTCCCCCCCCCCCACGACCTTGACTCAACCGCAGGTGAAACCGTGCAACTGCAGAAGACTTCCATGTGCACTCACAAAGGGACAGAGCCCGCCCGCCCCCTCCCCCCCAACACAACCCGAGAAACAATACGCAGGGGACCTCTCGGCATCCTCTGCCGCACGTGCAGACAATACAACTAGGTACACAGCCAATGGGAAAAGGCCAGAGGAGTCAAGGGACGGACTAACACGAGCGGAGTGACGGGTACAGTCAGGAAACCCGAGCTCCAGGAATTGGGGGCGTGGCGGGTGACATGGAAGGCGGGCTCCAGACGCGGGGAGGGGGGCGTGGTAGGTGACATGGAAGGCGGGCTGCAGACGCGAGGAGGGGGCGTGGCAGGTGACATGGAAGGCGGGCTCCAGACGCAGGGAGTGGGCGTGGCTGGGCGCCGGAAAGCGGGTTCCAGGCGCAGGAAGTAAGGGGGCGTGGCCGGAGGTACCGGAAACTGGGTTGTAGACGCAGTAATTGTGTACTGAGTTTGAGCTGCTCCTTTCTTCCCCCTCCCTGGGGTGTTAGGTGAGGTCTGGCTAGTGTTGTATGTTATGCACATTTGGAGATTTTGTGTCGTCTTTTGTGGTAATTTCTATCGATTGCTACCTTAGACGGTGGATGGGGGGGGAGGAGGATAATGGGTAACGCCATATTATAACTGTTATTGCGCCCCTTCCCCTGCTCATTGGTGTCTAACGTAAAACGAGAAGCTTGAATTACGATTCTATCCCATTCATCCTTTTGTATCTTTTCAGGGAAATATATTCATGTTGTGATGTCCCAACGAAAACTAAGGTAAGCTATGATTTATTCACGTTACCGCCAGCAGCAATCTCATCATTCACAAACGTTTCGTCGATAAAGATTGGCGTAAAGAAACTTTTACTTCTAGCCCTGTACTTGTGAACCTGACCCAGGTCAGCCGATGGCTATCTAATGGTGTATGTAAAATAAGTTGGCGCTCGCGCTCCACTTCCCAATGGCTAGGTATCTGCGTCGATAGCCTGATTCACAATACTTGAGTTAATGTGGGATTTATTAACTACAGCCTCTTCTAACTCACCAATGCAGGAAACATAGTAGCGAAGAACCTGAGCATCCCCTTACTTCGCAGCAGCCACCTAATCTCATTGGAGAGACCATTCAGCATGGCTGGCAAGAGAATTCCAAGAAAATCAGCCAGTGGAAGGGGTTAGTACTTGATCAGATGGAGATGAATCTCTCCCTGTACTTGGTGAAGTATGATGGCTTTGACTGTGTGTATGGGATCGAGCTTTTCAAAGACAAGAGGGTGAAAAAGCTGCAGATTTTGCCCAGGAGATCAGGTAAGAATTAAACTGTATCTCATCCTCTTTACAAGCTAGAACTTGTGCCTTTTACAGCAAACAGTCTGGCAGGGTTTCAGAAAGGGTTGTGTAGTCCTCTGCTCCTATTGCTGGGGAAATATTCCTATAGCCTGGCAAAGTAGCAAGGAAGGATTATAGAAATAATCTAACAAACTGTCCATAGAAAACACACAGGAAAAGACATGTACAGTGGACAGATGGAGACATTTTTAATCTTTCCTTGAGTCCTAACAGACCAATCTGAACTTCTGGGATCCCTCTTTTCACCTGCAAGTGGATGCAGACAATGTTTTTCTTTCTTTCTTTTTTTTTTTTAATTTTTCCTTGCTGTTATGTATTCTAGGCTAACCAGAAGTTTGCCAGTAGCCTTCTGCCCTAGCTAGTTACATCCTCACATCTTTTACAAGACAGAGGGAACAGATTGATTTGCTGGCCTACTAATCTATTAATTTAAATTATGAACGCCACTCTCTCTCTTCCTTTCCTTTATGAGACACCTAAGGAGAATGCATTCCTTGCCGGTATGAATGTTTTCCCCTTCCTCTTATCTATTCTCCAAATCTCCTTCTATCGCTCTCTTCTATGTTTAATCAATCTTTATTTATTTATTTATTTATTTATTTGCTTGGGTGGGAATTAGGCTGGTCTGCAAGGACAAAAGGAAATTAACAGATAAGGTTACATTTCATCTTCCTTTTCATCCAGCAGACCTTCCTAAATTAACACTGCTCTTGAATATCCCAGAAGTTAATTCTGGGATGTTCAAGAGCAATTTAGGAAGGGTACAGGTTCTACTACTGCCAGCTCCTTCCTGCCAAAACTTGTATCCTCCTTTGTCTGTAAATTTAATTTATAATGCTTTGTAAATGAATGCAATGATGCCCAAGTTGCTTCCCTGCAAATCTCCAGAGGAGATGCTGCCTTACATTCTGCCAAGGTCATTGACTGGGCTCTAGTAGAATAGGCCTTCAGGCCTACCGGCACCTGCTTGCCCTGACCAATATAAAATGCTGCTATTGTTTTCTTGATCCATCTTGCATTCGAAGCTGCCTACTCTTCCTTGGGCCACTGACCAACACAATCTATCCAATTTCCTGAAATCATTTGTGACTTCTAGGTACCTCATGAGGACTCTTAACATCTAGTGGATGTAGCCCTTTATCATCTCCTCTGCATTATTTTTTTCTCAAATGCTGGTAGTGAGATTTCCTGGTTCATATGAAATTCGGAAACCAATTTTGGGAGAAAGGGTCACAATAAGACAGTCCCCTCCTATCTTTGTGAAATACCAGATATGGGTCTCTATACGAGAGTGCCTGGAGCTCTGAGATCTTTCTTGCAGAGCAAATTGCTACCAGGAAAACTGTTTTTGTCATCCTTCACTGATGGGACTCACCTAAGGCCTTCAGGCTAGATTCAAGTTCCAACCTGGCATTATCTGCTGGACTGGCGGGCAGACATGCTTTACCGCCCTCAGAAACCGAACCGTGTGTGGGTGGGACCCCTCTGAAGACCCTTCAACTTGGCCCCTAAAGCACAGTAGGGCCACTACCTGGACTTTTAAAGAATTTAGCAATAGTTCTCTTTTCCAAACCTTCCTGCAGGAACTGTAGAATTGATCCAATTTCTGTGTTAGCGGGGACAATATTTTTACTTTTGCATCACACTTCAAATAGCCTCCACCCTCTCCCATAAGCTAGGGAGGTCAAGTTTTGGTTTTTTTTTCTTCTGATTTAAACAGGGTGCAGTTGACTGCCTCTGAATACCCCTTGGCTTTCAATTTCCTCCTCTCAACAGCTAGGCTCTAAGACAGGATTCCAGCTCCTCCATGGTCACCTGACCCTGATTTAAAGGGCCTCTGATCCCTTTTAGGCTGATCGGGCCCTCCTTCCATAACCTCACAAGATCTTCCATAACATGGGCACCTGGACCAAGATGACCCAGCCCCTGTGATAGGCGGATCCTCCTATCATTGGCCATGATGGGAAGATGTACAGTAACTCATCCAGCCACTTTTGGATCAGTGTGTCTGTCCTACTTGACAACTGTTCTTTGGCTTGTATGAAGAATTTTTCTGCCTTGTCATTGCCTTGTGTTGCCATTAAATCCAAGCGTGGGATCCCCCCATGCTTGAACTATCCTCCTGAGCGCTTTCTCAGAGTTCCCACTCCCTGGGATCTAGTGTATGTCTGAGATAATCTACCTGTTGGTCCTTCCCATTACATGTGCTGAAAGGGCCATTAGGTGGGCGGCTTCTCACTCCATCAAGGCTTTTGCCGCCTCCTGCAATTGAGCACTCAGTGCCTCCCTGTTTGTTTATGTATGCAACTGCTACAGTGCTGTCTGAGCATATTCTTATTGCTTGCTCCTGCAGGCTGGGGGTGATCCCTGAGTTCCAGACGATTGATCGACCTGGCATCTGTTGTTGCTGACCTCCAGTCTAGCTGTTCTAATGACACTCCTGCCCTCATATTGGCATCCATCATCCACCACCATAGGCTTCCTTTGGCACTGTCTGGAAGCCTCAGCCTCTTGTTAGTCCTTCCCCCCCTTTGGAGCTCATCTTGCCAAAAAGGCTGACTGAAGCAGGGGTGCAGGGAAGTAAGTCTATGGCTACTGCAACTGACACTAATACCTGGAGTTATGACCTGAGGGGGGGGCCTTCCTCACATCAGGCCCTTCACCTGGTTCTGTAATCTGCAGGTACTCTCCTGAGTCATGAAGACCTGTGTCGCATCCTGCTCCCAAGTAAACTAGAGACTGGGTGGGCTCTAAGTGACTCTTGATCTCGTTCACTACCCCACCCGATTCTCTAGTAACTGTCTTGATTTTCGCTGTTGACTGGCTGCTTTCCTGGCTGGACTTGGCCCTGACTATAACCACCTGTCCAGACACGGGTGGACCAAAATTCCATTTCCTCAGAAACGCTGCCACCACATTACCTTGGTAAATGTGTGCGGTGCCGTCACTAAACCAAATGGCAATGCCTTGATTTGAAAATGGTTGCCTAGTACTGCAAATCTTAAATATTTCTGATGGCCATCCCTTATTGGAAAGTGTGAATACACTTCAGACAGACCTAGGGATGTGAGAAACCGTTTTTCTTTGAGACTCTTACTAATCTCAAGATTTCCATTTTGAAGTTAGGAATTAGGTCTGTTTACTTTAGATCCAATACTGGACAGAAAGTGCCTTTTTTTTTTCTTTGGCAGTACAAAATAGCAGGGCTAACACCCCTTCCCCTTTTGACCTTCTGCCACTGGTATTATTGATCCTAACAGGCCCAATCTTTCTAACGTTACTTGAATCACCTTTTTTTTTTTTTGCTTGCAACCCTCCTAGGGAAACCAGAAATGAATCTGGAACTGGTGAGGCCAATTCCAGAGAATATTCTTTCAGGATGAACTCTAAAATCTACCTGTCCCTGGTAATATGGTCCCACTGGTGGTTTGTTTTTGGGTTTTGGTGGTGTGTTGTGTGTTTTTTTTTTTTTTTTAAATCTTGTGAGGTGACCACTTACAAGTGGGATTGAAGAGTGGGATGCCCAACATCACTTGCTGCCTGTCTGACCCCCTTTTCCTCTGGGTTCTCCCCTTAAACCCTTATAAGATTTTCCTGATAGGGATGTCTCCCTTGGCCTCTTCCCTACAAAAAAAGGGTCTTGGGGCCTTATATTGCCCCTAATTGCCAGCCCTCCATCTAAAGCTTCTATTCTGTTCCTCTGGGAGTCTTTGAACCTTCAACTCTCCCAGGTTTTTCATCATTTTCTCTAGGTCTTCATCAAACTGTCCCTTAAAGGGCATTTTACTTGAGCTTTTGATGGGATGTCTGTGGACCAATTTCTCAGCCACATTGCTGTTTTGCCAAGTCATACAGGGTGTCGGCTACAAAGGCTGAGCTGTGGCTGAAGAGCTGTTCTCTGCTACGCTGGTCACTTCTGGATAGATCCAGTTAAAGCAGATGTTAGACTCTGCTTTGTCTTCGGATTGTGATTTGTGGCAGTATGATGCAGACGGCATGCTTGTTTTGGGTTCAGAAAGCGCAGGAGCAGGCTTCATCCGGGAATGTTAATAGACTGCAGTTGGCACGCCTGGAGACTGGAGTGGCCTATGTTGCAAATGCGCTATATGTCTTGGTGCACACCTCGACCAGGAGCATGATCTCGGAGGTGGCAGCCGGTACGCTTTTGTGGTTACACAATTGGTTAGCGACATGGCCAAGGCCCAGTTGTGTAATATTCCTTTTTAAGGGGAAACTCCTTTTTGAGAATATTTGGATCAGTTGATGAAGAGACTGGGGGAGTCCAAGGGGAGCAGACTGCCTGAGGATAAGAGGAGCAATAAGAAGATATTCCCACTACACTCCTGTTTTCGGGATTCGCGTAGGTTTTATTCGAACAAGAGCAAAGTAGTCTGGCAGACATCAGCAGTCTTTTCAAGGTTCCCGCAGATCCTCCAGGGATGTTGCCAGCCAGGAGACTGGAGCAGGAAAGTCAGCGCATTGATACCAGGATTTGCCCATTCCTCCGTAGAAGGAGGCAGAATGTCCAGCTTTTATAAGGAGTGGGTCAAGATTACCTCAGACCATTGGGTTCTAGAGATTGTGCGAGACTAATACGCTTTAGAATTTTTGTGCCTGGTCAAGGAGGCCTTTCTGGAGTCCCACATCGTGTCTTGAAGCAAGTGAGAGGCGGTGAAAGGGACCCTTTAGAGGTTGCTGAACCTGAATGTGATAGGTCCAGTTCTGCTAGAGGAGCAGGGACAAGGAAGGTACTCTATTTACTTCATGGTTCCCATAAAGGAGGGCTCTTTTCGCCACATTCTGGACTTACAAAAGGTAAATGGGACCTTGTGGGTGCCTTGTTTTTGTATGGAGACGTTGCGCACAGTCATTGCAGCAGTAAGCAGAGGAGAGTTTTTGGCATCGTTGGATCTGACAGAAGCTTATCTCTCTATATTCCCATTCAGAAGGACCATCAAGTTTCTTTGCTTCATGGTGCTGGGACAGCCTTTCCAGTTCCGTGCCCTTCCTTTCAGTTTGGCCTTGGCGCCCAGAACTTTCGCAAAGGTGATGAGGGTGGCAGTGGCCTTACAGCAAGAAGAGATTGGATCATTCGGGCAAAGTCGAAGGAGGAAAGCGAGAATGTGGGTAATGGACACCTTGTGTACGCTGGGTTGAGTGAGAATGTGGCACAGAATCATCTAGTTCTGACCCAGTCATTTGGAGTATCTGGGAGCACTGTTCAATAGAGATGTGTATCGGTTCGGATTCTGGTTATGATTCACATCGTGAAATTTTTATCGTGCAGTCCGGGGTTTTTTTTTATCGGCTGCGCCCGAGCCGATAACCAAAAAATACAGCCGACTCTTTAAAATGAGTTTGTTAGTATCCCCCCTACCCAAAACATTTTTTTAAATACCTGGTGGTCCAGTGGGGGTCCCGGGAGCATTCTCCCACGCTCGGGCCGTCGGCAGCCAGTAAACAAAATGGCGCCGATGGCCCTTTGCCCTTAGCATGTGACAGGGTATCCGTGCCATTGGCCGGTCCCTGTCACATGGTAGGAGCAATGGACGGCCGGCGCCATCTTTAAAAATGGTGCGGGCCATTCAGTGCACCTACCATGTGACAGGGACCAGCCAATGGCACGGATACCCTGTAACATGCTAAGGGCAAAGGGCCATCGGCACCATTTTGATTAGTGACAGCCCGAGCGCGGGAGAATGCTCCTGGGACCCTCGTTGGACCACCAGGTATTTAAAAATTTTTTGGGAGGGGGCCCGGAGGGTGGGGGATACTAACAAACTCGTTTTAAAGGGTCAGGTTGTGTTTTTAGGTTGTCCTTTCTTCCTGCCCCCCCCCAATAACGATAAGAAAACCCACTAAATTAATCGTGGGGTTTCCTATCATTATCGGGGACCCCCCGATATCTGGCGATATTGAAAATATCGGACGATATTTTCAATCAGATAAACGATTCACATCCCTACTGTTCAATACTCGGGAGGGCAGGATGCTCCTGATCGCGGACAGATTTTTGAAGTTAGTCGCAAGTGACTTGTCTTCTACAGCTACTGGTACCAACTGTTTGGGAATATTTGCTGGTCCTGGGTTCCATGGCTTCCACATTGGACTTGGTTCCGTGGATCTTTGCTCACATGAGGCCATTACAGAGGGCCCTCTTGTCCAGATGGAATCCAGTGTCTGAGGAGTATCATCTGCCTTTGCCTCTTCTGGGGGAATCCAGATCCAGTCTTTCATGGTGACTTTCTCGTCAACTTAGAAAAGGGAAAGGATGTGGAGGTTCCTGACTGGGTGGTAATCAAGAATACCAGTCTGAAAGGTTGGGGGGCAGTGTCAAGGTCACTTTGCCCACGCTCTTTGGTCAGCTGTGGAGACGACTTGGTCTATTAATTGCCTGGAGACGAGGACGGTTCACCAGGCTCAAAGGTCTGATGGTTCTGGAGTTGTCTGCCAATGCAACAACGGTGGTGTACCTCAGTCGTCAAGACGGAACTAAGTCACGTGGTGGATCTGGAGGCCCAGCAGTTGTTTGCTTGGGCGGAGTGTCACCTTCTCCCTCTCCCATTCCTGTTGGCAGACCTCAAGCATGCCCCAGCTAACCAAGGGTATCCCTAGTGGGGACCCTGATGGCACAGACAGAGCAAGATCCCTTAGAAGAAGGGGAAATTCCCCTGGGATTAGAACTGTATTGAACCTTGTTACAGTTCTTTCATAGAGATGAATTGCCGGCCTTGTTTCCCAGACCCTGAAAACGCTGGGCATTCCTGGAGCGGAATCTTGACGGAACCAAAGGAGAATCCCATTCTGACTTCCTTGCGCAAAGCCTCTTGCTACTTCCCAGTACTGGAAGCCATCCAGGAATTGATTTTCCCTGGAATGGGATGCCCCAGAAGCAAGTTTTAAAGGGGGCTGAGCATTAGAAGCTCTATACCCACTGGATCCAGCAGTGAGAATGTTTAAGGAAACACAAAGTGGATGCACTGGTCTGCGCTGACTCTAAGCAAACAACTATCCCAGTGGAGGGAGAGGCAGCCTTAAAGGATGCGCACGATAGCCTGTTGAAGTCTATCCTTAAGCCTTTGACGCAGTAGCAATGACCTTACGGATTGCTTCTTGTTGTTCCCTGGTAATTCGTTTGTGCCTTCTTCTCTTTCAGGTGGTGGAAGACTCTGGGTTGGCTCGGATTTAGTTGTACTTCAGCCAGAGGAGTGGTCTCTGTGGTATTGACCAGAAGACAGCTATGGCTGCGGAATTGGTCAGCAGACGCAACCTCAAGACCAGCCTTACAATGTTGCCCTTTAAAGGATCACTCCATTTCGGAAACGAATTGGAAAAACTAGCCAGTAAATGGGGCAAATCTCCAGTCCCCCAGCTACCGGAAGATAAGAGGAAGCAGTTGCAGCGCCCTTGTCCTATGAGGGGCCGGTCCAGGGGCTCTCAAAGTTTCTGCCCTACAGAAGTTCAACATTTCAGAGGTCTCGGCCCTTTGGAAGAACCTCAGTCCTTTCATAGTCGACAGCCCAAGAGAGGGGCAGGTTCAAGTTTGGGATTGTCCCAATGAAATTTTACCAACCCATCTTCAGAGCAAGGAGATAGGGGATCGACTGTCTGTCTTTTACCAACGGTGGGTCGAGATCACTTCGGACAAGTGGGTACTGGAAGTCATACAAGAAGGATATGCGCTGGAATTTTGCAGCACTCCTCGGGACGTATTCATGATGTCTTCTTGCCACTCCCAGCACAAAAATCAGGCAGTGGAGATTACTCTTCAGAATGAGGGTTGTAATGACAGTACCTACGCCCCACGAAAATACAGGATGGTGTTCCATCCATTTTTCATCATACCCAAGAAGGAAGGATCCTTTTGCCCCATCCTGGACCTCAAGAGTCAAGTCACCTATGAGTGAGTCATTTCCACATGGAAACCTTACGCTCCATGATAATCGCCATACAACCGGGAGAGTTCCTGACCTCCACGGACCTATCCGAGGCCTACCTACATATTCCAATCCATCAAGAACACAAACGCTTCCTACGCTTTGCCGAACAGGGTTCCCATTATCAGTTCCAGGTGCTGCCCTTTGGCCTAATCACCACCCCAAGAACATTTTCCAAGATTATGGTGGTTATGGCGGCAGCATAGAGAAGAGAATCCTGGTACACCCATACTTGTATTGTATAACTGATCCGGGCCAAGTCCATGAAAAAGTCTCTGGGAGCTCCCTATCAGAAACTCATGGCCCAGGGATGTTAGACAGAAGAAGAGGCCCTCTGGAACATCAATCGCCTGGAAGCCTGGGTAGTGAGGCTGGCGTGCTTGCAATTCTGCCACAGACTCCAGGGTCAAGCAGTCCTCATAATGTCGGACAACCCAATGACAGTAGCTTACATCAACCGCCAGGAAGGATCCAAGAGCCAGCAGGTATCTTAGGCGATAGACCTCCTTATGAATGGGTGGGAATACATCTACAGACAATCTCAACGTCAGAGTAGACTTTCTAAGCAGGGAGAATCTGGATCCAGAAGAGTGGATCGGCTGAAGCTTTTCAACTGATAGTAGATTGCTGGGACCTCCCATCCATCGACCTGCTGGCTACATTTCACAGTGCGAAGTTTCCCCAATTCTTCAGTCACATAAGACATCCTTGGTCCCTTAGGAACAATGCTCTTGTTCAGGCCTGGCAGGAAGAAGGGTTGCTATATACCTTTCCTCTGTGGCCCCTGTTGGGCAGGATTATTTACAAAACAGAGCACCACAGGGGCTTAGTCCTGCTAGTAGTTCCATATTGGCCCAGGTGTCTGTGGAATGCAGACATGTGGAGACCCCCCTGTATCTCCCACCGCACAGGGACTTGTGCACGGACCAGTCCTTCACGAGGATCTGACTTGATTCCATCTTATGGTCTGGCCTTTGAGAAGGCTCACCTGATGAAGTGAGGATATTCTGTGGCGGTAGTTGCCACCTTACTTCGCGCTTGGAAGTTCTCTGCGTCCCTAGCATATGTGTGGGTCTGGAGAGTATTTGAGGTTTGGTGCGAGGAATGCAGTGGTCCCCTCTTGGGCGGTCAAAATCCCACTTATTCTGTAATTTTTTGCAGAATGGCTTGAATAAAGGCTTGGCCCTTAATTCCTTGAAGGTGCAGGTAGTGGTGTTCTCCTGTTTCAGGGGTGAGGTGAACGGAATCTCCCTGTCAGCTCATCTGGACATAGCCCGTTTTCTGAAAGGGGTGAAGCACCTTCGGCCACACCTTTGGTGGCCGATTCCCTTGTGGAATCTTAATCTAGTATTGGAATTTTTGGTAGGGCCCTTGTTTCAGCCACTGTTTGGTCTTTCCTTGCATTTATTAACCTTGAAAACGGTGTTCCTGGTGGCTATATTTATTTATTTGTGGCTTTTCTAAACCGATGTTCGAAGGACATCACATCGGTTTACAAGAAATAGGCGGAAAATACATTACATAGGAAGATAACTGGGGAGAACATATGAACAACATAAGGAATTATAACGGGGAGAAGGAGGGAAGGGGCAGAGATATTTGTAACATAACTTTAAGAACATGAAGAATATGCTCGGCACTTCACATTTCTGAACTGCAGGCATTGTCGTGTCGGGAACCGTTCCTCCAGGTGATTCCAGAAATGTTAGCTTCGTACCGTTCCATCCTTCTTGCCCAAGGTAGTCTTGGAGTTTCATTTGAATCAGTCCATTTCGTTGCCTTCCCTAGATAAGCACAGGGTCACAGAGGAATACCACCTCCTCCGTCATTTGAATGTCAGTAGACTTTTGGTGCGGTATCTGGAAGTTTCAGAACCGGTCCAAAAGACTGTTTGTGGAAGGAAGCAGGGCAAACCAGTTTCGCGGGCTACCATAGCTCGCTGGATTAAGGTGGTTGTCACGGGAGCCTATGTGGAGGCAGGAAAGCAATTACCTTCTCAGGTTAAAGCTTATTCCACCAGGGCTCAGGCAGTTTCATGGGCAGAAGTGCCCCATTGATATCTGCCGAATGGCAATGTGGTCCTGCTTGCACACCTTCTCCAGGTTCTATCGCCTGGACGTACAGGCCCCAGAGGATGCAGCCTTTGCAAGGACGGTGTTAACCAGACTGCAGGCAGCCTCCCGCCCCGATCAGGAGTAGCTTTTGTACATCCCATTGTTCCTGAGCCATCTGGCTACATGCTAGGAAATGGAGAAATTACTTACCTGATAATTTTGTTTTCCTTAGTGTAGACAGATGGACTCGGCATCCCACCCCACGGCTACCCAAGAACGGTTCCAAGGATTCGCCGATGGAGTGGGTATTGATTCCAAGAGATTACGGGTAAGCTGTCATCCAGTCCCTAAATCAGGGCATCTTATGTTCTTACTGGGATTCATTGTTTGGTTGAGTACAGTTAGTTATCCATTTTTAAATCATATTTTTAATCGTTTTTTTCAATAATATGTCCACAGTGGCTTTTGAAGAGAATACTGAATGGCTGAGGTCACTGCAGGAGTGTATCTAGGGTGACGTCAGCTTTGAAACCTGACTCCATCTCCATTTGCTGGCAGGGGAGCACATAACCCATTAGTCCTGAGTCCATCCCTCTACACTAAGGAAAACAAAATTATCAGGTAAGTAATTTCTCCAATGAGCACTATACTAGAGATATCTAAGTATGTAGGACCAACATAGCAATAACTGTAATCTCATATGACAGCTAAATAGCTCGTAGGTCTGGGTTTGTTTTGGTTTTTTTTTAAAGAAATTCTTTTGTTTGTAGATAAAATGACTGTTGTAGGCTTGAAAACCATGCCTTTTGGCTGGAAAAATAAATGTCCAAACTTTAATCAAACAAATGTGAGCACTACAATCAATTATACCAAAGCTGTACTTAGCTTTTATTCCCAGCTAAAGAATAACCCCTTAGTACAGCTTAGAACAGCTTGTTCGTTTCAAGTTTGGACATAAAAATATATATAAAAATAACAATAAAACAGACCTAAGAGCTGTTTAGCGCTCATGAGATTACAGCTATTGCTACATCGGTCCTACATATCTATCTCTAGCATTGTGCTCATAGTTTTTTAATTAGATGACAAGAACTCCATTTGTTTCGTTTTGCTTAGTTGAAGGGGTTTTCTGGATTAAGTTTTTTTTTTCTGTTGGGCAGTTCTTAGTGATTTGTGTATCCAGATTTCGTTATCCTTCTACAGGACCATACAATTTCAAACCAAAGCCAAAAAAATAATTATATATTCATTTTCCAATCATTATCAAGCTGAATTTGTTGCCAGAGGATGTGGTTAGTGCAGTTAGTGTAGCTGGGTTCAAAAAAGGTTTGGATAAGTTCTTGGAAGAGAAGTCCATTAACTGCTATTAATCAAGTTTACTTAGGGAATAGTCACTGCTATTAATTGCATCAGTAGCATGGGATCTTCTAGGTGTTTGGGTAATTGCCAGGTTCTTGTGGCCTGGTTTGGCCTCTGTTGGAAACAGGATGCTGGGCTTGATGGACCCTTGGTCTGACCCAGCATGGCAATTTCTTATGTTCTTATGTTCTTATGATGTTAAACATTTCATTCCTTATCATTCATGCCAGTCCAGATAAGTGGGTAATGTCATTACCAGCAAATGGCAAGGGATAAAAAAAAAAGTTCAAAGCTGCCTTCACTCCCCATGTAACAGACTGGGGCTGCCTTCAGCTGTTCAGTATTTTCTCTGTCTCCGCAGCAGGTGAAGCTGAGATGATCTCCCTAATCTAAGAGCTACGGCTGAGTTGAGGGCAGATCACTGGGCGACAGTCGAACTGCCTGATCTTTCTTCCTTCTTTGAATCAGTTCACTGGGGGAGGGGGGACCTTAGTGTGTCTATACTGACTTTGCACCCCCCCTCTCTACAGCAGACATCTTCCTGGTAGTAGTCTGTATAAAGTTGAAAAACAAAATGTATAGAGCTTGAGGTGCAAACGGAAGGTCAGATCAGTCGCAAGTTACAGTGGGGTCCTTCAAGATCCGTGAAAATGGCTCAGCCCTCATACCTCCAGGTATGGTTGCAGGCACTGCAGTGCTTCGGGGGGGACCCGTGTCGGGTGGTGTTATCAGCTCCCGCCATAGACTGACCTTGGTGAATAAGATTCAGGGAGGGTGGCAGTTCTTTAAAAAGGTGTGCTGCATGCAAATTTAGCTTAGTTGAGCGAGCTACAGCCCCGACTGCCAGCAGCAGATATGGAAGCCTCAGTGCTGGCAGGCCTGTTGGATAATTCTTGTCTCGGGTGAATTAACTGCACTTGTTGGGGCTGATTCAGCATTGAAACAAGCTGATACTTAAGGACAAAGCCTTGGGTCCCATGATGAGCCTGGAGGGGGGGACTAAAGTGCAAAGAACTGATGAAAGCCAGGGATCAGATTCAGTTTCTTCTACTGACACTCCTGCTCCTTGAGGCCACTTTCAGGGCTTGCCATTTGACAGGGACCAGCCCTAAAGCAGCCTGGAGCTGGCCCTGGAAGGGTTATGAGCTCTGTGGAATTTCCTGGTGTTGACTTAGGAAAAGGAGGACCAGGACTCTGCTATCCTTTTTAGGTCAGGATTGCAGCAGAATGGGAAACAGAGGAAAATGTCTCCCTCTTTGGAGGGGAGTGTTTCATATCTGTCAGAATTGGGCTTTCCTCACTTATAATGAAGTCAAGCGATGTAGGCCAGGACAGGGATGGCTGTTCTCAGATCTGCTGGAAGTCTCCTTTATGGTTGTAGGTTGCCAATTTCTTCTTCTGTGTAGGTCTTTGATATGTTTTAAGTACACTGACTTCAGGAAGAAGCAAGAAGCTGGGAACTTCGGCCTGATCCAGCAAGAGTTTGCAGGTCTCTAAAGGCCGACAAGGGTGCTGGTCTCCTTTATAGGTAGAATCAGAGGATAATGGCAGGGCAGTGCCCTTATTTCCATTGCATCCGTTATAAGCAGCTCAGTGCGTGTGAAGGCCAGGAGAGGCTACGCCTTGAATGCAGGACTCCTGAGAGTTGACATAGCTTCCTCTTGCCCCATATGGGTGACCCTGAAGAAGGTCAGCAATATTGGAGCTAATGGGTTATAAACTGTCTTTTGAGCCTGGCCAGTTCTAAAAATTGTTTCAACTTGCGCACTAATTTGAAATTGTTGACAGGATATCTTGCAGACACACCTCTGGGGAAACTAGCTATATCCGGAGGACACAAGTGCTTGGTTGGCAGAACACCCAGAAAAACAGTGATAGGAACTGTGTGGGGTATCAGAGGATGTTGGGTGAGATAGAAGGGACTTTCTGAGGAGCAGATAAGAGAACAAAGAGCAATGTCTTTTAGCAGTAGAAATGCATAGATCAAAACCTTTGCATGCAGCTGCAGTAGGAAAAGTGTATACAAGAGCGAAAAACTGTCAGTGGGAAGTGGTTCAGTCTGGCGTTCTGCTATACTGTGTACATGTCAGAATGCCTTCCCCAGGAGGAGAAATACTGACCAATTTATTGCCTGTTCTCGCCTGTACTATAAAACATCACTGCATGAAAATAAAAGAATTTTAAGAGTCTGAATCTTGATTCCTGAATATACCCAGATCAGTCCAGGCCAGAGGGTTTTGTACCTCTACCAGCAGAATGAGTCTGAGAACAAAACTTTGGGCACTGCTACATAAGAGTGCCACCTGCAATCCCTCAGTATTTCTGTCTCCAGCAGATGGTAGAGGTGCACTCCTGCAGTCTGTCAGTTAAAAAAAAAATTAAAATGAGACACTTTTCCTGGTTTATTTTAGAGTAGTTGGTGGTTGAAGCCCCCTGAGGTGTTAGGCACCTTTGTGGACCATCCCTCAGTGAAAGCTGGGGACCGGGGAGTTGGACGCCCCTGACTGAGCCTCGTCCAGAATGGTCTGGTGGCTTCTGATAGCCAGGGGCTCCTGGCTTCCTCGACTACCGAAGCTGTTCCTTCTTGCTCCCCTGATCTATTTATTTATTTATTTATTTATAATATTTTATATACCGCCGCTCATCAAAGATATCACGTCGGTGTACAGTGAACAAGAACTTACGCCGGAGCGTTATACATTTAACAAGGTTATACAAGCGTTATACATTTAACAAGATCTGCAGACTCCGGAGGTAACTGAATAAAGTTACAAAAAAAAAAAAAAAAGCTCAGGAAAGGATCTGAGGTAAATGGAGTCTGTGCAGGGGATGGGTCTCGACAGCTTGGCTGCAGGCTGGCGGGAGAGAGAGGACCTAGAGTCTCCACGGTACTCTTCGATGAGCCGGGGCTCTGGGTAGGTCAGATGGGAGGTGCAGCTCTTGTGCGGGAGGGGAATCGTTGCTGTAGTGAGAGTCGCATCGGCGGGCCTCGTGGGAAGCAAAGTGACCTGTCTTAAGGAAGCATTTACTTTAGCTCCGGGTGGTTTTGTGCAGTTTCCCCAGCCCAAGCGTTTATTTTTACCAGCGACCGCGGGGGAAGGGACATGGCGCTGACATCTAAGATGGCGGCCTGCTGCGCGTGTGGCGCGATGGGACAGGAGCTGGATGCGAACTCCCTCTATTCTGCCTGTAGCTCTTGGCAGGAAGGGCCCTCCACAAGCGACAAGGCGGGGAAACAAGGGCTCCGGTAGGCTGGGCCAGTGTCCTCTTCCGCGAGGGGGGGGCGGTCGCGGGAAGAGGATTCCCCACCCATTCTGTCCCCGGCAGAGCAGAATTGCTTGATTTGGGGGGGACCCAGTGCTGCAAGGGGGAAGATATCCCGGGGGAGTTCTCCCCAGAGTTCATTCTCCTGCTTCATCAGTCCTTCCTGGCCAGAAAGCAGGTGGCTTTAAAGAGAGCAGCTCGTCCTGTGGATCCGTCAGAGCTCCAGCCCTAGCAGGCATCCAGGGGGCTCTTGGATCTCCAGCAGTGTCCGGGACTTCGCAGGCCTGGGGATCCGCAAGGGCCGGGAGTTGATGGGTCACCTGACCAGCATGGGGGAACTCCAGATTCGCGAGAAGCGGATCAGGATCATGGATTCAGTCAAGATTTGGGTGATGGGACCCAGGACGACCCAGATTCGGACGAGTTCCCAACTCTGGAAGGTGATTATCCCAGCGTGGTGCACTTGTTTAAGCGTGAAGAGCTGCGGCCACTTATCTCTCAAGTTTTAGAAGTCCTGGGGGTCAAGATCTCCCAGGAGGAGTCTGACAGGTGGTTAACCCGGTTCTGAATGGGATCAGGGGACCGACGAAGTCCTTCCCTGTGCTGAAGAAGATCCGTAAGCTGGTGAACTGGGAGTGGGACTCTCCAGACTCTGGCTTGAAGGCGGGCAGAGCGATGGCGAAGCTCTACCCCTTGGCACAGGAGATCTTAGATCTGCTTAAGGTCCCGAAGGTAGATGTGGCAGGGTCTGCTGTGACGAAGACTACCATTCTCATTGCTGGGTTTGCTGCATTGAAGGACATGCGGAAGCCGCAAGCTGGAGATCCAGTTGAAAAGGGTGTTTGAGGTCTCTGCTCTGAGTCTTCGTACGGTGGTTTGTACCAGCCTCATGCAGAGGGCATGTCTGTGCTGGGTCCAGGAGGCCTCAGCTGCTTCAAGTGCCAGGGGTAGTGTGCCCTTGTAGGCCGTGTGACTCGAAGCGGAAATTGCGGATGTGGCAGATGCATGGTATGATTTGGTGCGTACCTCCATGCATAACATGGTTTCTGTGGTGGCTGCCCACAGGCTCCTCTAGTTGTGCAATTGGTCAGTGGATTTATCATCCAAGTCCCAGCTTTGTAACCTTCCCTTTATGGGCAAGCTCCTTTTTGGGCAGGATCTAGACCAACTGGTAAAGTTGCTGGGGGAGTCAAAAGGCAACAGATTACCGGAGGATAGGAAGCCCTCTAGGAAGGTGTTCCCTCATCGAGCTCATTTTCGGGATTCGTGTAGATTTTGGTCTGATAAGCTCTCGGCTCCTTCTGTGCCCAAGCAAACTCCAGGGCGCCAGCAGTCCTTTCATGGTGGCTGCTGCCCAGACAGAGAATGAGTGGGAAGCCCACCCAATGAGGCCAGGGGCTCCCATTCTGGATTAGAAGCTGTTGGAGGCAGATTGTCTAGCTTCTACACGGAGTGGGAAAGGATTACCTCGGACCGGTGGGTGCTGGAGGTGATCAGGGATGTTTATGCTCTCAAATCTTTGCACCCGGTTCGGGAGGCCTTTGCGGAGTCCCACATAGTCTTGTGCAGCAAGCGAGAGGCGGTGCAAGGGACTCTCCAGCAGCTGCTCAATCGGAATGCCATAGTTCCCATTCCCCTTGCAGAGCAGGAACAGGGAATGGACTTGGTGTATTTTGTGGTTCCCAAGAAGGAAGGCACTTTTCGTCCCATCTTTGATTTGCAGAAGGTAAATTGGTACCTTCGGATCCCCAGGTTTCACATGGAAACTTTGCGAACAGTGGTGTCTGCGGTGCACAAGGGGATGTATATCGCTTCCTTGGATCTCACCAAGGCATATTTGCAGATCTCGAACCAGCGGGACCATCGGAAATTTCTGCGATTCATGGTGCTGGGTCAACACTTCCAATTTCGAGCGCTGCCTTTCGGTCTGGCGACGGCTCTATGCACCTTTACCAAGGTCATGGTGGTGGTGGTGGTGGTGGCAGCAGCAGCCCTTCGCAAGGATGGGATTTTGGTCCACCCATACCTGGACGATTGGTTGATTCAAGCGAAGTTGAGGGAGGACTGCGAGAGATCAATCCAGAGGGTGATGTTCACCTTGTGCTCGCTAGGAGTCACTTGGAGCCCACTCAGTTTCTGGTGTATTTGGGAGCACGCTTCAGTACTTATCTGGGCAAGATCTTCCTGGCAGCAGAACGTGTGACAAAGTTACAATTGCAGGTCAAGACCCTCATTCGAAGAGAGGTCCCCACGTCTGGCACCACTTGCAAGTACTGGGATCCATGGCCTTCACTTTGGATTTGGTTCCCTGGGCGTTCACTCACAATGCAGCCTTTGCAGCGTGCTATGTTGTCCAGGTGGAGTCCTGTGTTGGAGCAGTTCCATTTACTGCTGCCTCTTCTTCCAGAGTCAAGAACCAGTCTGTCATGGTGGCTGTCGCACTGCAATCTGGAGAAAGGTGTGGATTTGGACACCCCCTGGACTGGATTGTGATCTCTGTGGATGCCAGTCTCTCAGGCTGGGGGTGGTTTGCTTAGACAAGTCCGCTCAGGGTCTGTGGTTGCAGCGGGGAAAAGGCCTGATCCATCAACCAGCTCGAGACCAGAGCGGTCCATCCAGCCATACTAGCGTTCCTACCCCTGGTCAGGGACAGGATAGTCTGAGTGTTCTCAGACAATGCGACGGCTTACATAATCAGGCAAGGCAGGACGAGTAGTCACGCCGGAAGCGAGGTGCTTGTTCGCCTGGGCGGAGCGCGCCGCGTGACATGTCGCAGGGGTGGAGAATGTAAAAGCGGATTTCCTCAGCAGGCAGCAACTTGACCCCAGGGGAATAGGAACGGGAACTGACTACCGAAGCGTGGAACCACATTTGTGCCGGGGGGAGGGGCTATTCCTCAGTTGGATCTGATGGCGACACGAGCCAATGTGAAGATAACCTCAGTCGATGAAAGGAGGTGGGCTCGGTGGGCATAGACGCGCTATTGTGTCCGTGGCCCACGGGAATTCTTCTATATGCATTCTCTCCTTGGCCCCTCATCGGACGCCTTCTCCAACGCAGAGAGCTTCATCTGAGAAGCGTGGTTCTAGTAGCGCCAGAATGTGCACAATGACCGTGGTTCTCAGATCTGGTACAGATCGCTCTGGATGTGGTCCCCTTTGGCTCGCTCACCACCTACAGCAGAGGCCCATATTTTCAGATTGGATCACTTCTGTCTCGCGGCTTGGCTTTTGAGAGGCGGAAGTTGCTATTGAAGGGGTATTCAGAACAGTTCATTTCCACTCTTGAGGCACGACGTCTGGCTACTTCTATGGCCTATGTCAGGGTCTGGAAACTTTTTGAAGGGTGGTGCCTTCAGCGCTCCTTAAATCCTCTATCGGTGGATGTCTTCCAGGTTTTGGATTTCCTGCAACAGGGATTGGCTAAGGGTTTGGTGTTCAATTCCCTTCGAGTCCATGTGGCTGCTTTGGGTACCTTATGGGGCAAGTTTCATGGTTGATCTTGGGCTATTCACCCGGATATTACTCTGTTTCTTAAAGGGGTTAAGCATTTATATCCACCCATTTGTCATTTGTGTCCGGATTGGAATTTGAACTTGGGTG
Organism: Rhinatrema bivittatum; assembly: GCF_901001135.1. Taxonomy (NCBI): domain Eukaryota; kingdom Metazoa; phylum Chordata; class Amphibia; order Gymnophiona; family Rhinatrematidae; genus Rhinatrema; species Rhinatrema bivittatum. Next base: position 223,333,096 of record NC_042622.1, on the reverse strand, counting down.
CTTTGTGTTCTCTGTGGAGCCCTGTTCGAGCCTTTTACACAGAGCGCCATTGAAGGATTTGACCTTGAAGACTTTTTTCTTTTTTTTTTTTGTGGCCATATGTTCTGCTCGAAGGATTTTGGATTTGCAGGCCTTGTCTTGCCGGGGTCCTTGCCTGTGGATCTACAATGATAGGGTTTCCTTGTGAACGGTGCCTTCCTTTGTTCCCAAGGTGGTATCTGCCTTTCATGTCAATTAGGCGGTGGAGCTGCCAGAGTTTCCACAATGGTCCTGGGATTCCCCTCAGGTGAGGGATCTTCATCTTTTAAATGTCAGGCAGACGCTCTTGCGCAATTTGGAGGTTACCAATGATTTCCGTTGCTCGGATCGTCTTATTTGGAGGTTCTAAGTAGGGTGACAAGACTACAATCTCTAAGTGGATCAGGAAGACCATTTGTTCCACCTATATCTCCTGGGAGTGTCAGGCGTCCGTGGGGTTGAGAGCTCATTCCACTAGGGCTCAGGCTGCCTCCTAGGCTGAGTGTTAGCTTATCTTGCTGAAGAAAATTTGTAAGGCAGCGGTTTGGTCCTCTCTTCACACTTTCACCAAGCATTATCGTTTGGATGTTAGGGCTCAGGATGAGTCGTCCTTTGGTGAGAGTGTTTTACGCGTGGGTCTTTCGGGTTCCCGCCCAGTTTAGAGTGGCTTGGGTACATCCCACAGATCTGGGTATGTTCAGGAAAGGAAATTGGTTCTTACCTCTAATTTTCATTCTTGTAATACCAAAGATCAGTCCAGAGGCCCATCCTCCTTTCAGGCTCTGAAAGATTGTCTTGAGAAGAAATAGTTTGCTGGAGAAAATATACCATTTCAGATGCTCTTGGAAGAGCAGGATCCATGGTGTTTGAATTGTTTGTTTGTCTAGTTATGGGTGATTTCGGCTTAGTTATGTTCCGGGGTCCAACCCCTTCGCCCTTTAGTAAGTTTAGTTATCTGGGCTTGGGTACAGGCCAATACTGAGGGACTGCAGGTGGCACTCTTGGTTATGTGGCAGTGCCCAAAGGTTTGTTCTCTGACTCCATCTGCTGGTAGGGATACAAAACCCACTGGTCTAGACTGATCTGTGGTATTACAGGAATGAAAATTAGCATGTAAGAACCAATTTTCCTATCTTTCTCTTCCTTTTTGGTTTGTAGTCAGCCAAGATGTGATGAAAACATAGGGGGAGAAGCATTTTGAAGGTTCAGCTATACAGGCAGCCTTTGTAGTAAATAATCCACCAGGGTACCTGAACAATCCCATTTACCTGGTATGGATAATAAGGAAGGTGAAATTTAAACTTACCTATTAATTTCCTTGCTTTTAGTCATGTCAAACAGCCCAGGTCCCATCTCAGGAAAGCCGTGGCAATAAGGGACTCGCAGTCTGACAACTTCAGAGCACTAACTGCAAGTACATTGTGGCCCACTCTGAAAGTAGTTGGACTAATGATGCCCTGAGTTAATGACCACAGACTGAAATTTCTAGGCTGAATCAGGTTTTGGTGGTGGTGATTTGGAAACCAAAACAAATGGCCTTTAGTTGTCTTAAGCTTTGACATAAGATGCTGGAGGCAGTACCAGACCCTTATAGGGGAACTATAGTCTGTTTTGAGTTATTTTTGTTGTCATCTGCTGGCAATAGGACATAATTAACTGATTTGGTAGGACTAAAGGAAAATAAATTAACAGATAAGTTTAAATTTTACCTTCTTGCATTAGAAAACAGGAACCACTAGCTTGTAGTCTGGAAGTTCCTTGGCTGTTCTTGTAACCCAAACTACCTTAGTCTTCCACCTGCCAAGTGTGTGGCTTCCATGGCCACAGTCATATTAATAGATTAGCTTCAATAGTGCACTTATCAATTCCTTACATACAACTAGGGAATAGAGGATCCATGACTTAAAGGGTGGCATCCTCTCTCTCGATTCATGAGCATAGCATCCCTTTTTAATGGGTAAAAGCACTGATGTGAGCAGACCTATGACAGAGTGCCTGTGTTCTATCATAGTCCTGCGAAACAATGAAGACTCAGCTGCTGCAGAGGAGCTGGTGGGGAAAGCTGTGGCACACACCTTTGAGAAGGAGGATGGCAGGAAGAACAAGTGGCAAGGATTAGTGCTGTCCCGTGCCCCCATCATGACATCCTGGCATTATATCACCTATGAAAAAGATCCTATCCTTTACATGTACCCACTCCTACAGGACTATAGGGATGGAGACCTGCAGATCATCCCCGAGTCAGGTCAGTGTGCCATGCTGCATGGCAACCTTGAGCAAGCAAGGTCAATGCTTCCTAAACACCAGGTCATGTACCACGCTGCATGGAAACTGGTCACCGGGTCAATGGAGGTCATTGTTAGGGCACCACGTTGCTCTGAAACCCAGGTTACTATCTATTCTAGCTCTATTTTCTGTGTATATTTTGATACCTCTTGTTCTAATGCTGGCTCTGCCTGGCTCAGACACTGTGCTTTCGGTTTACCTATTTGTAACTTAATAAAATTGTTACCCTACATGTCGGAACTTCCACTACACATTGCTTTTCCCCTTATGAATACCAGGAAGTGTTGTGTAGGCCAACTAAACAGCACAAGACAGCTGCCTGGATGTTTTCCAAGTGCTATGTGCTTTTGTGGGAAAGAAAAGCAGTAGATGCTGATGCTTGTTAGACTGCCCTTCATGCCTGCTTCTTTCCTTACAGAGAATAAGAACTTGATGCCTCCTGGTGTTGAAGCAGAGGAGAATCTAGTGGGAAAACCTGTTGAGTATGTGACTGAAAAGGGAGTGAAGAAGACTGGAATGTTTATCTACAGAGTCCCAGTCAGGCCTTCTGTCTACTTTGTGAAATTCAACAATGACTTTTACATCTATGTCTATGATCTGGTGAAGGCCTTTTGACTGGAGCGAGGCTGGGCCTTGGAAACCAGGGGCATTTTTTTTTTCTAGAAAGCAAGCCCATTCAGTTCAGGATTGGTCACATCCCCTAACTGGCTGCAGTCTCAGGGGGTGGATACCAAAGCAAGGGAATGGGAGGGGGAAGGTGAGCACATGCTCTACAATACAACTTGCACACGTTGTACTAGTGAATGAATGGGATCCCTGTTACTGTGATGTTGCCTTAGTCCTGCTTTGGGATTTGTTTCTGAGGTGGTACAGATTCCTGACTTGTGGACCAATGTTGAGCCTTATATTTTTTTTATTGTTTTGGGATTCCAGTTCTCAAAAAATAAGTCTAACTGGAGAAGGGCATTAATGTAGCATATGGACAGTGTTGACTGATTCTGTAGCTGTACTCTGCAGTGGTCTTTCGCTGAGCAGTTGACTAGCAAGTGGTCAGTTGGAGGACCACGCATGTATGAATGCTGGATGCACATAATGTATTCAGTCAGTCCATGTCATAGCCTAGAGCTGCACCCATGTTTACTGATACAGTCTCTTTACTGTGCTAGGTCAGCAGTTTGAATTTTTATTTGTAACACTGGAGAAAGTTGCCTTGTGATTGACAGCCTGAACTATACCTATGTAAATAATAAGTTGTACAGGTTTGCCTGGTTGCTTCATTTCTTGCAGCTGTCATGGCTGAGCATCTGAATAAATGTGAGTTACAGAAGCCACCCTGTTGTTGAAGCCCTTCCCTGAGAGCACAAAACACGACACTGTGGACAGGAAATAATGCCTCGGCACTTTAAGGGCCTTCCTGCTTGTTTCATAATACAGTGATAAACACACGCAAGTGGGAGGTACCTTGTGAGAGGGGGAGGGTCCCTGACCCTGATTTGTCTGCAATTCAGATAAGTATTGATGCTGGCAACAGAGTGGGGTTCCTTGCATGCTGGGGGGAGGACAGGGGGAGTCACTGATGGCTGCAATTTGCCCTTCATGGTTCAGATGTAAAGTAGTTACTTGCTGTTTGCAGTGGTGGGAAACAAGACCTTCCACTGCAAGGGTCTCTCAACTCCAAATACTGTGCAGATGGGGCTTACAAAATGTTATACATTTCTATGTGTGTGTGTGAGACACCTGTTGGACAAAATATACATCCTCAAGGGCTGTTCCCTGTACGTACCAGGATCAGTCCAGGACACCTGGGTTGTGACTCCGCACCAGTAGGTGGAGACAGAGCAAAACTTGTGGGCGGAGCCATATATGCCCCTGTGCCAGTCACAGCCCCTCAGTCTTACTCTGTCTCCAGTAGGTGGTGCAGGTCTAGTCACAGCCTCTGAGTGCCCTGAGGACTGATAGTTGGTTAGTCAGGGTTATTGTGGTTTTATTGGTTTCGGTTTATTGGGTTTTGTTTATTTAAAAAAAAAAAAAAAAGAAAAGGATTTGAAGAGAAGAAACAAGAGGAAGCTGTCCGTCCTGCCTCCCAGGGGGGTGGGAAGGTTCTGAGGGGACCATCCCCCCCTGGTTGAGGCCGCTGCTGAGGGTCGAGGACCCGGCCTACCACTGGCAGCAGCGTGGGGGTGACACCGGGGAGCCCGGTTCACTCACCCCCAACAGAAGCAAGAGATCCAGGACTCCGGACAGCGGCAGGTTTGCGTATTAAAAAAAAAAAAATAAAAAATTTGTACTTTTATTTTCTTGTGCGGCTTTCCGTTTCTTCGCCGGTGGGGGAGTTTTCTCGGCTCGGCGAGGGGCGGGGAGTGTTTTCGGCGGTAGGATTTGATTATTTTAATTTTCTGTCTTGTTAGTGCGCCGTCCGTTCCGCCGCGTCCGCTTGGAGGCTGAGGGGAACGGTTTGCCGCGCTTGCGGCTCGGCGCGCGCGCGCGTGGCTCCCACGGGAGGGGATCTGCTCCGCTTGCGTCCCGGGCGGGAGGGACCGTCCGGGACAGACAGGGGGGACCGACCCCGGTCGGCGCGGTCGCAGTCGCGCGTTTTTCGCCGCTTCGGTCATGCCGGCTGACCCCTTCCCGCTCAGCGCGGGAGCGGCGGCCATCTTGGGGTCAGCTCGCGAACTTGTGCGCGAACCGGCAGGGAATCCCGGCATGCCTCCCGCGTTGTCTCCTCAGTGAAGGCCTTCGGGGGGGGTCCCCCGGGGGGGGGGCTGAGTCCTCGGATGAGGCTAGCGTGGATGGGAAGTCCTCGTTTCGGGGTCCTCGTGTTTTTCGGACGTTTTCGCGCTTCTACTGCGCACGGTACTCAAGTACGGGCCGCAGGCGCATAGAGACACATGGCCACCCTAAGGGGGATGGCCCACGGAAGAAGGAACCCGGGTCCTCGTTTTCGGCCGTTTTTCACGCTCCTATTGCGCGAGGTGCTCCAGTACAAAGGCCGCAGGCGCACAGAGAAGCATGGCCACCCTAAGGGGGATGGCCCACGGCAGAAGAAATCCCGGGAGGGCCCAGTTTTCTCCCCGGCTCCAGCCACGGGAAAGTGATCACCGTGAAGGGTCCCGCAGGATACGGAGTCTGAGTCCACCTCACAAGATGAGGTGAATCCGCCCGGAGAGCCCCTGGGGGGGGCCGATGCAGCGTCCGGGGACAGTTCTGCCCTGACTGGTCCGGGCGAACCATCACAAACCGGTGATGGGGAGGACCCTAAGGTGGTTCGGCTTTACGCAGAGATGAACTGTCCCCGCTTAGCCCGGCTATCCTCGACGACCTAGGGGTAGAAGCCCCACCGACAGTTTCGCGCCCTGGAGCGAACATGGACCCAGTCCTGCTGGGGCTCACTGGCCCAGCGGTGGCCTTCACATTCCATTTCTCAGCGGCAGACATATTGTTTCAGGAATGGGATACTCCGGAGCTGGGTCTGAAGGGGACCAAGGCACTGGACAAGATTATCCACTGCCAGAGGACGCACTGGAGCTTCTACGGCTTCCGGCTTCCGAAGGTAGATTCGGCGGTGTCAGCAGTACCAAAGAGGTCCATCTTCGAAGTTTTCAGCGTTGACGGGTCCGAGCTGCCATCTGTAGTATCTACGCCATGCGGGCTAGTTTGCGCTCGGCCCATGTTCTACAGGCGAATGCAGGTCGTTCGGGTCAAGAGGCCATGCAGGCGGATCGACTGGAGGCTGCCATCGATTATAGTGCGGATGCTCTCTATGATCTACTGCGTACTTCAGCTAGTTCCATGGTCACTGCTGTTTCGGCTCGCCAATTGCTTTGCCTTCACAACTGGGCAGCGGATGGATCCTACAAGGTTCACCTTGGGCACTGCTTTCAGGGGAAAGCTGTGATTGGTGAGAACTGGGATTTTCAAGCTCCCAGAAGACAGGTCCAGAACTCGGTCCTCCTAATCTGGCGAGAGATCTCGTCCCCAGAGGTCCTCTGGGCCTTCTTATCGCTCGACGTCTTCACTAGCTGCTTCGTGGCCGGAGTCCTTCCGGGGGAAGCATTACGGCAGTCAGGGGGGAACCCCGTCCGGCACAGAGCCCAAGCCCTCGCAAAGAGATTCTACTGGTCCATTCCTTAATGCAGCCGCAGCCCTTCGTTTCAAACGTAGGGGCGAGGTTGACTTTGTTTTTTTTTTTTTTCAAGGAATGGGCCACAATAACGTCTGACCATTGGGTCCTCAACGTATTAATGAGCTGTTTCCAATTAGATTTTGCACGAGCTCCACCGGACCAATTCCTGATGTCGCCCTGCAATTGTCCAAGGAAAACGGTGGCGGTGCACCGCACCCTCCAGCGCCTAGAGGCCTTAGGAGCAGTCCTCCTCGTACCTCCCAATTGGCGAGACACAGGCCGTTATTCCTTTTACTTCATCGTCCCGAAGAAGGAAGGCACGTCCCGGCCCATCTAGGTTCTCCAGGGGATAAACAAATGGCAACGACCCTCGGACTTGGCCCGAATCAGCCAATCGTCCAAGTAGGGGTAGTCCAAGTAGGGGTGTACCAGGAACCCTTCCAGGCGCAGTTGTGCCGCCACGACTACCATTACCTTCGTAGACGTGCAAGGAGCCGTGGCGAGTCCGAAGGCGTGAACCCGGAATTGGTAGGCCCTGCCTAAGATGCACAATCTGAGGATCCGATGGAATCTGAGGATCCGCTGGAGAAACGGTGGGATGCCGACATGGAGGTACGCCTCTGTGAGATCCAAGGAGGCCAGGAATTCACCTGGACGCACCGAGGCACTCCCTGACCGAATCGTTTCCATCTTAAAGGGTGGAAAGCGCAGGCAGCGTGCACGCAAGCTTCAGTCTACAGTGCGTCGAGTCCGCTTCCACTGGTGTGTGATTGTCTGACAGTTCTGGAGTCTATGGCGTCCACCCTGGCGTTGGTTGCTTGGGCCTTTATTCATCTACGACCAGAAGACTTTCACCTACCGCTTCCGCTCACGGCCCAGGCAAGGGCCAGTCTTCACTGGCGGCTCGAGGTGGACCATCTCGCTTGTGGTATAGCCCTGCTGGTTCCCGACCACTCAGTGGTGACGACGTATGCCAGTCTCTCTGGTTGGGCAGCGGTCTGCTTATGCAAGTCAGTGCAGGGCCGGTGGTTCCCCGTCCGCTCGCAGTAGTCCATCAACCGTCTGGATACTAGAGCAATACGCTGGGCTCTGCAGGCCTTTCTCCCTGTGGTCCGGGGGAAGGCGGTCCGCCTGTTGTCGGACAATGCAACCGCGGTATCGTACATCAATCGCCAACGGGGGACAAGGAGTCCATTAGGGGCGGAGGAGGCGCAATGGCTGATGAGCTGGATAGAGCACCATCTCGGTCCCATCGCAGCGTCCCATTGCCGGGGTCGACATTGATCAACCGGACTTCGTCAGCCGACACCATCTAGATCCCGGGGAATGGGAATTGGCAGACGATGCGCTTCCGCCTCGTTTACGAAAGGTGGGGGGCTGCCCCACATGGATCTGATGGCCACATGGAACAACGCGAAAGCTCCTCATTTCTACAGTCGACGTCGAGAACGGGGAGCAGAAGGCGTCGGCTCGCTAGTACTTCCTTGGCCGACGGATGTGCTCCTTTACGTGTTTTTCCCCCGTGGTCGACGATAGGCACAATTCTGTGGCGCATAGAATTGCACCCGTTCAGGTCTCATCCCGTTGTCGATGACATCTCCCATTCGTCTCCAGGGGTCCGCAGGGCTCCTACATCAGGGCCCGTCTGTCTGGAGGATGCGGATCATTTCTGTCTCGCGGCATGGTTTTGCGAGGAATCGCCTGCGGAGAAAACAGCTTACTCAGATGCAGTGATAGCCACGTTGCTAAGGTCTAGGAAGCGGTCTACGTCTCTGGCTTATGTCCGGGTCTGGCCGGTTTTTGAGGATTGGTGCGTGCAGCGGGGGTGGCTCCCTCGCAGATATTCTAACGTTGCTTCAATTCGGTCTGGCCAAGGGCTTGGCATGCAGTTCGCTGCGGGTCCAGGTGGCGGCGCTTGGCTGTTTGCGGGGTAAGGTCCGGGGACCCTCTCTGGCTCTTCCTCCGGATATCTTCCGCTTCTTCGGGGGGCTTAACGTCTCAGTCTTCCGTTGCATTCCCCTTGTCCGGCTTGGAACCTCAACTGCGGTTTGGCTCGGCTCCGTTTTGAGCCTTTAAAGTGGGCAACTACTATGGACCTTCTTTGCAGGCGGTGTTTTTTGCTTGGCGTATCTCGGAGTTGCGGGCGCTGACCTATGGGGAACCGTTCTTGCGGATTTCTGATTCCGGAGTCTTCTTGCGCACGGTCCCGTCTTCCTTCCCCGACTGGTGTCGTCTGTTCACGTGAATCGGTCAGTGGAGTTACCCGCGTTTCGGGTCGGGGAGTCCACTGATCCCCAGTTCAGGGAACTGCGGAAACTGGACGTGCGGAGGTCTTTTCTTCCTTATTTGGAGGTTACTAATCCGTTCCGGGTAGCCGACCATCTGTTTGTTTTTGTTCTCGGGGCCATAGAAAGGGGCGGTTGCGTCCCGCCCGACGGTCGCGCGTTGACTTAAGGGAGCCATTGGCTCCGCGTACTTGATAACGGGTAAGCCGCCTCCGGTGGGTCTTCGGGCTCATGCGACTCGTTCCCGGGCCGCATCCTGGGAGGAAGCTCAGGTATCGCCTCAAGAGATTGGCAGGGCGGCTACCTGGAAGTCGATGCATACCTTTATCCGGCATTACCGGTTGGATGCCCGGGCTCCCGATTCCGGGGGATTTGGAGAGGGGCTACTCCGAGCGGGCCTCCCTGCTTCCCACCCTCGGTAAGTTTTGCTCTGGTACATCCCAGGTGTCCTGGACTGATCCTGGTACGTACAGGGAAAGGAAAATTAGTTTCTTACCTGATAATTTTCGTTCCTGTAGTACCAAGGATCAGTCCAGGATCCCGCCCGCAGGGCTTCGCTACAGTAACGGAGAGCCCGCTCATCATTATTCTTAGTCCTGCTGATCGCTTGTTTGGCTCCCGGTTGGGGAGGCCGGTTAGGAGTTTGGTGCTAAGTTTTGGGTTGGAAGTGAATTCTCTAGCCAGTTTTGTTGCATTGCTACTTTGACATTACGTATGACTGAGGGGCTGTGACTGGCACAGGGGCATATATGGCTCCGCCCACACATTTTGCTCTGTCTCCACCTACTGGTGCGGAGTCACAACCCAGGTGTCCTGGACTGATCCTTGGTACTACAGGAACGAAAATTATCAGGTAAGAAACTAATTTTCCTTTTCAGATCCTAGTGCAGAAAGTGTTTCTTCTTTCACAGCTGTTCAAGCACTGAGATGAGAGAGGGGGATGGGGTAGAGAAAGCGCAAGCCTGCTCATACTGTCTCCAATTTCCTCCTGGTGCACATTTATTTTATTGACTTACATGCTTATGTCATGAAAAATAAACTTCAAAGTGGGGTACAAGTGTAAGATTTTATAACTTGAACTGTTTGGTCCTGTGTATAAGTTTCTAGCACTACAGTGATTCCCCACTCTTCCCTTGCCAACATCCGGTCATCACAGTGATCTATAGGAGGGACATGAGACTCATAACCTGCAGCTGTGAAAGTCCCACTGTTTCTTGCTGGGTTTGCTGAAGATCTATTCTCAGGGAGGAAACAAAGCAAAGCCTCTGCTCTCCTAAAAGTTGTTTTTACAGCTACAATGAGACTAGCAGCCTAGCGCAAGGAGGAATGTCACAAACTTAAGACCAATAAAGCCCAGCATTCTGATAGTGGTCAATCTGGTCACAAATGCGCAGCAGCTCTCACAGTGTATATCCTTTTCTTGTTGCTCATGGCCAGAGATAAGCAGTGGCTTTCCCAAAATTTACATAGTGAATAATGCTTTATGGACTTTCCAAACTCTTTTTAATTTAAATTCAGCTATGTTAGATGCTTTTGACCACATCCTCCAGCAACGCATGCCACAGCTTGATTGTGCATCGAGTGAAAAAATAGTTTCCTGTACGTACCCAGATCAGTCCAGACAAGTGGGTTTATGCATCCCTTCCAGCAGTTGGAGGCAGAGAACAAAACTTTGGAACATTGCTACATAACATCGAAGGTATGAAAGGCTTCCTGTGATTCAACAACTGCTATTGTAGTAGGGGGGGGAGCTCCCCCCCCCCCCCCCACACACACACACACAGAGGATCGTGTTCTGGGGGCTGACCCGAGCCGGGACACCAGCTCCTCCCATCCTCCTCTTTCTCCTGCGATGCAGGTTGCTGAGGCTGACCATGAGGGAGTGGATTCTGGGGATAGCCTTCTCTCGCGGGGATGATCCGGAGGATTTCTCCCCAGAACTTATCCTGCTTCTCCACAGGGCCTTCCTGGCTAGGAAGGGAGGAGTTAAGAGAGGCAGAGGCTGCACACTGTCTCGCCCAAAAGACTGAGGATGGCTTTGGTGGGTGGTTTGGGGGAAGTCTTGCAGCGCCCGAACTTGCCAGGGACATAGATGCGTCAGATGAGTTGCCGGATCTGGGGTCGCCGCAGGGCTCAGATCCGGATGAAGAGCCTGAGGAAGGTCAACTGCCGGATTCTGATTTGCATGAGGAAGATCTGGATCTCAATGAGGCCGTTCTGGAAGGAGAAGACCTTTGGGTGGTCTGACTGTTTAAGAAGAACTGTGGCCTCTCATTCCCCAGGTGTTGGAGGAATTGGGGTGAAACGGACCCAGGAGTCTGCCAAGGAAGGGGTCAATCCAGTTCTGGATGGAGTGCGGGGCCCACCTACGGCCTTTCCTTTGCCTAAGAAGATACAGAAGCTGATCAGCTGGGAATGATATTCCCCAGCAGCAGGCTTAAAGGTTGGTAGGGCCACGGCGAAGCTCTGTCCTTGGATGGAGGAGTATCTGGAGCGCTTAAAGACTCCCAAGGTAGATGCGGCAGTATTGGCGGTGACCAAGAAAACCACGATTCCAGTCGCAAGTTTGGGTGCACTTAAGGATGTGCAGGACCACAAGTTGGAAGTCCAGCTGAAGCGCATGCTTGAAGTGTCTGCCCGGAGTCTTCGGGCCGCAGTATGTGCCAGCATGATATAGCGAGCCTGTTTTTGCTGGATTCAGAAGTCTGGTGGGATGTCTAGCCCCATGCAGGTGGCTCAGCTGGAAACTGGTGTGGCTTAAGTATTGTACAATTTGGTGCATACCTATGCCAGAAGTATGGTCTCGGTGTCTGAGCACCGGCTTCTTTGGTTGCGCAATTGGTTGTTGGATCTGTCGTCCAAGGCCTAACTGTATAATCTTTCCTTTAAGGGGGAAGTTGCTGGATCAGCTGATGAAGTCTGATGGGAATGTAAGGGACACCGGTTGCCGGAGGATAAGAAGAGTTCTAAGAAGTATTACCACCCTGATCTCGGTTTCAGGATTTAAGGAGGTTTCGTCCTGGAAGGGGACTGCATCCTCAGGGTCGAAGCAGTCAAGTTGGCAGCAGCCCTTTTGGGGCACCAACAGATCCTCCAGAGGAGTCTCCGATCAGGTGTCCAAAGGTGGTAAGACCTCACAATAAGAACATAAGAAATTGCCATGCTGGGTCAGACCAAGGGTCCATCAAGCCCAGCATCCTGTTTCCAACAGAGGCCAAACCAGGCCACAAGACCCTGCAATTACCCAAACACTAAGAAGATCCCATGCTACTGATGCAATTAATAGCAGTGGCTATTCCCTAAGTAAACTTGATTAATAGCCGTTAATGGACTTCTCCTCCAAGAACCTATCCAAACCTTTTTTGAACCCAGCAACAAATTCCAGAGCTTTATTGTGCGTTGAGTGAAAGAATTTTCTCAGATTAGTCTTAAATGTGCTACTTACTAATTTCATGGAATGCCCCCTAGTCCGTCTATTATTCGAAAGTGTAAATAACCGAGTCACATCTACTCGTTCAAGGCTTCTCATGATCGTAAAGACCTCTATCATATCCCCCCTCAGCTGTCTCTTCTCCCAAGCTGAACATCCCTAACCTCTTCAGCCTTTTCTCATAGGGGAGCTGTTCCATCCGTTTATCAGTTTGGTTGCCCTTCTCTGTATCTTCTCCATCGCAACTATATCTTTTTTGAGATGCGGCGACCAGAATTGTACACAGTATTCAAAGTGCGGTCTCACCATGGAGCGACATAGAGGCATTATGACATTTTCCTTTTATTAACCATCCCCTTCCTAATTCCTAACATTGTTTGCTTTTTTGACTGCTGCAGCACACTGAGCCGACGATATTAAAGTATTATCCACTGTGATGCCTAGATTTTTTTCCTGGGAGGTAGCTCCTAATATGGAACCTAACAGTGTAACTACAGCTAGGGTTATTTTTCCCTATATGCAACACCTTGCACTTGTCTACATTAAATTTCATCTGCCATTTGGATGCCCAATCTTCCAGTCTTGCAAGGTCCTCCTGTAATGTATATCAATCCACCTGTGATTTAACTACTCTGAATAATTTTGTATCATCTGCAAATTTGATAACCTCACTTGTCATATTCCTTTCCAGATCATATATAAGCAAGCACTGGTCCAAGTACAGATCCCTGAGGCACTCCACTGTTTATCCTTTTCCACTGAGAAAATTTACCATTTAATCCTACTCTCTGTTTCCTATCTTTTAACCAATTTGTAATCCACGAAAGGACAACGCCTCTTATCCCATGACTTTTTTTAGTTTTCTTAGAAGCCTCTCATGTGGGACTTTGTCAAACGCCTTCTGAAAATCCAAGTACACTACATCTACCGGTTAACCTTTATCCACATGTTTATTAACCCCTTCAAAAAAAAATGAAGCAGATTTGTTAGGCAAGACTTCCTTTGGGAAATCCATGTTGACTGTATTCCATTAAACCATATCTTTCTATATGCTCTATGATTTTGATCTTGAGAATAGTTTCCACTGTTTTTCCCAGCAATGAATTCAGGCTCACTGGTCTATAGTTACCCGGATCACCCCTGGAGCCTTTTTTAAATATTGGGGTTACATTGGCCACCCTCAAGTCTTTAGGTACAATGGATGATTTTAATGATAGTTTACACATTTTAACTAATACATCAGAAATTTCATTTCCGAGTTCCTTCAGTACCCTAGGATGCATGCCATGTGGTCCAGGTGATTGACAAGCTAATCTGGCCTACTACATCTTCCAGGTTCACAGTGATTTTGTTCAGTTCGTCTGACTCATCGCCTCTGAAAACCATCTTTGGAACTGGTATCTCCCCAACATCCACATTAGTAAACACGGAAGCAAAGAATTAATTTAACCTTTCTGCAATGGCCTTATCTTCCCTAAGCCAGGCCCATCCACTCCTCGCTGCAAGCAATAGGGGGCAGGTTGTCCTGTTTTTTAAGAGATAAGGACCAGACTCACGATGGACTGGTGAATGCTGGAGGTCATAAAGCAGGGTTATGCCTTAGAATTTTCGCACCAGGTCAGAAAGACCTTTCTGGAGCCCCACAGTTTGTCTCGCAGCAAGAGAGCCGCCATGGAACAGACTCTGCGAAGGTTGCTCAGCCTAGAGGGCATCACTCCAGTTCCGCTGAGCGAGCAGGTATGGGGAAGGTACTCCCTTTACTTCGTGGTGCTGAAGAAGGAAGGCACTTCCTTCCCATTTTGGATTTACAAAAGGTAAATGTCATCTTGTGAGTACCACGTTTCCAAATGGAGACGTTTCGTTCGGTAATAGCAGCAGTCTGAAAAGAATAATTCCTTGCGTCCCTGGATCTGACAGAGGCCTATCTGCACATTCCCATTTGGGAAGACTGTCAGAAGTTTCTCCATTTTATGGTGCTGGAACGACACTTCCAGTTTTGGGCTCTGCCCTTCGGTTTGACTAAGGCTTCTTGAACCTTCACAAAGGTGATGGTAGTTATGGCGATGGCCCTGAGATGGGAAGGGGTTTTAGTACACCCATATCTGGACAATTGGCTTATTCGTGCACGGACAGACGAAGAGTGTGGCCGGTTAGTACAACACGTAATGCACACCCTCAGTTCTCTAGGGTGGGTGATCAATAGAGTGAAGTCACCTGATTCCGTCCCAGTCTTTGGAGTATCTAGGTGCTCATTTCGATACCCATCAAGGCAGGTTGTTCCTGATGAAGGACAGGTTGATAAAGTTGCAAGCGCATGTACAGTGGATCTTGAGTCTGTGCCAAAGGTTTGGGAGTACCTACAGGTGCTGGGCTCCATGGCCTCCACATTGGATTTGGCTCCTTGGGCCTTTGCTCACATGTGGCCGTTACACAGAGTACTGTTGTCCAGGTGGAGTCCCTTGTTGTCGGAGTATCACCTGCTGTTGCCTCTGCAAAGAGAATCCACATCTAGTCTTTCGTGGTGGCTATCGTGGAGCAATCTGGAGAAAGGAATGGACCTGAAGCCTCCAAAGTGGGTGGTGGTCACCACGGACGCCAGTCTCAAGGTCTGTGGAACAGTATGCCTGGGTCAGTCTGCCTAGGGGCTTTGGTCAATGGCAGAAGTGTCCTGGTCGATCAATCGTCTGGAAACTAGGGCAGTATGCAGAGCGCTGGAGGCATTCTTGCTGGTAGTCCAGGGACGGCTAGTGCGAGTGTTCTCCGACAATGCGACGATAGTGGCTTATATCGGTCGGCAAGGAGGAACAAAGAGTCGCACTGTTGCTCAGGAGACTCAACTTTTCTTTCAGTGGGTGGAGCGGCATCTCGCGGGAATTGCAGCCTCATGTGGCGGGAGTGGACAACGTGCGGGTGGATTTCCTCAGCAGACAACAACTGGATCCCGGGGAGTGGGAATTGTCCCCAGAAGCCTGGAATCACATTTGCACCAGGTGGGGGTGCCCTCTGTTTGCTCTCATGGCAAAATGAACCAATGTAAAGGCAAGATTCTTCGGTCATCGAAGGGAGCCTGGGTCGGTAGGTCTCAATGCCCTAGTATGCCTGTGGCCAACTGGGATTCTGCTGTATGTGTTCCCTCTGTGGCCGCTCATCAGTTGAGTGCTAAGGTCCATAGAGTTGCACCCGAGGACCGTGGTGCTAGTGGCACTGGAGTGGCCTTGTTATCCTTGGTTCACAGACCCTGGTGTATCTAACGATAGACGGGCCTCTGCGATTGGCTCATCTGCTGGCTCAACTGCCGGACCTGCTGCGCCAAGGACCCATATTTTTGAATTGGGAGGATCACTTTTGCCTCTGAGCTTGGCTTTTGAGAGGCGGCAGTTGTGCCTGAAGGGATATTTGGAATCTGTGATCTCCACTATGCTTCAGGCTAGGAGGCCCTCTAAGTCTTTTTGGTGTGTGGAAGATTTTTGAGTCCTGGTGTCTTCAACAGAATCTGGACCCATTGACTGTGGGAGTTCCCCACATTCTCTCCTTTCTTCAGCGAGGCTTGGATTGTCTTCGGGGCAAATTCCGGGGTCTGTCGCTGGTCACTCATCATGATGTTGTGCATTTTTTCTGAAGGGGGCTAAGCATTTGCAGCCTCCGGTTCAGAAGGTGTGTCTGAACTGGAATCTCAGTATGGTTTTGCGGGTTCTCTGCGGCGCACCCTTTAAGCCCTTAAAATGGTCCTCAGTGAAGGATTTGATGTTGACTGTTTTCATAGTGACTATTTGCTTGGCCTGGCGCATTTCCGAAATTCAGGCGCTTTCTTGTCAGGATCCATTTCTGGGTATTGTGGAGGAGAGGGTAATCTTGTGTATGGTGTCTTCCTTGCATGTGCATCAGTCAGTTGAGCTACCGGTTTTTCCAGATTGGTCGCGTGGATTGCCCCAGGATCTGGATATGTGCAGGAAAGGAAAATTGGTTCTTACCTGCTAATTTTTGTTTCTGTATTACAGCAGATCAGGCCAGCGACCCACCCATTGTTGCAGCCGACGGACTACATTTCCTGGTGAAGGTTAGCCAGGGTATATCAAGGCTCTTTTATTGCCACAAGATTTAAAAAAAACATTTTTTTTGATATTTCCTTTTTGGAGTAAGCAGTTTACAGGCATTTGCCTGGTTCTGCTTGGCTTTCAGTTCAGGGGCTTCCAACCCTAGGTTAGACTTTTTTCCCATTTGCCCTGGGGGGGGGGGGGGGGGGGGGGGAATGTGGGCCATTCTTGGCTTGAGTACGGGTGAAGACTGTGAGGAAGTAATGTTCCAAAGTTTTGTTCTTTGCCTCCATCTGCTGGTAGGGATACATAAATCCACGTGTCTGGATTGAGTTGTGGTATTACAGGAACAAAAACTAGTAAGTAAAAACCAATTTTCCTTTCTCCAATTTGTTTTAAATCTGCTGTTAATTTCATAGAGTACCCCCCCTATTTCTTAAGTCTTAATACTATTTGAAAGTTTAAATAACTGTTCTTCTCCACTTATGATTTTATAAACTCATGTTCCCTCTCTCACCTCTTCTCTGCCTGAAGAGGGCAAACTTGTTTAAACAGCTCCCTTTGTGTTACTGTCTTAGTTGTTTTTGGTTGCCCTTATTTTTTTTGGTTAGGTCCACTCTGTCTTAAGATGGAGGAACCAGAACTGCATGTAATGCTTGAGGTGAAATCGTACTATGGAATAATATATATACTGTTCCTCTGCAGTTAGGCAGGCTAAGCCACACCAGTGGGTCATGCACTCCTACCCGCAGCTGGAGAAATCTATCTCCCCTAAGGTCAGCCTGCCAGTATTCTCCAATCTCCTGAAGATGGTGGACAGGCATTGCCCTAATAGAGATTGCTCATGTTAAATAGAATTAAAAAAAAAAAAAAAAAAAAAAAGGAAGAGAATGAAGAGGTGTAAAGGGTGTGAAGAGACAGGGGCCTGCTCCCTCCTGCAGTTGAGCAGTTTAAAGGTTGAGGCCTGGCCAGGTTTAGGCTTAAGAAGAATGAGGGAGTGCTTGAAGGTGAAGATCTGTGCCCTCTTCCTGCTGAAGACAGTGCCCCAACAGTGCTCTGTCTGCAGAGGGGCTGAGTTCAGGTAAAAAAAAAAAAAAAAAGAAGAGGCAGGGTTGGGGGGGCCCCCCCCCCACCTTTTTTCCTTACCAGGTCATGTCTCCCTCTGTTTACTACCCTAACCCCCCCCATATATATCTCTGGGGGAGTTAGTAGAGAGTAGAGGCAGCCTTGTATCGCAGGATGCCAATCGGCTATGGTGAGTGTTTTTATTTCCCACATGTATGAGTGTGTACATAGTACAGTGGTGGCTTAAATAGAGGCATGCAAGCCAGCAGCCTAGGTTAAGGGGCATAATTATACAGGTACACATAAAGGGCTTGCCTGGAAAGTGTGTGATCTTTTTGAAGTAATGGTGCCAGGGACAAAAAAGGTCTAAGCACTTTGCTATTTCTGCAGCTTGCTATATAAGGGCAATTCAGACAGTCACTCTCACTTTGTGTGTGCTAGTGCTGTCTGAAGGTGCAAGATTTACCTCCTAAAAATGTTGCTGTGTTTGGGGCATCCCTTCCACTGATGGAGGAATTGGTGGGAGGATGTATAGGAGCTGATACAATGGATAGTTCCTCTCTGCCCTTGTCCCTGCTGGGAGGGAGAGCCCCTGAGGAGGGATCGGAGAGTACCATGTTCAGTTGTATGGATTCATCATCCTTCTGGGTGGAGTTTTTGCAGGGGTTACAGGCCTTTCTGAAAGGGGGTCCAGCAGAAGCAAAGCAACCCAGTACGCTGAGGGTGAAGGAGGTGGAACCAAGATGGCTGCCTGAAGAGTTAATTGACCTTGAGTGGAGCACCTCAGAAGTGAGCTTTAAAGGGAAGCATTCTTTGGTGAGGTTATGGGTTCAGTATCCTGTCCAGGGGCTCATCCCATATAAAAAACACACAATTACTGGGCTTATCTCCCTACACAAATGGCCACACACAATGACTGGGATTATACCTGGCGGCTTGAACCCAGGAGCTAATTCTCAACACAAAGAGCCATGCACAAACTTTGAGTACATCACGGTTCCAGGTCAGAAAGTATGTTTATTTGAGCAATAGGAGGATAGAACAAATAAAATCAGATCATATAGAAGTAATGGTAGATAACAACAATTGCTACAGCGATGTAAAACGCTTACATTTCCAAAGGATCAGCATACCATCATAGCCAGGGTGCTTTCTCCCCTCTCTTTCTCGCTGTCTCTCCTTCTATACTACAAATTCTTGTGAAAGCAGTGGTGTTCCCTCAGGGTTCTTATCAGATTTCAGACACAGCTGTGTGGCCTTCACTTTCTCTCTCAGGCTTTAGGATAAGTTAATTGCTAATTTTCACATCAGACTCGGTGGAATAACTAAATAAACAGTCTCTTGCCTGTTTGTAATCATTTCAGAGTGCACGATAATAAACAGTTCACTCAGAGGTTGGCCTGTGGCCTTCAAACTAATTTGTGTGTGGGTAAAAACGCTGAATCTATATCACCTATCCTCTATCTATATCCTCAGCAAAAGTAACAAAAACTGACTCCAACAGGTGGCTCTCTACCTCTTGTATTCAAAGGCAAGGCAGTTGAAATTCCTGAAGATTGATGCCATGGTGTGTGATGTTATTGAGCAAATCATCCCAGTCAAAGGGAGAAAAGCTCTAAAGCATACGCAGGATAAGGAGGATTGAGGCCATCCTCAAGTAGGCATTTGAAGCCATGCCAATAGCTTCTTGCGGCTGCTTGGTGGCTCAAGCAGGTTTCTGTCTCTCGGGCGACACAAGGAGTGGGAGCCAATAGTGAGCCACCACTGGAACCAAGAGAACATTTCTAACTTATGCAGGTTGCGACTTGGTGTGTACAGCCACTAGAGGTGTAGCTTCCATAATAGCAGCAAGATGCCTGTTGTGGCTGCAGAACTAGTTGACATACTATTTCTAAGTCAAATTTGACAAGGTTTTTCTTTAAGGGTTCTCTCTTGTTCAGGATTGAGTTGGAGAAGATAGTGAATAGATGGGGTGAATCCAAAATCCCGTGATTGCCAGATAAGAAAGCAGAGTCACGTTCTTTGTGGCAAAAGCCCGCTCCGGGGATTCCTGTCTTTCGTTCTTAGAGAGGGGCAGCAACTCAAAGGTTGCTTGCTTTTGGAAGATCAGTTCTTTCAGCCTAAGAAGCCCAATAAGGATGCAAGCTGTGGGCCCAGAGCATCTTGATCTTAGCAATAAAGGTATTGGGGCCCACGTACCAGATCTGGAGATAGTCTAATTTTTATCAAAGGTGGGCCCAGTATATGATGGACCAGTGGGTCCAGGAGAGTGATGAGACTGCTATGCTCTAGAATTTCTCCAAATTCCTCCAGATGCCTTTATGGTCTCTCCCTGCAATTTGCTAGTGAAGAGAGTGGCAGTGGAGGCTACGTTGAGAAGGCTGCTAGATCTTTAGACTGTAATTCCAGTTCTCAGATCACAAGAAAAAACTGAGTGCTATTCGACTTGTCAGTCCCAAGAAGGAAAAGGGTTCCTTCCAATTGATCCTGGATCTGAAGGGGAGTCGCTCAGCATTTGTGTGCGACTCACTTCAGGATTTAAAGTTTATTCTCCATAATTATGACAGTACAGAGGGGAATTTCTGTCTCGATTTGACAGAAGCCTATCTCCATCTCCCTATTTGACAGGAGCATCAATATTTCCTTTAATTTTGCCATTCTATAGCACCATTATCAGTTTCAAACCCTATCGTTTGGTCTGGCTAGGGTGCCCAGGACCTTTTCCAAGGTCATGCTGGTGGTAGCGGCATCTCTGCACAAGGAGGGCATTCTAGACTATCCATATCTGGACTGGTTGATTCGAGCCAAGAGTGTGAACTTGTAAAGTGATCTGTTTGCTTCAGGAGCTAGGCTAGGTGGTGAACTTGGCCAAGAGCAGTCTACAGCCGACACAGACCCTGGTCTGAGACTTGATACGGAGCGGGGCAGTGTTTCAGCCAGAGAAATGCATCCAGAAATTGGTGACTCAAGTCCAGTACTTGAGAAGAGCTATTCTTCCAATAGTGTGGTCTTACCTGCAAGTCCAGGGGTCTATAGCAGCAACGTTGGAGGTAGTATCCTGGGTGCGGGAACATATGCGGCCCCTTCAGCGTGCGTTGCTCTCGCAGTGGGATCTGCAGTTGTAGGAATACACAGTGAGGCTCCAATTGCCGATGGTAGTGAGTGAGCAGTTGCAGTGGTGGTTAGAAGTGGACCACCTCAGGAAGGAAGTGCCTCGGAGACACTGGACTGGTTGGTGCTCATGACTGATGTGAGTCTTCTGGGTTGGGGGTCTGTCAAGACTTGATTAAACAAGGTCAGAATGCCGAGAAACGAAAGTGGACCATCAATCATTTGGAAACACATGCAGTTCTCTTGGCATGCCTACTGTTCACCAAGTGGTTGACAGGTCAAGCGGTGAGAATGGCAAACAATGCCGCGATGGTTGCCTACATAAATCATCAAGGCAGAACCAGAAGCCATCAGGTATCTGTGGAGCTAGATGCTGTCATGGTGCGAGCAGAGCAACAACTTCAGGAAATATCCACTTTTCACATTGCAGGGAAGGAAAATGTGTGTGCCAACTTCCACAGCAGACAGGCCTTGGATCCAGGAGAGTGGGAGCTGACAGACTATGCCATTCAGCTCAGTGTCTCGCTGGGGTCAGCTGTATCTGGACTTAATGGTGAGCTCTATCAACATGAAGGTGCCACAGTTCTACAGTCGCAGAAGGGATCCAAGAGCACTGGGAAGTGGTGCTTTCATCCAGATGTGGCCATGCCACGGGGTGTTGTGTTTTCCTGCCCTGGCCAATGATTGGCAGGGAAATTTGGAAGATCGCAAGAAATACGGAGACTGTGCTTCTGGGGCTCCAGATTGGCCATAGAGACCGTGATATGCTGATCTTCAGTGACTCCTAGTGGACAGTCTTCTCAGGCTGCCAGTCAGGCAGAATCTTCCTCATAAGGGACCAAAAGTGCACAACAATCCGGGTCAGTTTTGTCTTACGCTTTGGCCCTTGAGAGGGCTCAGCTGCTGAAGCATGGTTATTCTTTAGCAGCGATTTCCGTATTGCTTCACACTAGAAAGTTTTCTACCTCTTTGGCTTGAAGAGTATTGGAGAGTTGGTGCAGGATGAGAAGTTCTCATCCTCTTAAAGTAGAAATTCCACTAATTTTGGAATTTTTACAGGAAAGTTTGGTTAAGAGCTTGGCCTTAAACACTCTGTATGTGCAGGTGGCAACTCTTGCATGTTATAGGGGGTGAATCAATGGTAGACCCTTGTCTTCCCATCCAGCTGAGTCCAAATTCTTGAAGGGAGTCCAGCATCAATTGTCCTCCCTTGCGTCTACAGGTGCCCCTTTGGGACCTTAATGTGGTAATGGGTTTCTTAGAGGGTCCTACATTTTGGCCACTAAGTGATCTTTCCATGTGAGTACTGAACTTGAAAATCTTTTTTCTGGTGGCAATCTATTCTGTGAGGCACATTTGCAAGCCACAGGCTCTTTCTTGCCATGAACCATTTCACAAATAATTCCGGGGATGGTACAGCTTCAGAGTGTACCTTCCTTTTTACCAAAAGTGGTAGCAGAGTTTCATCTGAACCAGTCTATTTTCCTACCCACACTGGACAGGGATAGAGATGAGCGGGATTAGAGATGCCTTGGATGTGATGGATCTGATGTGGTACTTGAAGGTTACACGCTCCTTGAGAAAGACTGATAAGACTGTTTGCTCTCTATGGTGGAGGTAAACAAGGAGAACCCGTGTCACGGGTTAGAGTAGCTGGTTGGCTTAAAGAGGTCATCATGGCTGCTTATGTGGATGCAGAAATCCCACTGCCTAGACAGGTCAGGGTGCATTCTACTAGAGCTCAGATGGTCTCATGGGAGGAGATTCAGTTGCCTTCTGTCAAGATTTGCCAGGCAGCAATATGGTCCTCCTTACATACATTCTCCAAGCATTACTTCTTGGACATTAAGGCTCAAGACGACGTGGCATTCGCGCATGTGATGTTGAGGGGCGCGCAAGCAGCCTCCCACCCATTTTGGGAGTAGTATTGGTACATACCACCGATGTGGCTGGGCCTACCTGAGTGCACAGAAAGGCAAAATTGCTTCTTACATAATGATTTCCTTTTCTCTAAGGAAGTCAGGCCAATCCACAACTCACCCTGGGCTGCCTACTTGGTTTTGGTTTGTTTGTCCTTTATTAGGGAACAATGCATAATGTTCCTGGAAAAGGGTCATTTGAAGGATTAGTAAGTGGAAAAACCAGCCCTAAGGTTGGTTGATAAATTATTAAGCTCGATGGTTCCCAGTTGGCTGGAAGTAAGTCATATTTCAAGTATGAGAACTTTGTCCACAGTTTGGCTTTTCTAGATAGTGGCAGGCTGATGTTGGGGCAGAGCTCTATGTCAGCAAGTCAGTTTTCTCTGTCTCTATCCACTGGTACGAGTGCATAACCACTGGCGTGGATTAGCCTGCCTTCCTTAGAGGAAAGGAAATTATCAGGTAAGAAGTAATTTCACCTTTTATGCTCCCCGCTTTTCAGATCATTCATAACATTCTATTTGCTTTTTGGCTGCTACCCCACTGAGCTGAGGATTTTAAATGTATTCACGCCAACACAAAGATCCTTTTCCGGGGTAGTGACTGAATATGGTTAAGATTTTTTTCCCCATTTGCATCATTTTACACTTTTCCATATTAAATTTCCTCTGTCATGCATATGCCCAGTTCCTGTTCATACCTTAGATCCAGGGCTAGAGAGAGCAGGAATTAGGCCCGTGCCAGCTACGAAAAGTAGGCCATGGAAGGTTCTGATGTGATACTTAATAAGAGAAATCGTTTTCTAAATTTCCCACATAAATTGTATTTATTTAAGAAGGTCTTATGAGCTTATTGTTAGCAAATTCTTCAATTACAATTTAAATTTTTATTTATACATGTTAGAAATAGATATTTAGTTTTGTTTTTTTTAAATTTTGCCCAACAAAAGTAGGCCCCAGCCAAATGGCCATGCTGGCAACCCTTCTCTCCTGGAGTGCTTAGATCAGTCCAGACACATGAGTTTTGCCTCCCTACCATCAGCTGGAGACGGAAGAAAAGCTTTACTGACACTGCTACTTAGCCTAGTATGGCACCTGCTGTCCCTCAGTATTTATGTCTCCAGCAGATGGTAGGAGGTGCAAAACCTGTAGGCTGGAGAAAGAAGAGTTGCAGACTCTTTACTCCCTGGGGCGTGAGGCTCGGCAAAGAGCCATCCCCCCAGGGCCCTTGCTTGATTCAGCCCAAAGAAAATGGAGATGGATACAGCCAGTGGTGTGGCTCTCTTTCTGGTCTGCCACATGGCCTGCGCGCCAAAGGGAAGGATTGGCTTGTGTGTCCTTTTGTTTTATTCTCCAAAACTGGAAAAAAATAAAAAAAACAGTAGTCTATAACAGCACAGGGGGACCAGAGGATTTACCCAGGGAGCGCAGCAAAGGTATGTTCAGCAGCCTGTGGAGAAGATGGGGGATCGGCTCCGTAGCACCGTGGGGGGAGGACCAGCATGTGAATGCAGGAAGAGTGGTATGGCACTTGCGGGGGGAGCATGGTGAGTGCTGCTGTGTCTGTGGTGAGAAAACCTCTCTGTGGCCCAGTGTGGCATGTGTCAGTCAGGTGGCTAGGGTGGATCACTGAGGGTAAGACATTTGATCAGAGCAGTGGCAGCTGGCAAGGTACCCCTTACCTGGAGGCTGCAGGGGAGGGCCTGTTTTTGTTTTACCCCATCCTCTGAGGAGACCCCCCTGCAGGTGGATTCCAGGTGCGAGGATGAGTTACCAGAAGGGGACTAAGCCTGAGGAGATGTTGCCTGTCGAGTGGTGCTTTTATTGCACAAGGTTGTGTTTTAGGAAGAGGGTGCTTCTGGTAAGCAGACCTGGTCTTACAGTCCTCTGAAGTGGGCTAACGCCAAGAGGTTGGATTTTCAGGAAAGGCCTGAGCAGCAGAGTTGGGCTACAGTCAGGGACTGTCTCTTTTAGGCTTGATGGACAACTACAATGGTTCTGAGGTGGACAGGAGTCCACTGTCAATAATCCAGGGTGGGGGGAAACAGGGTGTTGGCATTTCTGGAAGGAGGATCTCTTCCCTTAATCCTCCATTTTTTAAGGAGCTGGGGATTGAGCTGGCATCAGGAGTCTGAGCTGGTAGGGTTGCATCCCTTTCTTGGAAGGTTTCAGTGGCCCTGCTAAAGCATGCCTTTTCTACAGTCAAGAAGTCTGTTGCAGGATGGTTTACAGAGCCAGTTATGGAAGGGCCATGGGATCCTGTGAAGGTTTTTCCTTTTCATAGATTGTGCTTATCCAGGTCTTAGGGGACTGTGGTCACAGAGAGGCTCTAGTAGGAGAATCAGCATCTGAAGGAGCAGATATCTTATTAGAGGAAGTGCAAGGATCCTTTTATTTTCACAATGCAACTATGACATTGGTCACTGTGGAACAGGTTACTCTGACCACACACCAGAAATGGGGAGCGAGCTATGGTGGAGCTGGATTCCCTGCCTAAAGCGGTATCACAGCCTTTTTCAAAATGGTTGCACAGAGAGTCCTTGGTGTCCATGTCTGAAAACAGCATGGCTCTTGTGGATACCCAGTACAAAGTTTGAGGCCCTTCTCCAGAAGGTTTCTGGTGTTGCGGCCTGAGACTGCCTGGTGTTATGACATACACAGGAAGAGAGAGTAGATCTTCTAAAGATGCTTTGCGGCCTTAGGGCACAGGCACTTGTGGGCAGAATGCTTGGTATGGCTTTCTGGGTATTCGCTGCCCAGAAATGAGGTCCACTGTTTCAGCCACAGATTTCTCAAGAGTCCAAGTTGCAGTTTGGTTGTTTCCCTTCAAGAGAAAGCCTTTATTTGGTGAAGTCCTGGAACAGCTGGGTGTTCAGGCACCAGAAGCAGCAGGTAGTGGAGTGGGTGTGTGTGCAGTGAGCGGGTTTTTCAGATTCCGGCCCAGTTTAAGGGAGCTTGGGTACATCCCATCTTTCTGGCCTGCTCGGGGGTAGGAACAGGAAAGGAAAATTGGTTCGTACCTGCTAACCTTTGTTCCTGGAATACTACAGGTCAGTCCAGAATCACACCCTCTAGAAAGACTGCGCTGTAAGGCTGGGTCTAGATGGTAAAGACAGTGGGTTTTCAGTTGGGAAGCTTTCAATCTCTTGTAGACAGGCTCCAGTTTGGGGGTCTCTGCCTTTCCCCAGTGCTGTTTGGGGGGGGGGGGGGGGATGAAGCTGGTTTGCATTTCTCATCTTGGCTTGGGTACAGGTCAATCCTGAGGAACTGCAGTTAAGCAGCAGCATCAGTAAAGCTTTTTGTCTGTCTCCATTTGCTAGTAGGAAGGCAAAACCCATGTATCTTGACTGATCTGTGGTATTCCAGGCATGGAAATTAGCAGGTAAAGAACCAATTTTCCTTCCTCAGTTCTAGCAAGGTCTTCCTGCAGTTCCTCAGAAGCAGCTTTTGTTTTAATAGTTTTGAATAATGTAGCTTCTGCCTATTTGATTATGGCACTTGTTGCTCCCTTTCCATATCATTAACGAATGTTTAACATTCATTATTGGATCTGTTTAACACACCACTACCAGTACAGATCTTTGGGGTACTCTACTATTTACATTTCTCCAATGGGGAAAACGTACCCATTAAGTCTGTTTCCTCTTTTTACCAGTGACCACTCCACAATCGCATACTACCTTCTATCACAAGACTTTTTAATTTCCTGAGGAATTGTTTTGCGAGCAACTTTGTTCAATGGTTTCTGACAAGTCACACTATATCAAGCAGCTGACCAGTCATCCAAACTATCAAAAAATGCTAGTAGCTTGGTAAGGAAAGAGATTTCCCTATGCTAAATTGATGTTGCCTCTTTCTAAATAGGTTACGTCTTAAAAAAAAAAAAAATAGCATCTACCATTTAACCTGGCACAGATATCAGCTCACCAGATTATACTGGAGCCTTTTTTTTTTTTTTAATTGGTGTCACCGTTAAGGACTATGGCTGTTTTAAAAGATCGGTCACAGAGGATTAGTAACAGGTATGTAATTTAATATGAGTTTTCAGAATTCTGGGGTGAATATAAGTTATTCCTAGTGATTTGTTTCTCTTTATTTCGTCAATTTACTCTTTTAACTCTTCCAATTCAGTTCCTCTGAATCAAAGAATATTTCTAGTGTGGGTATCTTCCCAATAGAGGGAAGCCAACAGTTGAAATGACTGGGGTTGCTGAACTCAACCCAAATGACCCCTCCCTGGAGAGTATGAAGGAGTTTACTCAAGATTGGGCTGCTCAAGTACCCACAGAGCTGGCACTTACACCTCAACAGCTTGCTCACTAATGAATGAAGCAAAGGATTCATACAGGTTTTCTGCTAGGGCCTTGTCACCCCTGTGTGCCCCTTTATTGACCCCCAGACCAGTCCAGCTGATTGGGTTTCTCTCGCCTACCAGCAGCTGACAGAAGACAAGTTTTACTGGATTGTTGGTACATAACGCAGTGTAACCCCCCCCTGCAGTTGCTCAGTAGGTACTGGCTCCAGCAAATGGTGGAGTTGAAAAACCTGCAGACTGATTGGGAGATCAAATTGTTCAAGGGGTTATTAGGTTCTGTATTAGGACAACCCCCTACTAGAGTGGGGGGAGGGGGCAGTGACCCTCAGTTGGTAGCAGGTAGTCTGCCTCCCTCATCTCTCTTTGGCTCTCTGTGGCTTCCTTGCAAGACTACTGACAGGGAAGTATTCGCTGCTGGGGTCTTGTATTTTTTTTTGTTTTGGGACAGGATTTGGGGGACTGAAGGAGTCTGTCGAGGGTCTTGGATCCTGTGGAGGAGTCAGCTGTGAACAGGGGGGTCCTGTGCATGTAGCAGACTGCTGGTGGACGGGTGCCTTTCAGTGTAGCTGTGGTAAGAGGAAATCGGACTTGCTGAGGCATCTGGCAGCCAAGCTTGGTTTTGGCATGCTGCTGAGGAAATGGCTACTCCCACTGAGTGCAGGAAGTGGTGTCTTGCTTGCAGGGCAAAGGTTCTTGCCTCAGAGCTGGGTGGGGCCTGTATGAGCAGCAGGGAAGGTGGTTCAGTAACCTGTGGTACCACCCTGGAGGGGAGAAAGTCAGCTGCGAAGCAGCAGCAGCCACATGGTGCAGAAACCAGCAGTGCATGGGAGATCCACAGCACAGAACCCACAGCCCTTTTGGCCTCTTCTCTCTCCGTGCAGGAGATCATAGGGGAAGGAGCTGCCACTCATTTCTGATAATACCTGGGAAGGATCAGGACAGACAGTTTCTTGATGGGGATTCAGATTCTGATGAGTCTTTCTCTGGATTGCATTGATGCATAAAGCATTCTTAGGTAGGAAAGGTGTTTCTCAGAGACCAGTGCAAAGAGTCTTACCCTGAGAGACCCAAAAAGGAAGGCATGTACTGGCCCATTCTGTACCTTAAGGTGAAATGTGTCCTCACGGTGCCTCATTTTTAGATAGAAATGCCACAGTGATTGCTGTAGTCAGAAAAGGATAATTTCTGGCATCTTGAGATCTGATAGAGGTTTATCTTCACATCCACATTTGGAAGGTTCATCAAAGGATCCTCATGTTTGCAATTCTGGGGCTATTTTCAATTTCAGGTACTTCCATTTGGGCTGGCAATGGCACCTCACACATTTTCCCAAGGTAGTGGTGGTAGTGGCAGTAACCTTGCATAAAAGATTATCCTGGTACACCACTATTTGGATGGCTGACTTATTGAGCCAAAGCTGAGGGACATTTGCCAACAATCAGTTCACAGGGTGCTGCAGATGTTGTGGACCTTGGGTTGGGTATTATATTTTTCCAAAAGCAAGCTACTTTAAATTGCAGAGTTTAGAGGACTTGGCATGTTTCTAAGCAAGGTGTTTCTTACAGTGGACAGGATACTGAAATTGCAGAGTTACGCCTAAGGAATCCCAGGGTCTGGGATTATCTTCAGGACCTGGGTTCCATGGTGTCCATGTTCTCGAGTCCTCATTCCTTGGCCATTTGCTCACATGAGACTGTTACAGAGTTCCATCCTGTAGTGGTGAAGTCCACAGTTAGTGACAACCTAATCTCAAAATCTTCTATCTGAGAAACCAGATCGAGTCTTTCCTGGTGGCAATCGCAGGACAATTTACCCAAAGGAATGGAGGTGGAAAAATTCTGGATTGGGGCGAAGTAACTGAAAGGCTGCAGTCATTTGTCAAGGACAGAAAGAGCAGGGCATGTGATTAGTACGAATGATCTGGCAATCAGAGCAATCAGGAAAGCGGTGGTGGTCTTCCGTCCGGTAGTAGGAAGAAGGCAGTGAAAATCTTGTCACAAAATGCGATGGTGGTAGCCCAGCAGTTTCCTTGGAGGTTGGGATATTGTTCCATTGGGCAAAGAGGTATCTGAAGGTCTTGTTGGTGTCTCATGTGGCCAGGCTGGAAAATATGCAAGCAGATTTCATGAACAGGCACACACTGGACCCCAGAGAGTGCGACTTGCTGCACGATGTGCTATTGCTAATCAAGGACAAATCGGGGAGTTCCCCAGTTGGATCTGATGGCAACCAGACTGAATGCCAAGGCTCTATGGTTCTTCAGACGCAGAAGGGTCGCAGGGGGTCAGAATCTGAAGGCCTTAATGTACTGTCCCAGCTGTGGACTTCCAAGATCCTGTTTTTCCTCCTTGGCCTCTGATAGGCAGGATAATCACACACAAAAAAACATCGAGGCAGGGAGCTCTAGATGGCTCCAGAGTGACCCAGGCAACTGTGGTTTGTGAACTTGGTGAATCTCAAGGTAGAGGGTCCCCTAAAGCTCAGTCAGATTCCTGGACTGCTACATCATGGTCCAATTTTCTTGGAGCAGGTGAATCACTTTTGTCTGGTGGCCTGGCTTTTGAAAAGGTTGAGAGTTAAGGGTTATTCGGATAAAGCTGTCACAACCTTACTTCAAGCTAGGAAGCCCTCGACTTCCTTGCCATACGTGCGAGATTGGAAGGTGTTAAGAGTCCTGGTGTCAGGCGGCAGGAATTGCCCCGTTTCAAGCCTCGGGGCCCATGGATCCTTTCCTTTCCGCAGAAGTGTTTGCAGAATGGCCTAGCCCTTAGCTCTCAAGGTACGAGTGACGACACTGGCTGTTACAGAGGGGAAGAAGTGCATAAGGCTTTGCTGGTCTTACATCCACGGGTACTGAGATTTCTCAAGAGTGTGCAGAATTTACATCCTCCAAATTGGTGGATTGTTCTGCCGTGGAATCTTAATTTGGTTTTGATGGCATTGTGTAACCCCCTTTTGAACTGTCGAGAAGGGCATCGTTGAAGGATCTTAACTACCAAAAAGATCTTCAGGGTATTTGCTCAGCAAGGTGTATGCTGGAACTACAGGCCTTATCATGCCCTCCCTCAATTTTCAGAAGATGGAGTTTCCTTTAGAACAGTACCATCCTCCCCCCCATCCTCCCATCCCATCCCACCCCCACCCTCCATTTAAGCTATTTGGTGGAGTTCTTGCTTTTCAGAGGTTGGACTCTTCCTCATTTCATGCCAGGGAGCTTCATGTTTTGGATGTGCATAGGGCTCTCCTGAGATATTTGAAGGTCACAAATGGCTTTCGCAAGTTGTATCATCTATTTGTGTTATTCAGTGATTGCAATGAGGGAGAAGACATTGAAGGTATATGTTGCCAGATGGATTAAGGAGGCAGTCGCCTCTGACTATGTTTGCAAGAGGCAAAGGTTCTGGTGAGCCTTCAGACTCATTCTACTAGGACACAAGCTGCATCTTGGGCTGAAGGGGTCGATGTCTCTGCAGGAGATCTGCAGGGTGGCCACTTGGTATGCAAAGACCACTTTAACCAAGCATTATAAACTGGATGATAAGAGCTCCAGCCACAGCAGTGTTGATGAAAGTGTGCTGCAAGCAGGTCTTTCAGGTTAGTCTGAACTGGTCTGGGGACAATATGGAAGGAAAAAATTAGTTCTTATCTTCTAATTTTCTAAAGAGTCCCACAGCCCAATCCCAGCTACAATTTTTAAAGGCTGCTCTTATGTGTATATATGTTAGGAGATTGAACGCCAGAAGTAAAACAAATTCCTTTTGGTGGAGGGGGATTTCCAGTTCAAATTGAGGTTACCTTTGCACCTGCTCAAGGATAAGAGGGCTAATTTGTTGTTAGCTTGACTACAGATTACACTGAGCCAATGCAGGTGACACCCTTGCGTTATATACCAACAATACAGTAAAGCTTTTCTTCTTTGTCTCTATCTGCTGGTAGGGGAGAAAAAACACAATCATCTGGATTGGTCAGTAGAACTAAAGGAGGGGAGGGGGGGGGGGGGGGAGGTCAGCTAAAAAATGTTTTTGGGTTTTTTTCTTTCTGGTTAATCTAGTGGTTCAACTCCCTCACAGTCTTCTTGCTTCAAATGTACTAGAAAAAGTTATTTAGTTTTTACCACTATGGCAAGTTTCTTTTCAAATTCTCTCTTGGCTTGCCTTATTACTGTTCTACAGCCGACTCACCTGTATTGTTGCTCTTGCCTATTTTATTCTTTTTTTTTTCATTTCAGTCTGCTTTCCATTTTTTGGAAGATGCCATTTTGGTTTTAACTGCCTCTTCCAGCTCATCATTAAACACTACTGACAGTTGTTTGGTCTTCCTTTAATGCCCAGATCACATTTTAGCTGGGCTTCCAACACTGGTACTTTTAAACAAGTGTCTAGCCTCATGCAAACAACTTTTGTAATTACTACTTTTAGGGGGGGATTTCCTTCTTAAGTTCCTCATTTCATTATAGTCTTCCATTTAAAGTTGATTGCTTGATATACCAGTAGTTGTACCTCATCATATCCTTCCTCGAGTGATTACATTATGATCACTGTGGGCCCGTTGGCTCACCACCATTACCCCCTGCCTGAGGTTCTGTGTTTAGCTAACGTTTCTTCCACTTTAGTTCTTGCCAGGACCAGCTGCTCCATGGAACAGCCAAACTCCACCACCCTAGCATGCCCTGATGAGATGTTTATCCAATCATTAGTTGGGGGTATTTGAAATCTCCCATGATTAGTTTGGTGAAATACTAACATAAAATTAGCAACAATGTGTCGTGCTGGCCATACACCCATGCTTCTACTCTTTCCCCATCACAGATGGAATTTGTATTTTGTTTTCTACAGGATTTATCCTGCATGATCAGATGCTGTCTTTAGCATATAATCTTGATCCTTCACAAATTTGATCTACACTATCCTGTTGATATCATTTGTATTCTGCCATCACCGTGTCCCATTGTTTATCCTTCCACCAGGTTTCTGAGATGACCATTATGTCTATATTTTCATTAAGTACCATATGTTCCAACGCTCTAGTCATTTTTTTAGACTTAAGAACATAAGTTGCCATAATGGATCAGACCAAGATTCCATTAAGCAAAGCATCCTGTTTCCAACAGTGGCCAAAGTTACAAGTAGCTGACAGTACCCAAATCCTGCGTTCCACTAAAAATTAGATCTAAAATACCTCCCTCTCTCGAGTTCTTGAACCAATTGCTCCAACTTTTAAACATTCACAATTTACCCCAAATTGTAAAACCCAGTGATGCAAAGCTTTTCCACCAGCTTCTCCCTTTTCACCCCCTTCCATGGCTTATTTACACATCTCATGAATTGGATAGCCCTGGGCTTGCGCCATAATCTTTTTAGAGGCAGTTTCAGTGCTCAGCTCCCTCTGCAGTCCTACAGTCAAATAAAAACAAGTTTGCTTACTGTAAAAGGTGTTTTTCGTAGATAGGATGATTTAGCCATGCTGGCTGGGCGATGTCATCCGGGCTTCACGGGGCAGAGCTGTCTCTAAGCTTACAGAGCTTTGGATAGTACACTTGCACAACTCTTCCCCACATACTGCCCTGCGGTTTACTTCAGTTGATGATTAAGCTTCCTCATGTGGAACAAATAGATGGCTGACCAGGGAGGAGGACGACAGGTTCGCATGGCTAAATCATCCTAAGGAAAACACCATTTTCAGTAAGCAAACTTGCTTTTTTTTTTCTGGTCGATAAGCAGGCTTATTTAGCCATGCTGTCTAGGAGCCCCAAGTTGAGGGTTGCTTGAAAAACAAAACAAGTGATTTGATCCTAATGGGATTTTGTCCTGTATTTGATTTTTTTTTTTTTTTGCATCCAGTCCCTTACATGGACAGCCATTAGTTTTTATTGACACTATGTAACACTGCTGATCCCAATGTTCTGTCAGCCATGATTGTTGGTTGAGACAGTAGTGGGACATGAAAAGTATTAATCAATTACCTTGTCACTGCTTTACAATATCTTGAAATGGAATATTTATATAAGTGCGCTAATGAAGCAGCTGTTGCTCTAACTTGATGCACCCTGATGGGATTCTTTAGCTTGTCAGAGTGGTGTACATAGAATTGTATACTTTAAGTTTTTCAATTCTACAAAAGAAAATTATTATTTACCTGCTAATTTTCGTTCCTGTAGTACCATGGATCAGTCCAGACAGTGGGTTATGTCCCCAATCCAGCAGATGGAGTCAGCACAAGCTTTGAGGGGGCGTATCCATATATACTACTACCCCCTCTGCAGGAGTTCAGTATCGAGTATATCAAAGCCCGAGTAGAAACCCCCGAAGGATCAAGTTTGTGGAAACAGATAATGAAAACAATTGTAACCGCAACAAGTAACTGCAAACATCCTACCAACTTGTAGGGAGCTGTGAAAAACAGCGAAAAGAAACAACTGTGAAGACACAGAACACTGCGAGCAAGAAGCAGCGCAGAGCTGAGCAGGATCAAGAACCCAAACGCGGTGGGCGTCTGGACTGATCCATGGTACTACAGGAACGAAAATTAGCAGGTAAATAATAATTTTCTTTTCCCTGTACGTACCTGGATCAGTCCAGACAGTGGGATGTACCCAAGCTTCCCTAAATCGGGTGGGGTCCTGCGAGGCCTGCTCGGAGAACCTGCTCGCCAAAGTGTCCAGAGACCGAAGAGGCGAGGTGCAGACGATAGTGCCTCGAGAACGTGTGTAACGATTTCCAGGTGGCTGCCCTACAAATTTCCTGCGAGGATACCGAGCGAACCTCCGCCCAGGAAGCCGCCTGAGAACGTGTAGAATGCGCTACGATTCCGGGTGGGGGAGTCCGACCCGCCCCAATGTAAGAAGCAGCAATGCCGGCCTTCAGCCATCTGGCAATGGTAGTCTTCGAGGCCTGAGACCCCTTCTTAGGACCGGCCCAGATTACAAAGAGATGGTCAGAGGTTCGGAACTCATTTGTAGCCTCCAGATAGAGGCGCAGAGTGCGCTTGACATTCAAGAGACGGAGAGACTTCGGCTCTGAAGAAGAGAAGGACGGCAACTCCACCGTCTGGTTCACATGGAATGCAGAAACCACCTTCGGAAGGAAGGAGGGAACGGTGCGAAGCGAGACTCCAGAGTCGGAGAAACGGAGATAGGGCTCTCTACACGACAGAGCCTGCAGCTCCGAGATGCGCCGAGCGGAACAGATGGTCACAAGAAATACAGTCTTGAGAGTGAGATCCTTTATCGTTGCGCTGCGCAGCGGCTCGAACAGTGGTCCCGACAGGGAGCAAAGCACAAGGTTAAGACTCCAGGAGGGACAAGGGTCCCGCAACGGAGGACGCATATGCTTGACACCCTTGAGAAAACGAGCAATGTCAGGATACTGTAGAAGAGAGCCCCCATCGCTCCACAGCGAACCAAGGGCGGCCACCTGAACCCGTAGTGAATTATAGGCGAGCCCTTTTTCCACCCCCGCCTGTAGAAACTGAAGGATCTGAGGTACAGAAGCCTTAGCGGGTCTCGTGGCCTGGCTGGTACACCACAGCTCGAACACAGGTCGCCGACGTCGATGTCTTTCGTGCCCGCAATAGCGTGGATACTACCGCCTCCAGGTAGCCCCGACGCCGGAGGCGGCGCCTCTCAAAAGCCAGGCCGCAAGACAGAAGAGTTTTGTCTGCTCGAAAAATACCGGGCCCTGATGTAGGAGCTGGGGGAGGTGCCCCAGCCTGATTGGCCTGTCGATCACCAGCTGTAGCAGGTCCGCAAACCAGGGTCGCCTGGGCCATTCTGGGGTGACGAAAACCACGATCCCCTGATGGCTTTCTATTCTGCGGAGCATCCTGCCCACCAGGGGCCATGGTGGAAAAGAAAGATATGGCGGCCACGGGAGGACCAGGGCATCCACTCCCTCCGCGCTCTCTCCGGCGACTGAAGAAGCGTGGAGCCTTGGCGTTGAGAGCGGACGCCATCAGATCCAAGTGGGGGGCCCCCCACCGATGAACGAGAAGTTGCATTGCTTTGTCGGAGAGAGACCACTCTCCGGGTCCAGCAGTTGACGACTGAGGAAGTCCGCCTGGACGTTGTCCACACCGGCGACGTGCGAGGCCGCTAGCCGGACGAGATGACGCTCCACCCATTGCATCAGCAGCGCCGCCTCGAGCGCGACCTGCAGGCTGCGCGTGCCTCCTTGTCGGTTGATGTAGACCACGGTGGTAGCGTTGTCCGATAGGATTCTGACTTCTCGGTTCCGAAGAAGCGGGAGGAAATGTCGCAGAGCTAGCCGGACCGCTCTGGTTTCCAGACGGTTGATTGACCACTTCGCCTCCACCGTGGACCACGTCCCCTGCGTGGCGCTTCGATCGCAGACTGCACCCCAGCCTGCTAGACTGGCATAGGTGGTCACCACCACCCAATTTGGCAGATCGAGGGACATGCCACGGGCCAGGTTCGGCGGATCCAACCACCAGCCCAGACTGTCCCTGGCATTCTGTGGGGAGCGGGAGAATCATCTGATAGTCCTGCAATACTGGTTTCCAACGGGAGAAGAGCGCCCACTGTAAGGTCCTGAGGTGCGCGACAGCCCAAGGTACAAGGTCGATGGTGGACCCCATCACTCCCAGGAGTTGCAGGTAGTCCCAGGAGGTGGGCTCTGGTAACGCAGAGAACCGTCGTGTGTGATCCCGCAAGGATTGAGCTTTGTCCTGGCGCAGAAAAACTTTGCCCAGTAGGGTGTCGAAAGTTGCCCCCAAAAAAAAAACCCAAGCGTTGCGAGGGCATGAGGGAGCTCTTGGAGAAGTTCACTACCCATCCCAGGGAATGTAGAAACCGTCCTACTCGAGTCACCGCTGAGCGTCCATGATCGAATGACTTCGCCCGGAGGAGCCAATCGTCCAGATAAGGATGAACCAGGATGCCCTCCTTCCGGAGAGCTGCCACCACAACTACCATGATCTTGGTGAAGGTGTGCAGCGCCGGCGCCAATCCAAACGCGAGAGCCGTGAACTGAAAATGCTGGTCCAGAATTTTGAAACGAAGGAAACTGTGGTGGTCCGGGCGGATGGGAATGTGCAGGTAGGCCTCCGTTAAGTCCAGGGAGGCGAGGAACTCCCCCCGATGCACCGCCGCAATCACTGACCGGAGCGTTTCCATGCGGAACCGAACGACTCGAAGGGATTTGTTGACTTCCTTGAGGACTAGGATAGGCCGGAAGGAACCGTCCTTCTTTGGTACGACGAAATAGATGGAATAGTGGCCCGAGCCCACCTCTCCGAAGGGCACGGGCGCAGTAGCGCCTATCTCCCGGAGTCTGTCCAGAGTCAGCTGCACCGCTCCTCTCTTGAGGTCCGAGCCACAGGGGGAAAAGATGAACCTTCCCTGCGGGGGGCGGACAAATTCCAATGCGTAGCCGTGTTTTATGGTATCCAGGACCCACTGGTCCGAGGTGATCCGTGCCCACTCCGCTTAGAAATACGTTAGTCGGTCCCCAATCCTGGGGACAGGGGAGTGGGCGAGACTGGCATCATTGTGAAGACTTGGTATAGGGGTTCCCGGTTCCGGGAGTAGTGAGTGCGGGCCGATGCCCGCGGAAGGCGCGCAACCAGGGCTGAGACCTGGGGGCGGATGGCCGGGAGCCCGTCTGTCTGTAGCCCCTGTAGCGCCGTTGCGCTCTGGCTCTGGTCCGAGAAGAAGAAAACGCTCTGGATGGTCGAAACCTATCCTCCGGCAGCCGATGAACAGCGTTCTCCCCCAGGGACTTGATGATCTGGTCCAAATCCTCCCCGAAGAGGAACTTGCCCCTGAAGGGAAGAGAGCCCAGACTGGACTTAGAGGACGTATCAGACGCCCAATTGCGTAGCCACAGTAGTCGTCGTGCTGCCACTACCGAAACCATGGATCTTGTGAGGACCCGAAAAAGGTCGTACGAGGCGTCCGCCCCATACGCCACTGCGGCTTCTAGCCGATCTGCCTGGGCAGCCTCATCGGACGGCAGGTTCTGAGACGTGAGGAGTTGTTGCACCCAAAGGAGACTAGCCCGCTGGGCAAGCGAACTGCACATCACCGCCCGCATACCCAGAGCGGAGACCTCGAAAACCCGCTTAAGGAAAACTTCCAACTTACGATCCTGTGTGTCCCGCAACGCCGCACCTCCCGTCACTGGGATAGTCGTCCTCTTCGTGACCGCCGACACTGCGGAGTCCACCTTTGGGACCTTGATGAGGTCCAGAAAATCTTCGGGGAGCGGGTACAGCTTTTCCATAGCCCGGCTGCTCTTCAGGGAGGCCTCCGGGGTGTCCCATTCCCTGGTGAGAAGTTGTAAAAACGAGTCATGAATGGGAAAAGCCCGAGCCCTCGGCCGGAGTGCCGCCAGGACAGGATCTCCCTTCCTTGAAGAAGTGATGACAGCGGGAGCTACTGGGGCAGGCGGGTCTGGTGGCGGATCCAAATCTAATTCCTGGATGATCTGCGGGATGAGGTCGTCCAGCTCTTCCCTCTGGAAGAGGCGTAGGGTATGCGGATCATCCCCCTCCTGTGTGCCGTCCCCTTGTCCCCCGTCCGGGAGGTCAAGTCCATGTCCCGCTGGGTCTGGCACCGCCCCCACTGCCGCGGGCGTGGATCGGACCCGGGTAGGAAGGCGGGAGGCCCCCACTCCCGGAGGGTCGGGGGGGGCCCCACAGGTGCTTCCAGCCCCTGCAGATAAGCGGTATGCATGAGCAGGATAAACTCCGGAGAGAACCCCGGCCTGCTCGGGTGCGCTTCGGGGGCGGCGTGGTTCCTGCTCCCTGGCTCTGGGTGCTTGGTTCCTGCACCAAAATCGGGGGAACACCCCCGCTGGTAGAGTCCTCCAGGGATCCGTTCTCCCTCGTGGCCTCCAGGGATCCGTTCACCCTCGTGGCCTGCGCCTCAGGGCGCTCAGAATGTAAAATGGCCGCCGTTCCCGCCAAAAATGGCGGAAGTGGCCGGCCCGCACCGCCCGGGCAAAAAAGAGAAATCAGTCAGGGACTGTGAGGTACCTTCCCCCCCGGGAAGGCATCGTGCACAGATGCCCTCCCGGGAAATCCGGGACCCCGGGTCTCCGCAGGCCGCACAGCGGGACGGCCGCGGCATCGGGATCGCTGCAGGAGAAAAGAAAAAGCCACGGGGGGGGGGGGGGGGGCCACGCGCACAAAGGCGCCGCTGCGGGGGGGCCCGGTCGGCCCGCACTGCCCGCTGTCTGAAAATAGAGGAGGGTGCCGCGGGGGGGCCTTCCTGGCCACACGACCCGCCCCAGACATCTTTCCCTAAATGGCTCAGCAGCCCATGAGGAGCTGTAAAATGGCCGCGGGTGAGGGAGTAAAGAGCGAAGAGGCCGGCTCCACCGGCTTTCGCGGGCACCGGGGGCTGAGCTGTAAAGGAAAAAACTACAAAGGAAAAACAAACTTACCCCTGGCTGCAACGAGAAATAAACAGCAAGGCCGCAGAGAAGAGACAAGGAAGATAAGCCACTCCCCAGGAGTTGAAAGAACTCTGCCTTTTTTTTTTTTTTTTTTTTTTTTTTTTTTTAAACTTAATACAAACTTGATACAAACTTGATCCACAGAAAAAGACAACAACAAGCCATAATCAAGCAAGAAAGTGAAGGAAAAGGAGGGGAAGCCTGATTCCCCTACTCGCATCTGCTGGAGTCAGAAGATACAGAACTCCTGCAGAGGGGGTAGTAGTATATATGGATACGCCCCCTCAAAGCTTGTGCTGACTCCATCTGCTGGATTGGGGACATAACCCACTGTCTGGACTGATCCAGGTACGTACAGGGAATGGCCTTTTGGCTACTGCCTTTCCTGGCACATTTGGATCAAAAGACTTAATATTGAGAAGTCCGTCTAATTGACAGTTATTTTCTTGTAGTAGGCTAATGCTCTTGCAGTCCAAAGAGTGACATGCTGTCTCTTGTTCCCATGAGGTTTTGGAAAAAATATGGATAGAGAAATGGACTGATTTAAATGGAATGCGGAGACTACTTTTGGTAAGAAGGATGGACACATACGTAGTAAGACCTTATTGTGGAATTGCAAGTATAGGGAATCATCAACTAGTGCTTGAAGTTCACTTACTCGCCTCACAGAGGTCACAGCAATAAGGAAGACCACTTTCCACGTCATGTATTTTAAAGAAGCTGACGCCAGAGGCTCAAATGGAGGACACAGTCTCTAAGACTACATTTCTATCCCATGGAACAGAAGACTTTTGTACTGACAGGCAAAGACTTACCAGGCCCCTCCTGAAGCGAGATACCACCCCGTGAGTCTATATGGAAGGTCCCTCTAACGTGGAATGGTAAGCCGCTATTGTGCTTAAGTACATTCTATTGGATGTTATCACCAACCCTGATCAGAAGAATGCATGTAGATACTGTAATAAAAATTCTGGTGTGCAAGTAAAAAGGATCAATGTTTCTAGCATCGCATCACTTTGAATATCTTTTCCATTTAAAGGCATAGTTTTTTCTGGTTGAAGATTTTCTCACCAATACTAAAACTTCCTCAATGTGAGAAGGTAAATGGAAATATTCTAGGACCTTCCATTCAATCGCCACACCATAAGCTGAAGAAAGGAGTGCACTGGGTGGATGAAGGTCCCATCTTCCTGGATCAACAGCTGCGAACTGTCCCCCAGGAGTATAGGTGGCTGACTGGACAGCTGTACCAGGTAGGCATACCAGGGTTGTCTTGGCCACACTGGGGCAATGAGAATCATACGCGCTTGATCTGCGATGCACTTCTGTACCGTTCGGGATATTAGTGGAATGGGCGGGTATGCATATAGGAGGCCCATAGATCAAGAGATCAGGAATGCATCCTGGGAAACTTTTTTGTTCGGAAGAACAGAGCAAAGTGTTCAGCCTTGCATTGTGTTCTGATACAAACAAGTCTATCCATAGAAGACCCCAGCAGGTGAAAAGATAGTGCCCTACTGTTTAGCTCAGAGACCATTTGTGTGGGTGAAAAAGATTCTGCTGAGGCTGCCAGCCTCCATGTTTGCCAGACCCAGTAGATACGATGCCTGTAGGGTAAATGCATGGTTCTCTGCCCATTCCCAAATCTGCACTGCTTTCTTGCACAGGATTCTGGAACTAGACCCTCCTTCCATGTTTATGTAAAACATGGCTGTTTGGGATGATCATTACACATTTTCCTTGTAGTATCTAAGCAAGGTATGAATCGTATTTTTTTTTTTTTACTCTCTGTTCCAAGATCTGGAAATTGCTTTCTTCCAGGGTACACAGGCTCTGTCTTTTTAAGTTGAGTAGATGCACCCCTCAACTTTGTGTTGAGGCATCCATCATGAGAATTAGCTAATGCGTGAGCCTTCTGAAAGGGGCACCTAGCAACACTACTGAAGGAGACAACACCAATTTATGTCCCTCTTTATGGAAACAGTGATTCGAATCCTCTGCCATGGGTTGCTTGCGTTAATGCCATCATGACTTCAAGTCCTATTATAATAGTCTCATGTGTAAACGGGTGTGAAGGACTACATGTATCTCTGCGGCCATGACCCAGCAGCACCAGAACTCAGTGTACTGTCATCCAAGACTGCTGAGAAAATCATAGGCAAAAGGGAGCATAGCACCTACCCCCGGTCATCAGACAAGTATGCTTTGCAGAGGGGTGTATGGATCCTTGCTTCAATGAATTGAAGAATTTGGCAAGGGTAGAGTTGGTACTTCCCATCGTTTGAGAAATCCCAAGTTCTCTAGGCAGCAAATTGTTTTGATTAGATGCTGTCCTAGTTTCCCCAGACTCGGGGAGACAATGAGCCCATCGTCCAGGAAGGGGAATATTTGAATTCACTTTTTCCACAAATGAGCCACAGCAAGACATCTTGTGAAGACACTGGGCAGAAGAGAATACAAAAGAGAGAACCTTGTATTGATAGTGATATTGGCCTACCTAAAAGCAAAGGTAGCACCAATAGGAATCATGGATAGGAATGAGAGTATAAGCAACCTTCAAGTCCAGGGAACACATCGAATCGTTGGGTTGTAGGAATAAAAGAAATGATTTCAGGCAAATCCTTTTGAATTTCTGCCTCTTTATGCACTTGACAGTACACAGGTCCAAAATGGGGCAAAGTCCACCCGACATTTTCAGAATGAGAAAGTTGAGATGAGCATACGGCAGGATGTAAATAGCTTGTTGCCGGAGAAGGACCTGCACTTCCGGCTGCAACAAGGGAATTTGGGAGGAGTCCTTTGTGAGCACTACTAGGTGAGAAATCCTGAGATATGATGCTGAGAACCCACCGATCTGATATGAATGTGGACCAGGCTTTGGAGAAAAAGATTAGTCTGCCCCCAAACATGAGATGGGTGCTGTGGCTGTGCATCACTCAAAAACCTTGTGGTGGTTGTTGAGGTGGCAGTTGTTGTGGCCTTTATAACCTTGATCCCTTTGCTGAGGTGGTTGAGATTGAGGCCTCAGTGGTTGATATGTAAGAGCTCTGCACAGCCGGTACTAGCAGTAGGGTCTCCTCTGATAGAAAGATCTTTTATATGGAGAAAAGTATTTATTAGTAGACTATTGATCCCCTGAAGAGGTCAGATATTAAACTGCCACATTCTGCTCCATTATTTGTGAGAGTTTCAATTTCACGTCGAAAAAAAAAAGTTCTTGCCTTACAAAAGCGACTTGGCCAGTTTATCATTGACATCCTTACCAATTATACTAGAACGTAGCCATGCTATTCTTCTCGCTATAGTTGAAGCTGTAGAGGTTCTAGGGGACATAGCGAAGACTTCATAAACTGTTTGAGCAAATGCCTCAGACCCTCTTCTAGGCTAAGGGTTGGGGTGTGTGATCTCCACCTCCCGTTGACAGGAAGGGCCTCAAGGACTGGAGACACTCAGATACTGCGTGATATAAAATTGGTGTTGCTGGATTTGAGCATTTAGGATGGATCCCTGGAACACCCTGTATCCAAAATCATCTAGGATCTTGTCTCTTCCGGATCGCATATTCGAGTGGAATCTAGATTTTTGTTTACTTCTTCATAACAGATTTCACAACTGAGGCATGAGGGATCTGAACCATGCTGTAGACTTTCACATTTGAAATTTGAGATCAAATTTCCTGAAATCTATGGATCCAGAATAAGGGGACCTCCCATACTTTATCCATAAGAGTCTACAGCAGGGGAGATGGCAGGGCCATTGGTTGAACCTGCAGCTCTAAGATCTTCAAGATACCTAATGCCTCAGCTCTAGGATCAGAAATCTTGCAAGTTTCTACATTTAGAAGCATTCACATTGGATGTTTGTTTTTCATTTTAGAAAAAGCAACAGATTTACCATAGAAGCATTCACATTTTTCCTACAAAAACTTAAGAATAAATGAGGGATTCCAGTGGTGAAGAAAGCTCTGGGGACTCTTCAGGGATACCTGTTTCCTGGCAAAATTGGTGGTGACTCATATGGATAGTTACCTGGTTTGGGGAGGGGGGGAAAGGGAGCAATCATAGAATCATAGGCAACGGTTGCTCCCGTTTTTCATCTGGGGATGAGGGATGTTCACTGAATGGAATATGACCCCCTTCAGATGGGCTAGGTGAGTGATGAGGTCATGGCTGCCATTTAGTGGGAAGGTTTGCGCAAAAAAGCCTTCAATATGGACAATTTGATCTATTGTGTGAGCAGCAAAGGTGGTGTGAGACGAAGGTAGTTTCCTTTTAACTTGAGTCAACTCATCCCTGAAATGCTTCAAGAGAAGAGGGATCTTCCACAGAGACTGCTACATGAAGGCAGTGCTGCTCTCAGAATGGCTGAATCTGGGGCTCTAAGATTGGTGGATAATGGCTCCTTGACTGGAGGCCTGGCTTTTTATGCAGTGGCTCCTGTAAAACAGGAGAGCGGCAACATTGTGTGCATTGGAGGTGAGACCAGAATGAATTTCTTGCTCCCACTTCAAGGAGACAGAAGAGGTGGATAAGCCTATTTATACTAGTGATCCCTCTTCTTCATCCAGACAGGGAAATTGGTTCTTACCTGTTAATTTTCATTCCTATGGTACCACGGATCAGTCCAGACAGTGGGTTGAGCCTCCTGTCCAGCAGATGGAGACAGAAAAACTGAAAAGGTATCCTATATCAGGACAGTGCTCACCCTGCGTCCCTTCAGTATAAGTGTTATCAAAG
This sequence comes from Rhinatrema bivittatum, assembly GCF_901001135.1. Classification (NCBI taxonomy): domain Eukaryota; kingdom Metazoa; phylum Chordata; class Amphibia; order Gymnophiona; family Rhinatrematidae; genus Rhinatrema; species Rhinatrema bivittatum. Next base: position 223,290,361 of record NC_042622.1, on the reverse strand, counting down.
CAGAAAAAGTGAACTAGTATGAGATCAAGCAAGTAACGAAAAACCTTATCAACTGGTAATTTGAAATACAAAACACTGTCAATGAACACTCTTACATATATATCTATCTAGTAGATACTTCTGGTGCCTTAAAGTTCGAATATGCAGGAAATATTTCCCAAAACACTGTAAATGAAGAAAGACTTCGAGCAGACTTATGAAAAACAAACACAGACAGGGTGGGAGTCTGGATTGATCCGTGGTACTACAGGAATGAAAATTAGCAGGTAAGAACCAATTTTCCTTTCCTTGTACGTACCCGGATCAGGGGTGGGCAGAACTGCTGCAGGAGAAGCAAGTTCGCCTGTGCGCGGAAAAGGGGGGGGGGGGGGGAAATCAACTAACCGCTCCTTCCCCCGAACCAGCAGTTTGAGCGCTGTAGGCTTCTGAATCCACTTTAGCCTTTTTTTTTTTTTTTTTTTTAACACAATAGCAGAGGCATTAAAACGTCGGACCCTAGGCATTTTACATCTCCAGGGTCAAACAAGGTGAGGGGGAGTGACTGGACCACCAGTTTCACCCCAAGCCAGGCAAGGTCACCAGGGATAGGAATCCTAGGCTGAATACTCAAGGGGCAAGCCCCTCTAGGACCCTGTAAGAGCAAGGAGACAGAATTGTCTCCCTTAAGAAAAGACAGGTTTTGAAATCTGGTAATTACCTTTTTTTTTTTAATAGATAAATACTTGCTTGATCCTGAAACAGTAGAGGAGTGAGGTAAAAAAAAACCCACAGAAGAAATAAATTTCTAAAGAGAGGGAACCAAGGTTCAACTGCCTGCATCTGCTGGAGACAGAAAAATACTGAAGGGACGCAGGGTGAGCACTGTCTTGATATAGGATACCTTTTCAGTTTTTCTCTGTCTCCATCTGCTGGACAGGAGGCTCAACCCACTGCCTGGACTGATCCGGGTACGTACAGGGAACAGACAGATGCTGTCAACTGGTGGTTAAGCTGACGAAAGTTGTTGCCTCTTTGGGAGTAGCATGTCTAACTTTGATGCATCATATGCTAATTGGGGAAAATGTTGGCTCTTTGTGCCCCGTGACTCCATGGTGTGTCAATTCCAAGGAGAAGCTTGTGCTGAGCCGTTGGTGTGTCTCACTGTGGTCTGGATCTGTCGATGGCTTCTGACGTATCGATGACTAGATGTTTTGTGCATTTGTCATCCCGATGCTTCACGCTGTGAACGCTTCGACTCCTTTGGCCTCGATCATTCCAACTCTTCCACTTGCAGCAATGCTTTATGGCACACCAATGCTTGAGAGTAAATTGAGGAATCCACTGTTTTAACTTGCACCAGGTGCTTCGGGAACCACTCCTGGGATGGCTGCGTCTCAACATATTCTTTGGCATTCTAGGCTTATAGGCCTTTGTCTGCAATGGGAGCACTGTGGGGATATTACCCATCTAGCTACCCTTCAAAGTGCCCGTGGGCCCCATGAAAGAGGACCTCCTTACCGGGGCTGGATGCCAAGTATTCAGTCCTGGAAATGAATGAGTTGAATGACTGAGGGCAAAGGAACATAGCTGCCTGTCGCTGACTAAGTTTCAAGATTTTTGCAGCCCTTTTGTCGTTGGGCCCAGGGGGACATTCCCTACAGTTGGCTTGATCATGTTCGGGACAGAGGCAAAGATAACAAGTTATAGCCAGTCACAGACATGATCTTGATACATTAGCAATAGTGTTTTCGGCATTCTTCAGCACTTAAAAGTGCTCTTTGGGGGTTCACGAAAGTGAGGAAGAATTTCTGAGGAAGAGAATAAAACGCACGGGACACGTGCCCACGTCATGAAGAACTTGGAAAAAAAAAAAAAAGCAAGTGAGGTAAACCACAGGAAGAGCCATGCAAGCATATTATTCCAAAGCTCTGCGAGCTTAGAGAGACAGCTCCACCCTGTGACGCCTGGATGGCATCATCCAGACAGCACAGCTTAATAAGCCTACTTATTGAAAGAAAAAAGCTTTTCCAATATAGTGAAAAATAGATACTATTAGATAAAGGAAATTCAAGTAAAAATAAATTGGTAATATTTTTTCAAGAAGTGCTCCAGTGCAGGTGCCCCTTTACTAGGATTACTTGCTTTACTGTCTTCAGTATACTGCACTTAAGATTCGGATAACATTTTGGTCAGACACACGAGTATGGAGTTTGCAGAACAGCTGAAAAATCCTGTTTATTCTAGACTCTGTGTGAGCGGGTGTACAAGATGGATGGAGTTTTCTTTATATGAGGCCACTACAGTACTTATATGCACAGAGTCATCCCCCTCCACCTATCACCTTCAGCGATCCTCACTTGGTAAGGTCCTTCATGTACTTCCAGCCCTCCTGGGAGTATTCACAGATCTTGGTAGGAGCTTCTCCCAGTGCTGATACAGTCTTCTTTACTCCTGCAAGAAAGGACAGGGGTTGGAGAGGAATCATCAATGCCATGCTGCAGTGGGGCAGAAAGACAGGAAATCAGGTCATGCTAACAGAGCACAACAAACAACAACTTACAAAGATATTCTACCTAGTAGCAGAAATGAGTATCACAACGACCCCTCATGTTAGGAACACCAGCAATACAATAACCCTACTGCTTCAGTTTGGAAACTTGCCTGTGGGTTCTAATAGCTCGGCAGGCATTCATTCACTTTTCCCAACTGCATTATTCTGCAGACCCAATTCTACAAAGAGAGAAGTTACTTACCCAAGTTCCAGGATTCACAGACAGAGAAGTCAATTGGTGGAATGGCTGGGAGCTGAAAAAGGCAAAGGAAAACAAATGTGAAGGGTTTATGGCTAATTGAATACACCCTATTTTGATTTTTATGAATCCAGAAATTTAAACAAGAAGAAAGGGAGAATGAGTCACACTCTGAGGTCTCTATAGGATCATTTGTAATATGGCAGGAGACTATCACAAAAGAGATTAGTAAAATGGGAACTTGAAAGTTTTTAAAAGCTAAAAATCTATGTACTTCAGTGTTACTTTTTTTTTTTAACCTAGCATATCTTGTTTATTGTAACTTTTTTGGCAGTTTTTTTAAGATCCTTTTAATGGTAGCTTGAAGGTAATGGGATAGCATAATGCCATGGCTGGCTATGTGTAGAGATTTAAAGCAGAAAATCTGTGCCCTCAGCGCCCATGGCTCGGCTTTCTTCCCTACCTGCCAACCAAGACTGTCCGCCCATTCCTGCACTACTGGTGGCAGAGCAGCCTTGGCTCTCTGGAGGGCATCTTCTGACTGGTTGCTGGTCCCTAGGAGCCCTTGGTCGTAAGCTACATACACCGCACCTCCAGCCAGACCCACTTTGCCGAAAAATCTAAAGAAGGGAAAAAAACGATTAAACAACTCTTAAAAAGTCATTTAGAACGTATTGTAAATAAATCTGCGCCATGCTTGAACATGGAACGAGGGCAATCACAACAGTTCCCTAACTTCATTTACTGACGGTGGGCTTGGGGGTCAGAAAATGTCACGATTCCTCCAAAACACCCCCAAAGTGCCGTGAAGGGACATAAAGGTCCATTGCGGATTCTAAACCTTACACTACGTAAGCTCTAAACCGTCGTACGCTGTTCGGAATTTACGAACAACAGCCCTTTCTTTAATATCGGGACCGTGGTACCAACACGGAGAGGCGGGGATGCCACGATAGCAGCTGACCAAGACCACGGAGAGCTTGGGAGCGGCATAACTCACTTCAGCAGTTGTAATGCCCCGAAACCCATGGCGGAGAAGGACGGTTCGTTTGCAGCGCCAGCTCTGCCTCTCTTGAAAGGACGCACATTCCACCTTCCGGTTTCGCCAGGCTCTCTGGGAGTTGTAGTGTTCGGCGCCTACCGCCACTTCCGGTCTCTCACCTGTCTCCCCTCCCCCCACTGTTCAGGACCCCCTCTGGCTCAAAATCTCCGGTCTCTACCGGGCCCGATAGTTGCACCGTTTAGTGCCTGTTGTTGCTTGCCTCTAGCAGCTCCAGACACCTTCACTAATTAGTTGAAATAGGTCTGTTCTCGCTTGGTCCTCTGGGAGCTGTAGTTCATTAGAACACAAAACATGCCATATTGGGTTAGTCATTATCCAAGCGTATAATTGTGAAATTCTTTGATACACTTTTGGAACTTAACTTTTAACTGGCTACTTCAGCCTTAAATATAGCCATATTGGGTTAGATCATAAGAGCACAAGATTTGCCATTCTGGGTCAGACCAAGGATCCATCAAGCTCAATATCCTGTCTCCAACAGTGGCCAATCCAAGTCACAAGTACCTGGCAAATACCCAAACATTAAATAGACCCTTTGCTACAAATGCTGGCAACAAGCATTGGCTATTCCCTAGTAATAATAGCAGTTTATGGATTTCTCTAGGAACTTATTGTACCCCACTACTTTTGGGTAGTGACTCTCCCTCTACAGTGGCTGAAGTGGTTATTAGGATATGGGGTTTCTGGTGTTACTCTGGGAGCCACTAAGACCACCGATTCTTGTGAGTTTACAAAAGAAACATTTAAGGCAGAAAGTACTATTTTACAATAGAAAATTGTACCAGATAAGAGTTCCCTATTACCAGGTACTGGTACCAGATAGGGAATAAGAAATCCTAAGTGGAAAGGTAAACAAAACCATTAAAGAAACTATTTTCTTTAAGTTTATATTTTCCTCTCATAGCCCCCTCTTTTGTGGTCTTAGTGGCTCCCAGAGTAACACCAGAAACCCCATATCCTAATAGCCACTTTAGCCACCGTAGCAGGAGAGTCACTACCCAAAAGTATATGTGTGTCTGTGTGCGTGTGTGACTCTTTCCAAAGATAGCTATAAAAGAAAATGATCCTTTCGAAACTTTCTTTCCTCAGGTGTTCAAGCTGATCCTCAGGTGTGACGCAACAAAGAAGGTAAATGTTTGTTACCAGCAGCAGCACAGTTTCCTTATTTTCACTCCTATGCAGTGTATATATGTAGCTTTCTCAAATTATTACTATATTGTGTTGGCCAACAATTTTATGGTGCACAATGTTTTCACTTAGCTGTCCTGTAATCCTTTCAGACCGATTCCTATTTTCCTCGCTGCAGCTCTCCCTTTGTCTTTTCTAGGTGCTGGTGTTATGGGAGTCTCTGTTTAGTGGACCCTTGGGCCGACCTGCTGGAGACTGGGAAAGGTGGTCAATGTCTCTAGTGAATAGCAGGCCGGGAGGCAGATGTTCAGGCGGGACGTAGATGCTCTTCACCCTGGAAGCTGGTGCTCCCCCGGGAGGAGCCCGTAGGAGCCCAACCGCTGGGACTTAGTGGCTTCACCCTTGGAAGCCGAAGCCCCCCCCGGGAGGAGCCTGTAGGGACCCGGCCGCTGGGACTTAGGCGGGTCGTGGATCAGGACAGGTAACTGGAACCAGACTAGGACAGTAGCAATACTGTAAGTGGGTTCGGGTTCTGGAACCAGGTAGGAACTGTAGCAGGAACGGAGCGATGAAGCAAAGCGAGTCACTCCGGGGCACACCGCAACAGGAAACCAGGAGGCTAACCCCTTGCAAGGCAAAGACTGGATGGCCGCGGCTGGCTTATCAAGGCCGCGGCGTCTGACGTCAAGAATTGGGCGGAGTCACCACTGGCGGGAAACGGCCTAGAAAAGCGCCCAAGTGGCGCGCGTGCGCACCTAGGAGCCGGGCGTCCATGGGAGGGCTCGCAGCGGCGCGGCCCCAGCGGGAACACCACCAACCAGGCTGCAAACCAGGCGGGAGCAGGTCCAGGAGCCCGGAGGTAATGGCCTGGCCGCGGTGCTCGCAGCCAGAACCGCAACAGCTGGAAGCAGATGGCTGAAGGTGGTCTGTCTCTTCTCCTCTTCTCTCTGTCTCCTGCTGCAGGTATTTGAAGTCCTATCTATCTTTAAATAAATCAAAGCACGTGTTCCCTGAATATACTATCCGCAACCCCCTCTTCCGAAGATGTATTTAATTAATGTTTCTAAATGTGGTGTCTTCAACGTCTTATTGAACTGGTCTAACTTGGTGTCTAAAATAAAGGAAAATCAGTGCCACCCTAAACTCACTGAAAGAAGGGAATGGTTTGGTTCAGGTTGGTTCAACAATCTTTTCACACACACACACACTGGCACACCCAGAGCTCTTAAGTGAAAAACAGCTTAAACTTACTTATAGTTCCTCTCCTCTGATATATTACTGTCCTCAGAGATTTTGAAGTAAAGCTGACCCAGAAATATCTAGTTCTGTTTCATATGAAACACTGAATAGTCATTTAAATTGCACAGTCACGTTCAGACCAGAATCTGAGATAAGTACTTGCGCTGTAGAAATTCAGCAGTCCATTGACTCTCAGGTTCTATCAATTTATGTAGCAAAAGCTCACAGTGAGGTCAGTCTGAAAAGTTTATTTACACTTTTCAGTTAACAAGTAAAAAGAATATTAACACAGCATTTTTATAGACATCAACTTCTCATAGAAACATAGAAATGACGGCAGAAGAAGACCAACCGGTCCATCCAGTCTGCCCAGCAAGCCTTACACTTATTTTTTCTCATACTTAACTGTTTCTCTTGGCTCTTAGTAACCTTATGTTCTAATTCCCTTTTCACCCCCACTATTAATGTAGAGAGCAGTGATGGAGCTGCTTCCAAGTGAAATATTAAGTTTGATTAGTTGGGTAAGCGGCAGCATAGCTCTCTGCCATGAAGCAGAGGGCAATGCTGGAAATGTGTGAAGTATCAGTTTTTCTTTTCCCCTGTCATTGAAGCAGGGAGTCATGCCGGACATGCACCGAAAGTGAAGCATGCCTTGAAAGTCACATTAACTATCATCAAATATTGAAAAGCCTAATAATTGGTAATACCTATAGCCCATGAACCCATCCCTGTTTTTTTCTTTTTTTCTTTTTTTTTTTTAATTGGGAGATGGATGCCCTTCGTCCTTCTACTCTGTGAAGGTGGACACCTACCACTGGCATCCCGCTCCGTTAATGCCTCTGTGGCTACTGCCGCTCCATGCAGTGTTTTACTACCTGCTCTTTATATGCGTCCTCTAGAACTGATGGATCCCATCCCTGTTTTTTTTTTTATTATTTATTTAATTGGGAGATGACAGCCCTCCATCCTTCCGCTCCGTGAAGGTGGACACCTATCACTGGCCACCGGCATCCCGCTCCGTGAATGCCTCTGTGGCTACTGCCGCTCTGTGCAGTATTTTACTACCTGCTCTTTATATGGACACCTACCACTGGCCACTGGCATCCCGCTCCGTGAATGCCTCTGTGGCTACTGCCGCTCCGTGCAGTATTTTACTACCTGCTCTTTATATGTGTCCTCTAGACCTGATGGATCCCATCCCTGTTTTGTTTTCTGTTTTTTTTTATTTAATTGGGAGATGACAGCCCTACATCCTTCCACTCCATGAAGGTGGACACCTACCACTGGCCACTGGCATCATATTCAGTAAACTTTCTCACTACAGAAACAGGAACACAAATGCTATTTTTTGAAGGGTGCCAGCAAGCCGAGAAACCAGGGTAAGACCACCTCTCGGGTGGTTGCCCGGACCTCTCAATCATCTACCCAGGAAAAATGAAGAATTGTTCCAAATAACAGAAAATATTTTTCTGTAATTTTAAATTGCAAGTACCATCACCCCGTGTAAATCAACCTAACATAAAAATAACTAAAAATAACATAAAAATAATTTTAATCTCTGAATCAACATTCTAAGTAAATCTGCTCAGATAAAGCAACACTGTTGGGCCGATACAGTAAAGTCCGCGGGACCGGCAGAGTCCGCGGACTTTACAGTAAGTTCGCGGGACCAGCGTAGCGCACTGTTAACCCGCAATTGGACGCGTGTTTTCGACACGCTAGCGTTACCCCTTATTCAGTAAGGGGTCGAAAACGCACATCCAATCCCCCTGAACCTAATAGCGCCCGCAACATGCAAATGCATGTTGATGGCCCTATTAGGTATTCCCGCGCGATTCAGAAAGGAAAATGTGCAGCCAAGCTGCACATTTTACTTTAAGAAATTAGCACCTACCCAAAGTTAGGTGATAATTTCTCCGGGCACCAGGAAAGTGCACAGAAAAGCAGTCTTTACTGCTTTTCTGTGTACCCTCCGACTTAATATCATGGCGATATTAAGTCGGAGGTCCCGAAAGTTACAAAAAGTAAAAAAAAAAAAAATTTGAAGTCGGCCCGTGGCTCACGTGTTGAAAACCGGACGCTCAATTTTGCCGGCGTCCGGTTTCCGAACCCATGGCTGTCAGCGGGTTTGAGAACCGACGCCGGCAAAATTGAGCGTCGGCTGTCAAACCCACTGACAGCCGCCGCTCCTGTCCAAAAAGACTGTTTTGTTGCTCTCCCCAGGGACTAAAAGCAACCAAAGTCTATCTGACTCATTATTTATGATCCTGTCCTCTAGAACAGTGAGAGTTACATACACTGGGTCTCAATGTATGAAAATCTATCTCATGCATATTCATTCTGGCAATCCTGAAAAACTGCCTTGGTAGGCGTGCCTCAGAGGGATGGTGGGGAAAAACTGCTCTAGGAACTTCATACTTGGCTGCTTCAGTCTTTGGCACTGGGACCCAGCAGGTTAGGGTTTGGGGGCATTTCTTGTTTTGGGGGCAGGGACTCACACCCTGCCAATGAACGTTGGCTAGCACAGCAAGTTCTGTGTGGTGCCTTAGTGCAGAGGCTTTCGGATGTACATCTGCTTCTCCCTCTCAGGGCCAGGGCAAGGGTATTAGGTGCCCTAGGTGAACCTTCTGCCTTGCCCCCCCCCCCTCCCCGGTCCAAGCTCCGGCTCTGGCCCCCGACCTCATTCACTCAGACAGGCCCCCTCTCTCTCACTCTCACACACATACACCACACACACACACACACTTACACAGGCTCCTTCCCTCTCTCTCACTAACACCATTGCTCTCTCGTACACACACAATCCCTCTCACTCTCACACACATACACCACACACACACACACACACTTACACAGGCTCCTTCCCTCTCTCTCACTAACACCATTGCTCTCTCGTACACACACAATCCCTCTCACTCTCACACACATACACCACACACACACACACACTTACACAGGCTCCTTCCCTCTCTCTCACTAACACCATTGCTCTCTCGTACACACACAATCCCTCTCACTCTCACACACACACCCTTACACAGGCTCCCCTCCCCTCTCTCTCTCACTGACACCATTTCTTTCTCGTACACAACCAAACCCTCTCTCACACACAGAGGTGCTCCGCTCATGGCCCGCCGAGTCTCTGCTACTCTCGACGGTGAGTGGGATGGGCTCCGCTCGCGGCCCCCACGTGGCTGCTCCTTGCCGCTTCCTACTGGCTGGCGCCCTAGGCGACCGCCTAGTTTGCCTATTGGGACTCACCAGCCCTGCCCCCTCTACATGAAACGAACTGTGCAAGGCCTAGGCAGAGCTGTGAGCCTCTAAACGACGGCATGCAGGACAAAACGTTTCCCTGAAAACTGAGAGCTAATAACCCCCCCCCCCCCCCCAAAAAAAAACCCCAATATCTTAAGGTAGGGAATCTAAGGCTGGTTGCGCCTTTCTGCTGCCCCCTCCAAAATATCCTGGGGGCGATCTCAGGGAAAATTCAGGCTTTGTGTTCCCAGAAGCTAGAAGCCCTCCAACAAGGGGAATTCAAGTAAACTCCCAGGCTGAGTGCTCCTCTCTGCCCCCCCCCCCCCCCCCAAAATCCTGCAGGTCGAGCATTCTTAGTGTGATCCCCTCCCCCTTGTGCATTTGGATGTCATCTTCTATGAAGTTTATGGTTTGTGGTTCTTAATCTTATAAAAAAAACCTCCCTCCACACGGCAGCTGATGCTTTGGAAAACTGTTTGATTGCAACATAGTGAAAAAGACTGGAAAGGTGGAAGCCATGGGGTAAACAACATTTCCAAAGGTGATCTTTATCCAGTACTTGCACTTGCCAGACACCTCTGCCTCTGCTCACCCTGCACCCCCTCCTCCCTAATAATGACCTCCGAGGAGTACATAACGAGTCCATTTCTTCCTTGGTGAGTGCACACCTCTCACCCCCAACCCCATGCATTCCTCTCTCACTCCCCTACCACTCCCCATCCTCCATCCCAGCCTGGTTCGGGTCTCTCTCCACACACTCGCCCCCTTATTCTCTGCTTCTCCACCCGCCCCCTCTCTCTCTTACTCTCTCCTTTCCCTGCCCGCTCAGTCTCCTTTACTCACGCTCTCCAAGCCCCAGTGGCAGCTCTGATGGCAACCGAAGACAAGAGGCTGTCTTAGGCCCCTGTGGTAGCATTGGGAAGCGGGGTAATCTGAACAGAGTCTGCCTTCCTCGGCAGCACTGGGAAGCCATTACTATCCAGGCGGTGATAAGTCTTCAGCCCCTGAGGTGGTTCGGAGGGGAGCATTTGTCTTCAGCTCGCATAGCATGGGGAGCCCCACTGCTCTGGTCTCTGTCTCCTCCAGTTCTGGTGGGGTCTGGGGAACCCTGCCAGTCCAACTCTTCCATTCCCTGGCTTCTGTATTTTGTGTTGCTTTTTCTACTTATGTGTGTATCTGTCACGTTAGATATGTAAATTTGTGTTTCATGTAGAATAAATTACGCATAAGATGTTCCTACAGTCCTTAGTATATCGCATGCCCCATACAGTTCTGCTGATAACAAGTGATTTCTAATGGCTCCCACCCCCATGGAGGCTGTTACTGAGGGACTTTGCTCTCTTATACTGCAGGATCTCAGAGGCCGATGGGCAGGGAGTGCCCGACCGTTGATGAGCTGGATTCTTGTCCTCTGTTAATGTGTTCATCTGAAGTGGCACCAATCTCTATGTCAGTTTTCCTGCTGCATTGCTGCTCACGTCCACATCTCATTCCCACTGAGGAAAATGAGGCGACTTACCCAAGCTCTCTGTCTCGCTGGCCTGATCGGAATCCTAGCCTTTTACTGGAGAGATCCTTTTGACTCAGGTACGTTGGAAGGCTTGATACCAAGTGGAGTATGAAAGGATTGGGAATGAACCAAGGAAAGGGTCTGAGAGCTGTAAGAGACTCTCAGAACACCTGAAGCGTGGCGGGGGTGAGGCGAGGAGCATCAGAGCATGGCAGAGGGGGCTCAGGTGGTACAGAATTAAGACAGGTTCAGGGATACCGCCTGCCAAACAAGAAGCAGTTGGCTGTTCTCTCTCTCTCTCTTCCTCCCACTCCCTGAGGTTCAGATTCAAGAAACTAACGGGCCGATACAGGAAAGTCCCCGGGAGAGCAGGCGAACAGGCCACTCTCCTGTGCGCGCGTTCAGTATTCAAATTAGGGCCCGCGGTAAAAAGAGGTGCTAGGGACATTAGCGCGTCCCTAGCGCCTCCTTTTGGACCAGAGCGGTGGCTGTCAGCGAGTTTGACAGCCGACGCTCCATTTTGCCGGCGTCGGTTCTCAAACCCGCTGACAGCCAAGGGTTCGGAAACCGGACACCGGCAAAATTGAGCGTCCGCTTTGCAAGCCGCAGACTGACTTCAAATTTTTTTTTTTTTTAACTTTTTGTAACTTTCGGGACCTCCGACTTAATATCGCCATGATATTAAGTCGGAGGGTGCACAGAAAAGCAGTTTTTACTGCTTTTCTGTGCACTTTCCCGGTGCCCGGAGAAATTAGCGCCGACCTTTCTGAAAGTAAAATGTGCGGCTTGGCTGCACATTTTCCTTTTTGAATCGCGCAGGAATACCTAATATGGCCTTCAACATGCATTTGCATGTTGCGGGCGCTATTAGGTTCGGGGGGGTGGGGGTTGGACGCGCGTTTTCGACCCCTTACTGAATAAGGGGTAACGCTAGTGCGTCGAAAATGGCGGAGCGCCCTGTACTGTATCGGCCTGATTGTTAGCACGACAATTCACATAAGTTTTCATGTATTTATTTATTTATATTCCAGCTTTTATAACTGGTCAACCCCTTCACAGAGATTATATTCAAGTCTCTCCCTCCCTCTCTTCCAGGGTTTTACCTAAAATCCTGGTTGCCCCTAGGTCCTCCCCCCAATGACCCCCTTCCTGGGTTCTTTCCTTTCTGCCTCTCTTCCCTCCCCCCCCCCCCCCCCCCCCCCCCCCCCCACTCACACATGTCTCCAACCCTCCCCTCACTGCTGATGGCTGGGCCAGGGCCCAGGATTGGCAGCAACAGAAGGAAAATTTAGCTTGGGACCAGGCCTGGATTTAGGCACAGGGAACATAGGCAATTGCCTAGGGTGCCAAAGTTTGAAGGTGCCAAATACCCAGACCAAAAAGTAGTGCAACTGTGCCAAGGAGGAGTCTGTTCCAATCATCTGCTTCAAAGAGGCACTGCTATTGCACTCTGGGGCTCTGGAGAAGGGGAGTGGTAGAGGAACTTTACTATCTGATTTCCAGGGTCTCCTACCGCCCACCCCTCCCATTCCCCTCACTATTCAGTTCTGCCTATGGAAGCCCAAATCCTAAATCTGGCCTTGCTTGGGACCTGTCGGGCGATCATGAGCTCACAGGCACTGCAGCGGCCTCCCCGTTCACATAGGTTCCCATGGGAGAAGGAGACAGGCCCTGTGCTTACGTTCTCTCCTGTTGCTGCGGCAGGTGATGAGTCGGGTCCCCTTCCTTCTTGGGCCTCTTGCATTGTCTGCTCGGGATGAGCCGGGTCCCCTTCCTTCTTGGGCCTCTTGCATTGTCTGCTCGGGAAGAAATTCACTGTTGTCAGCACGCGCACTGTATTCATTTCCTTTTCGAACCCTCTCTCTGTGTGGGTCTGGCACTGTTCTCGTCTCCGTTCTCTTTCTCTCCTCCCCTCTCCTGCAGGCCGTTTGGCTGGTGCTAGAGTGCTCCTGACAGGAGCCAGTGGCGGCATCGGGGAGGAGATGGCTTACCATTACTCCAGTTTGCATGCTGAGCTTGTTATCACAGCCAGGAAGGAGGCGGCATTACAGAAGGTAAGGAGAGGGTCAGGCAGGGCTTAGCCCTCTGCTTTTCTCTGTCAGACAGGCTCTAGTAGTGCCTTGAGGCCTGAGCAAGTTCCAAAGTATGGGAGTCCCGAATGAATGAAAATATAGTTTACAAATTCAAATCATTAACACTAATAAATACCAGAGTAACCGGGAACCTTTGTTATAGTGAATTTCCTGATACAGCCATCTCTTTTATAAGGCTGTTGTGAAACTGCTGGGTAGCACCACAGCCATATGTTCTGGAGACAGATAAAACTGAGGTTCTGGCGTCTTCTCACTGTTGATACAGGAACCCTCCTGATAAAAGTCGGTGCTTGCTATGAAGTGATCCATTGTCCAGTGCTAATGTGATTTATGTTAATACTAATCCACCACTACAGTTGATTTTTTATTTTAAAGTAATTGGCAGTTCTGTTGTTGATTTCTCTGTGGGGTCTTGGCTGCCTTTATCCCATGTGTCTTGACATCGCTTTGGTGAGAAAGGTAAGTTGGCGAGGGGGGGGGGGGGGCGGACTTTCCCTAAATCCTGTACATACCTGCGGCGCTGATCCTGTTTTTCGCTCCATCATGTCCTCATGCGACTGGTACCTTTGTCGACACAAAGGATTTCTTGCTCTTTCTGTCTTCCCCAGGTGATGGAGAAATGTTTGGAGCTAGGGGCCAGGAAAGTTTTATATATCCCTGCCGATATGTCTCTCCCCCAGGATCCGGAAAGGGTGATGCAGTTTGCTGTGCAGGAACTAGGTAACTAGAGAAGGCAGGATCAAACCTCTGGGGAAGGAGGAACAAGGATGCTCAGTAGGAGGAGGAGGAGAGACATGAACTTTGCTGACGAAGGTTTTTTTTTGACTTACATGAGATGAGCCCATAGCTCTCAAATGCTGTTCACTGTGGCCTCCTCCGTAAGAGAACTGGTCTTCAGATAGCCACAGTGCATAATGTATGAGATGTATTAGCCTACACTTAGGGACTAATTCATCAAGGTCTTTTCCCAGAGACATGGAACGTGGGAAAATGTCTGTGATTCAGTCACTTGGTCAAAGAAGCAAGTCCTGGCTCCCCTGAAAACCAGACCTGTTTGCAGTCTCTGAGAACAAAGTGTTGCAAGACACTGCAATGGTGCCACCAAAGAGTGACCACCAGCCTCCCCACCCTAGTCACAGCCCTCCTGCTCTCTCTTAGCTCAGAAAGGCAGATACTGCCCTGACACTCACTCTCTGGGCACTATGTGCATCCCTCAGAGCTAAGCAAAGAGGTTAGGAGGCAGCGAGCCTTACTTTGGAGGAGGTGCTGTGTTGAAGAGCTGGGGCTCTATAGTCCTGGGATTTTCAGCTACTGTCTATTAATTGTAAAGCACCTTAGAAGAAAAGGAATAGGCTCATCTCCCAAGAAACTAAAAAGTACAGTGACACCAAACTTCCATCACTTATGGAGCCCTTTTAGTAGAGGACAAGACTCTAAGTGTCATCTGCACTTAACCATAGAGTAGACATATTTGTTCCATTTTATTTGGTGCTGAGCTACACTGACGGCCTTGGCTCCAGTGTCATTGGCTGATGGCTGCCTGTGAGCTGATGTCATTGGCTGATGGCTGCCTGTGAGCAGATGCCATTGGCGGAGAGCTGCCTGTGAGCTGTCACCATTGGCTTATTTATTGCTTATATCCCTTAGGTGGCTTGGATTATGTTGTCCTGAATCACATTGGGGAGACCCCTTACAGAATGTGGGAGGGAGATGTGGACCATATGCGATGGCTGATGCAGGTTTGTGCTCCAACCATGGACACTTTAGACGTATACTTTTTTTTTCATTAAATTTTGTATTCAGTTCCAAAGCAGCAATGGTAAATATACAAACCATGTTAAACTGAAACATACAACACAATATATACCAATACCTTCAAGCAAACATTCTACAATTTTCCATGTTTTTCCCAACAAGACAATCAGAGGAGTTCCTACATAAAATAATAATAAATTGCTTATAACTTACCTTTTGCTTATTACTCTCTCTCAAACGGAGCCCATACAGATTGAAATATTGAAATCCTATTTCTACACAATACTGTTAAATATTCCATACAACAGACATTCCAAAAACATTTATATAGAGATTCATGCTTTTACAAGGAAATCAAACTATCTTTACAGTCTGGATGGTTGAAAGGACTATAGCAGGCACCCCATTGGAAGGTGATCAAACACAAATCTGAAACTCTGCTTTTTATGAGTGTTTTTGCTTTTTTTGAATACTGTGACATGCCCCGCCCTGTACTGTGGAAGTGTGGGTAATAAATCTGAGCAGATGAATTAATGAAAAAATACATAAATTAAACAAATGACACCTCAGTCCCTTAAGATGCAGGTCACCGAAACATTCATGGCAGCTCATGTTCCTGTTAAACATGCACCCTGTGGAACTGACCCAGTGACTTAGTGGCAGTGCAGGGTTTGATTCCTTCTCGTTGGGTGGATGAGATTGGGGGATGCTGTGGATATTGGGCCTTCAGAGGTCAGAGGGGGTTAGTCTCAGCCATTATTCAGCAACACCTTTTGGCTGAATCAGGAACACATCTGTACTGGATTCTGCAGGGGCTCAGAGTCCATAGCTCACACTGCCATGGGGAAAACCCTAAGTATCTGTGAATGATAGCTCTTGGCAGGGGCTGGTTGTGATTAAGATGCAAGCCCAAAAGGAGAAGGAGCTGGAGAAAGCTGACGGGCCAAAAGCAAAAAACCCAATGGAGCCTGTGCTTTTAGCTACAAATTTTGAGTTTTGCTGTTTGCCCGGCACTTTCTTCTTGTAGCCAGATCCTGTCTTTGATTGCAGGTGAATTTCCTGAGTTACGTTGCACTGGCATCGGCCACACTGCCGGCTCTGGCCAAGAGCAAGGGCTCACTCCTTGTGGTTTCCTCTCTCACAGGTCAGTGCTGTGGCTCTGCTATAACTCTCCCCCCAGTCTGCTCTTGCTTAGGTTACTCATTTCAGAGAGATCCTGCTGGCTTGTAGCCCTCTGGCTTGTCAGTCAAGTATCCTGCTGGCTTACAAAAGAACATTCAACCTATTGTGCAGTCCAGTGGGACGTGCTTTATTCTAGAGATTTCATAGTGTTGGGATATTACAGTGGGGTACTGCAGGGTGGGGTGACAGCCACTGTCCAGCACTTCACTCTCCACCTCTCCTTCCTAGGGAAAATCCCCACGCCATACACCACTTCCTACTCGGCCACCAAATTTGCACTGGAAGGATTCTTTGGATCCCTGCGCCACGAGCTGATTATGCGCGGGGTGGACGTCTCCATCACCCTGTGCATTCTGGGACTGGTGGACACCAAGTCTGCCATGGAGAAAATCAAGTGAGTTTGCCAAGTAGGGGGTCAGGCCAGCACCAGAGGCCTGGCACCGACTTGCAGCAGGAGCTTTACTTGCCCCATTTCTCTCTTTCTTGCCTGTTGGTTTTCATTCCCTGAGCAATCCTCCATGAAAGGTCAGTAGGAGGAACAGGTAGAAGGGGCAGGGACCAGGGACCAGTTCCACTGTTCAGGCTTCTCAGTCTGCTGCAGTTTGATCCATGACTGCTGTTCGGGTTGGATGGTGATGATGTAATGCAGATCTCTTGGTATGAACCCAGCTGCAAAACCTGCAGACTCTGCCTGCGATCCCACTACTGCCACCATCTCAGCATATGCTCTTCAGCATATGCAAGCTCTTTGGGGAAGGGACTCAGTAACTATGTTTCTATGTGTTCTGCATGTGGTCAGCCCTATCATAGTCATTTATATTCCTGACACAATGTAATAACTAATTTGGGGCCTGATTTACTAAGGCTTTTCTCCCATTCTGTGTCTATGGGAAACATGCTTAGTAAATGAGGCCCTTGATTAGATTTCAGACATAATCCGGCAAACATTTTACCGCTTCCCTTCTAGCAAAAAAAAAAAAAATCAGTCAAATAACCCTGAAATGTTGCTATGCAAATCACAGATGTTACACACATGTTACAATTATGAAGTTTAGTGCAGAAGGTTTTCTGGCCGCTGAAGAACATGAGATGCATTATTAGTAACGCTCACAGGTACCCAAACCTTCCTTGGCAGAATATGCAAGAGAGCATATTTTGCTACCAGAAGATGGAGACTGCCAGAAGCCACACATGCAGTCTTTGAAATCAGCTACTACGTATAGCCTCTTGTTTGTGAAGCCCTGAGTTAGAAAGTGAGATCAGAGAAGAGGAATGCAGTAAGTGGCATTGTGGTTCCCATTTACTCCATGATTTCATCTCTCTGCCCTGTCTCTCTCTCTCTCTCTCCCTACAGGGGGGTGGTCCTGTCTATGCCCGTCGCCTCTGCCAATGAAGCTGCTCTCACTATTATTAAAGGGGGTGTCTCCAGAGCCCGGGAAATTTATTATCCTTGGTGGGTGAAGCCGCTGTGCCATTTGAAGGACTGGTTCCCGGATCAGCAGGACTGGGTGCTACGCAGTTTTTACAACTACAGCAGAGCCTAGTGGGCCTCGCTCCCAGCCACAACAGGATAGGGGGCTGGGAAGAGGGAGTTTTGGAGTTTAGTGAGTATATATAAAATGTGTTTAATCTGGCATCTCGGGGCTAATCTCATCTCTGATTACACCTGCAGGGTAAAGGAACCAAATGAGTCCTTTGACTTGTTCTCACTCCCTTGTTCCTTTCCAGATCTGGAAGGGGGTTCTTACCCTGTTTACAGGTGTGTTATAGATAAGTAATGCTGGCAGGTTACAGGGATGTGAGCTGAGCTTGGATTTGGAAGTAAAGTACATATTTTTTTTTTTTAGACCTATTGCATAGGTGGACCAGATTACTAAGATGTAGGAAGCAGCAACATAAGGAAATCATGAGGTGAAAAAGTGAGTGGAAATACTCATGAAGAAATTATGTATTTTATCAACAGAAATATTAAACTGATCATGTTCAGAAGGACTATGATGGCTTTCTTTGGGAACCTAAGCCTTAGGGGACATAGGTGACATTGTAGAAGTACCTAACAGGCCGATGCAATAAGGCACATTCGGCAGAATACCCAATTTAACCCTTAGTTGTGTGCACATTTCTTGTGGGCAAACTTTACTACCAATGCAGCAAGACGTTTTGAGCACAGCAGTGTGCATGTAAGTTAGCGCCCTCGCATGGAAATTCCATGCTAATGAGGGCATTAACTATTACCTCCCAACGCAGAGAGGGGCGCTGGCTTACCTCATTCTTTTCCTAGTGCATGAAACTTAACTCTTAGTCTGAGGTGAAGTAAAGTTTCCATGGCCAATGTGAGGCTACAGGAAGAAGCTGGAGTTCTGGTGCCGGGATCTGTTTTCCATGCATAAAATCAGTTTTTAACTCACAATGAAGTAAGCTAATGCATCAGGAATTGAAAAATATGCACAAACCAGAAAATGCGTGCAAAGAAAAGGCTTACGCCTGAATTTTAAATCCCCCGCGCACGTTAAAAAACGGGGGTTACGTGCGTGGCCGGGCCTTGGTCGCACCGCACGCATCTTCAAAGGGGCCCAGCCACGCTCGTAACCCGCATTACGCGCCAAAGTGCCGGGCCCAGATAAAGGGGAGGGGCGGGGCTGGAGGCAGCCGGCAAGCGCAAATTTCTACTGCTCCAGAGGAGCAGCAACATCAAAAATAAAAAAAAAGGTAAGGTAGGGTAGATTTAGGGGGTGGGGAGGAGAGGGGAAGGGTGAGGGAGATTAGGCAGGGGGTTAGGGAGGTTCCCTCCCAGTCCGCTCCTTAATTGGAGCGGACTGGGAGGGAACTGGGTAAGTGCCGATTGTGTTGCCGCATGGGCTGGCAAAAGTACAACCCCCTTGGGCGCGCCGCACACACATGCATGCACTCAGCCACCCAATTTTATAACATGCGCGCACCAGCACACTCATGTTATAAAATTGGCGCGCCCATACCTTTAAAAATCTGCCCATATGTGCGCAGCAAAACATGAGTTATGTGCATAACTCGTATTTTATGTGCAGAAACCACATGTGCACACGTTTTCCACATATAAAGTATGGTTTATTCGCACAAAAAATGCTTTATAAGAACATAAGAACATGCCATACTGGGTCAGACCAAGGGTCCATCAAGCCCAGCATCCTCTTTCCAACAGTGGCCAATCCAGGCCATAAGAACCTGGCAAGTACCCAAAAACTAAGTCTATTCCATGTAACCATTGCTAATGGCAGTGGTTATTATCTAAGTCAACTTAATAGCAGGTAATGGACTTCTCCTCCAAGAACTTCTTCGGTGTCTGCCTGCTGACCTCTCCGGCGCCCCCGGTCCGGCTTGGGCGCTGCATCCCGCCATGTTGTTCAGCTGCCATAGGGCGCGCGCGCTGCGCGGCCCTGCTTCTTATTCCTTCTTTGGCACGAACCTCAGGGGCGTCCCCCTGTGATAACATCACGCATCCCGGATGCATAAGCCTACTCTTTTGCTAGCTAATCGAGTTAGCAAGGGACTCCTTATGCCCTGAACGCCTCCGTCTTCGCAGGCTTCCCTACGGAGCTCCCGCAGGGGCTCCGCGTCCTCGGCCCCTCCCCTAGGCGTGCACGCGGCCTGCGCCCCCTCTTTTAAAAGGCCCAGGGCAGAAACCTCGGGCCGGACGCCTCCCGATGACATCACCTAAGCATCATATTTAAGGCGAGGGCCTTCCCCCAGTTCCTCACCATGGCAAACAGGTCGTCACCTTGCGTGAAGCTATTTGCCATGCTGTGTTCTTGCGTCCCTGTGTTCCCGTGGTCCTTCCTGTGTTCTAGTGTCTGTTCCTGTTCCACATTCCTGTTGCAACCGTTGCTGCCCGACGGCTTCACTTCGCCTACCTTTCCTTTTCTGCGACTCCTCCTGCTCCTCATGGACGTCTGGCTGCCGCGGCGTCTGCCTGCCGTCCTCTCCGGCGTCCCCGGATCGGCTTGTGCGCTGCCTCCCGCCATTCTCCTCAGGTACCTTAGGGAGCGCGCGCCGCGCAGCCCTCATTCTTATTTCCTCATTGGCGCGTTCCTCTGGGGCGTCCCCCTGTGATGATGTCACTCTGCCCGGATATTTAAGCCTACTGTTTATTGCTAGCCATTGAGTTAGCAAGGGTGATCTTACGGATGGGATTCGCTCTCCGTACCCAGCTACTCTGCCTTTCAACTTACATTGGACTCTTTCTGCTAACGGGGTACCCACTCCTCGGGGGCCTCTTTGCTTCTTTCAGGTCGCTGTCAGGTAACCAGTACTCGCTCCTCAAGGGCCCATGTTCCCTGACCCGCTGCCTGCATCTATCTCCTTTTCTACTTGGAGGAATTCGCTACAGACACCATCAGTGAGTACTACTATCATCCACTCCTCAGAGCTGTCTCCCTGGAACCAGGTACTCGCTCCTCGAGGGCCTGCCCCCGTTCCAGTGCCAGTGCCATCTCTTACGTGGAACTGCTGTGTGAGTACCTTGCCAACGAGTCTCTCTACCTCCAGGGATCTGGTACTCGCTCCTCGAGGGCCAGCTCTCCCTATCTCGGGGCTTCTCCATACTTGGGACTCTGTGAATGTTCTATTGTACTCACTTTCTCAGTTCTCTCCACTACAGCACTGCTACCGGAGAAAACCGCTGTTCCAGCGCCTGGGGAATACTAGCCCAGCCGGGCTACATCTTCTACTCACTACTGCCACCCTGGTGGCTTCTCAAACTGTCTAAATAAAGAACTGTCAGGCCGATACAGTAAAAATCGCAGGCGAGCACCCGCTCTCCCGGCGCGCACACAGGCCACTCTCCTGTGCGCGCGATTCAGTAAATAAAATTATTCAAATTAGGGCCCACGGTAAAAAGAGGCGCTAGGGACACTAGTGCGTCCCTAGTGCCTCTTTTTGGACAGGAGTGCGGCTGTCAGTGGGTTTGACAGCCGACGCTCCATTTTGCTGGCGTCAGTTCTCAAACCAGCTGACAGCCACGGGTTCAGAAACCGGACGCTGGCAAAATTGAGCGTCCGGTTTTCAATTCGCGAGCAGCGGGCCGATTTTAAATTTTATTTTTTATTTTTTTTTTACTTATTTTTAACTTTTGGGACCTCAGGCTTAATATCGCCATGATATTAAGTTGGAGGGTGCACAGAAAAACAGTTTTTACTGCTTTTCTGTGCACTTTCCCGGTGCCGGCAGAAATTAACGCCTACCACTGGGTAGGCGCTAATTTCTGAAAGTAAAATGTGCGGCTTGGCTGCACATTTTACTTAGTGAATCTCGCGGGAATAACTAATGTTGCATGTTGCGGGCGCTATTAGATCGGGGGGGGGGGGGGTTTGGATGCGCGTTTTCGACGTGCTATTACCCCTTACTGAATAAGGGGTAAAGCTAGCGCGTCGAAAACATGCATCCAAACGTGGAATAACAGTACGCTCCGCCAGAGTGCACTGTACTGTATCAGCCTGTGTGTTTGTGTGTCCAGATCTGAGCCTGACCTGTGGCCACTCACGGGACTTCCCCCCGTGGGTGTGGTCAACTGCCAGTGTCCAAGGGTCCACCCAAAACCTCACTAACTATAACAGATTGCTAACTCCATGGATCCAGCACAGCTCAATGCCTTGCAGGCCATTCCTGGCCTGGCTCTGCGCATTGCTGAACAACAAGACGCATTGGAGAAACTCACTTCTGCGTTTCATCAGCTGCACACACAGAAGGATCAAAGCGCTGCTTCCAGTAATGAAGGTCAGTTACCTGAAGTAACTATAAAGACTATGGTACCTCTGGCTGCTCCGGTTCGTTTCTCTGGAGAGATTCAAAGAACTAGAGGTTTCCTAAACCAGTGCTGCATGTATTTTGCATTACAGCCTTCTCACTTCCCCACAGCCTACGCCAAGACTACTTATATTCTATCTTATGTTGATGGAAGGGCTTTGCCTTGGGCCTCAATGCTGTGGGAACGTAAGGATCCAATTCTGCAGGACATTGACGGCTTTCTGGATTTGTTTACATCCGTTTTTGATGATCCTGCTCAAGTGATTTGTATATTATACAAGAATGTCGGTATATAAAAATTAAAAATAAATAAATAAATAAGTGACTGTTGCTGGTTCTGCTCTGGTGGACCTGAAGCAAGGCAACTGACCACTGGCTGATTTTGCAATAGAGTTTAAGACTCTTGCTACAGAACTCTGCTGGGACCCCAAATGCCTGAAAACTCTCTTCTTCAGAGGCCTGGATACTCGCTTGAAAGACGAGCTGGCCGCTCGTGAAACACCTGACTCGCTGGATGAACTAGTGGCTTTGGCTACTAGGATCGACCACCGGCTTCGTGATAAGTTGAAAGAACTCCGGCCTAATAGAGGACCAGGTCAGAAGGAGGCTAGTACTAAACCTGCACCTCGGATGTTCCAGTAATTCCTGCTGCCTGTGGAGATGAACCGATGCAACTTGGTCGCAGTCATTTGACTTCCAAAGAGAGAAGACTTCGGAAGAGGCATGGTCAGTGTATGTACGGTGGACAAGCTGGTCATGATGTCCCAACATGCCCAATTCGTCCGGGAAACGGATGGGCCTAAGTCCTGCAAGAGGACTGTTCTTAGGCCTTACTACGCCCTCTCCTCCGCTCTCTCTCCCAGTCTCCTTGATCTGCGGACCGTCTGAGTTTCAAACTCTTGCCTTCATGGATTCAGGGGCAGGAGGCAACTTTATTCTTTGAAGCCTAGTTGAACATTTGAGGATCCCCCTCATCACTTTGAAGGTTCCACTTCTATCTTCCATCCATGGGGAGCCCTTACCGGGTGATGTGACTTGCCACACTGTACTGGTAACTTTTCGCACCGGAGCTCTCCATACCGAGTCAATTTCCTTCTTTGTGTTAGAGAAGGCCATGCACCCTGGGATTACCCTGGTTGCAGTCGCACCAACCCCAATTTAACTGGGCATCCTTGGAACTCTCCCGCTGGGGTACAGGTTGTCATGGAAAGTGCCTTAAGGAGATTGCTCCTGTCATCTGCATGCCTACAACTCCAGGGTTGCCGGGACTGCCGCCCCAATATGCATCTTTTAGTGATGTGTTTTCCAAAGAAGCTGCGACATTCTTCCTCCGCATAGGTCCTATGACTGTGCCATAAGACTGAAACCCAATACTGAACATCCTAAAGGACGTGTTTATCCACTCTCAGCGATTGAGAACAAGGCGATGTCCGAATACATTGAGGAGAATTTACAGAAGGGGTTTATTAGACCATTGAAGTCTCCAGCCGGCGCAGGCTTCTTCTTTGTGGGGAAGAAGGACGGTACCTTTCGTCCTTGTATTGATTACCGAGGCCTACTAACTCCATCTCCTTCTGGAGCTAGTATACAACAGATTGCTACTCTTACCGGTAGCTCTAACACAGAGCTTTCCTTACAAGATTGCTAACTCCTTCTCTTCATAGGAGTTTAACCATAACAGAGTGCTAGCTCCTCCCTCCAGAGGAGCCCGCACATAAGAGATTGCTACACTCTAGCAGATCCATTACAGATTGCTAACTCCTCCCCTCTGGAGGAGCAGAACAATAACAGATTGCTAACTCCTCCTTCCACAGGAGCCGTTTTATAATGGAATGTTAACTCCCATCTGATGTCTCCGCCCATCCGGCATCAGATCCATAACAGATTGCTAACTCGACTGGATCTGGCTTTTTTGGAGAAGCAGTACTCCTGGGAATCCAGCTTAAGGTATGAGATGTCAGTACCTTATGGACCCAGCACACCTCACCGCTTTGCAGGCTATACCGGGCCTGGCTCAACGCATCTCAGAACAGCAAGAAAACTTGGAGAAACTTACTGCAGCATTCCATCAGCTTCACACACAGAAGATACAAGGCACAGCTTCTACCCAAGAAGGTCAGTTATAGGAGGTAACTTTAAAGACTGCTGTTCCACTGGCTGCTCCTATTCACTTCTCTGGAGAACTCCAGCAGACTCGGGGCTTTTTGAACCAGTGCAGCTTGCATTTCACCTTACAGCCTTCATTGTTTCCCACGGGCCTCTCTAAGACCACTTACATCCTGTCATACTTGGATGAGAGAGCCTTGTCATGGGCATCTACCTTGTGGGAATGCAAGGACCCTACTTTGCAGGACATAGAAGGATTTATGGACTTGTTTAAATCCGTTTTTGATGACCCTGCTCGTATGTCTGTGGCCGGGTATGCTTTAGTGGACTTGAAGCAAGACAACAGATCATTGGCTGAATTTGCTATAGAATTCAAGACTCTTGCAGCAGAACTTCGCTGGGACCCCAGATGTCTCAAGACTCTCTTCTGCAGAGGCCTGGATACCCGCTTGAAAGACAAGCTAGCCACTCGCCAAACACCAGACTCGCTGGAAGAATTGATAGCCTTAGCTACTTGGATTGATTGCCAGCTCCGAGACAAGGTGAAGGAACTCCGGCCTAATGTGTTAACTGGGTTGAAACAGGCCAGTACCCCTGCACCTCGGATGGGTCCAGCAATTCCTGCTGTTGATACAGATGAACCGATGTAACTTGGTCATGGTCACTTGACCTCTAAGGAGAGAAGATTTCGGAAGAAACGTGGTCTGTGCATGTACTGTGGTCAGTCCGGCCATGATGTCTCTACATGCCCCGTTCGTCCGGGAAATGGACGGGCCTAAGTTCCCCGGGAGGACTGTTCTTGGGCTATACTGTATTATTTCCTCCGCTCTCTCGTTCAGTCTCTGTGACCTCTGAACCAGCAACGGTTCGGACCCCTGCCCTGGTGGACTCAGGGGCAGGAGGCAACCTTATTCTCAGATGTCTTGTGGAAGACCTGAGGAGTCCCTTCATCAAATTAGAAGATCCACTATTGCCTCACAACTTGAAGTGGGCTTTGGACGTTCCTTTACATCGCCACTTCTCTTGAGGATCTTGATGACGTCCACAGCATTTTTACTCCTGGCTGCTATTCATAGAGGTTGCTTTGTTTGCCATGGCTAGATGGCGCTCTACATCTTTACCGTCTTCACAGACTATAACTTAGAGATATCTGCTACGATTTTTCACTCGGAAGTCATGTCTGAAGCATTACAGCTCTTTAGATCTGAGGAAGATATCTCTAGCTACCAGCCTGTTTGATTTGCTGGTGCTGCCACCATCTCTCTTCCAGCTTCATCTACGGAAGAGTTATCCAGAAGTGGGTTTTGGACATACACCAACATTGCCACTTCTGTTGAAGTTTCTGTGACGTCCATAGCAGCTAGATTGCTGCTGAATTCAACATCTCATCCAGTTACATACTGAAGAAGTTACCCTTAGAAGTGGGGTTGGACGTACCCTAACATCGCCACTTCCACTGAAGGTTCAGTGATGTCATAGCAGCTAAGCTATTGTTGCTGAAGTCAACATCTCATCCAGTTAAGAAGTTACCTTTAGAAGTGGGGTTGGACGTACACTAACATCGCCACTTCCGTTGTAGTCTCAGTGGCGTCTATAGCAGTTAGCTATTGCTGCTAAATACTACCATCTCTCATTCAGCATCTTCTACTGGAGAGTCATCTTTAGAAGTGGATTTTGGACATTCTTCAACATCACCACTTCCACTGAATTCCTCAGTAACGTTCACAGCAGCGCTACTCATTGCTGCTGATAACACCAATAACACTCTGAAAGATTCTTCCAAATCTCAAGATCCATCTGTCACCTTTGCAGAAGACGAATTAGAAATCAAGATCAAAGAGATTCTGGATGTTCGCATCAGAGGCAAGATTTTGAATACCTTCTGATTTGGGAAGGCTTCGACCCTGATTTTATCACTTGGGAGCCTCAGACCAATATCTTGGACAAAGAGATGCTTCATCAGTTTCACCTCGCACATCCTTTGAAACCTAAGCCTGGTACCCGAAGAGGAGATCGCCCTTTGAAGAGGGGTACTGTTGCGTCCGTCGCTGCTCGTCACCCTCACTCCGCCCTCTTTATCTCTTTGGCAACTCCCTCTGGGTCTGATGGATGGTTAGCTGCCACGGCATCTTCTTCCCATCTCTCTCGGGCATCCCCGGACTGGCACGACGCTGCGGATCCGCCATGTTCCTGATGATGTAGGGCGCGCGCTCCGATTGATGTACCGGCAAGGGCGCGAACCTCGGGGGTGTCCCTCTGAGCTGACGTCATCCGCTTCCAATATAAAAGGTCTCAGTATTTGCTAACACTTCGAGTTAGCAAGGATTCGTCCAAGCTACTCTGCCTCCTCGGACTTACCAGGGGTATCCGCTCCTAGGGGGCCTTGCTCTCTTTTCTTTATTTCAGATTATAGATAGGACCCGGTACTCGCTCCTCGAGGGCTCATGTTCCTGAACACTCTGAAGATCCCTACTGCCTGGAAGCTATCGCAGATACAGACATTTGTGAGTAACCACCGCTCTCTCAGAGCTTTCCCTGGAACCAGGTACTCGCTCCTCAAGGGCCTAACCCTTTCCAGCTACTGAGCTCCCTAAAGACCTTATGTGAGTTTTGTCATCTAGTTCTGGCTATGAACACAGCATACCCTGTCTACTCACTATCTATAGTTTCTCTACAGCTCAGCAACCCTGGGATTGCTGTTCCAGTACCTGAGGGACTTCAGCCTACCGGGCATATCAGCTCACTACTGCCACCTCTGGTGGTTCTACTAACCTGTCTAATAAAAATTATCTGTGTCTGTCTTCGTACTCAAGCCTAGCCGGTGGTCCCTCTCAGGATATCCTCTGGGGGCGCAGTCATCTGCCATTGGCCCAAGGATCCACCTTTCTACATTCCTCTACAGCTGAGTGCCCTCTCTAAGCACTCCGCTGGTAATAGATTGCTACTCTTCTCCATCAGGAGCCTTCAGCAACAGATTCATAATACTTTGCTACTCCGCAATCTAAACCCTAACAGATTGTTTACTATTTATTTATTTATTTAAACGCTTTTATATACCGAAGTTCGTATGGACATCACTTCGGTTTACATAATAACAAAGGGTACATAGAGAAAGAGGAATGGAAATAAAAGTTACAATAAAACAGTTGGTTGGACCCTCTACAGGAGCTGAGCATATCAGATTGTTTACTCCTCCTTCCACAGGAGCAGATTCATTACAGATTGTTAACTCCTCCCTTCTTGAGGAGTAGTTCATAACAGTTTGCTAACTCCTCCTCCCACAGGAACCGAAGCATAACAAGATTGGTAACTCCTCCCTTCCTGAGGAGTGAAACCTAACACCTTAATGGGAATGCTTCTCTGAATTTGGTGACATGTAGCTGGACATTATGCGATTATACTGTGTCAGAGAGATGGATTTACAGAGATAATGCTTTCTGATAAAAACCCGAGGCTAGGTGCTGTGTTTGTGCACAGATATGGTATGAGTATGTGTTTGTGTGTAAGAAGAGATTGTTCCTTTTTTGGGAGCAAGAGGCTGCTTTTTGCAGATTGCCCCTGAAGAATCAGGATTTGTCAGGCTGGCCCACTCTCCAGGATGGGCTGTGACCTGTTCAGGGAGCTGTGCTGCTGAGGACAATACGGTAGCATCTGTTCAGGACTTGCGGGAAGAAAATCAAAACTTTCATAGAACAAACCAAGAAAAAAGGTAGCAGCAACCTTTCCCCACATTAGCACCCTGCAGGTTTAGAAACTTAAAGGGACTTTGTAAAAAAAAAAACCAAAAACCAAAAAAACAAGAGGCTTTTGTTGTAGAAGTTCAATCTCCAGATGAATGCTTTCTGAAGTGAGAATTAATCCGTCTGTGTCAGGAACAGGGGATCCAAAGACTGACAGGCCCAGGGATCACAAGAACAAAAGTAGTCTTTGGGAAGGCAATTTCAGCTAGCCTCTCCTTGCAGGCCCTGGACAACCTCTCTGGGATATAAAACGATCCCCACAGAACAGATTAGGGACATCCTTCAGCACATCCGAGGAGCTATGCTCAGTCTTGTCACCTTCCCAGAGAAGGAGAGAGATCTGGAAAGCATAAGTTCTACTGATGGGCTATCGCTGGATGTCCTGAGCTGCAGGACTTAAATTGGAAAGCAAAAGAAGTGGACACGATTTTGTTGCTGGTCATCAGGGTATGGGGGTTCTCCTTCAGTTTAATCACAGCTTAAGCAAAGTCCTTTCACAATTAACAAGAAGCAGTGACTCCTGCACATCGCTTTGGAATAACTTTGTTATCCTGAGTTATGTAGCCGCCCCTCCCTTTATCGCTGTCATACCGTTACAGTCTGAGGGTAGCGCGGCGGCACAGTGCTATCACCAGAGTTGCTGCTGCGCATATCTGTGTAGTCGTTATATGCACCAGCACCAACCCAGTCTGTGAATCACATCAAATGCTTTTGCATCTTTGTTATTATTTTAAAATGTCATATCCTGCCTAGTTGGGCAGACTCTAACTGCATTTAAATAATATCACATGTTCATTCATAAATAGCTTCAGAAATCAAAGACTCCCCTGAACTCTTCCTTCCTGCTCAGGGAGGGACACAGTGCTTTCTTTGTATATTGCATGTCATCATTGCTACACCAAGGGTTCTCAACCCAACCCTGGGGTGGGGGACGGACGGACACCTAGCCAGTCAGACTTTCTGGATATCCACAATGAATATGCATGAGGTAGATCTGCATGCACTGCCTCCATTGTACGCAAATCCCTCTTGTGCATATTCATCATGGAGGTCTTGAAAACTTGACTGGCTAGGTGTGTCCTGAAGATTGGGTTGAGAACCACTGCATTAGGGTATGTGAATGGGCTTTTTTTTTTCTCGCATGAAGCTATGACTGAGATGCTGAAGGGAGAAAAGCCCATTTATAGTGGCACAGATTCTGAGAATTCCAGGCCCTGACAAGTCTCTTCTTCCCAGTCATGTCACCATAGGGTAGGTGTTGCCAACTCTAGTCCTCATGAACCACAAACAGGCTTGCTTTTCAGGTTATCCATATGAATATGCATGAGATGGATTTGGATGCACTGCCTCCATTAT
Organism: Rhinatrema bivittatum; assembly: GCF_901001135.1. Classification (NCBI taxonomy): domain Eukaryota; kingdom Metazoa; phylum Chordata; class Amphibia; order Gymnophiona; family Rhinatrematidae; genus Rhinatrema; species Rhinatrema bivittatum. Next base: position 223,261,427 of record NC_042622.1, on the reverse strand, counting down.
ATGCAGATCTATCTCGTGCGTATTCATTGTGCTTACCCTGAAAACCTGGCCTGTTTGTGGCGCTTGAGGACTGGAGTTGGCCGCCCCTGTCATAAGGTTAAAGGGCTGAAAGGGTCCACCCCAGCCTGTAGAACAGCCCCACAGGAGACTTTAGGCCAATCCTGTTTCCTTTTCGTCCCTCCTCCGGGTGCATTTTGACCCTGCCCTGTATAAGAGAACGGATTGATCTGAAGTGGAAAAAGGGGACCTACAAATCCCACAATGCAATGTGATCTATAGTCAAAACCCTCGGACTGGCCAAAGGTTTCCTTACAGAGCACGTGTCAGGTTCAGCTAACTTTATTCGCATGACAATTTTTACATGTGCTGCCAAAGTAATACATAAGGTAATAATTAACATAAACCTGGGGTCAAAAAAGGATCTACCCCTGCCTTAGTCCGTATAAAGCCACAGTCACAAGCCCAACCCATGTTGCGGGGCATCTGCGGAGAAAGGCACAAGAAGGGGCACTGTACCTTTAATGATTCCAACAGGGCACAGGCGTTCCGGTCAGTGTATTGGCTAAAAACAATATGAATGTGTAAATAGTTACGTTTATTGATGAAGCAGTTGATCGCTCTGGTTGGAGAATGCAGCATGCCCTGCAGACTGTGATTGGTGGCGAACGTGCAAATGGCAGCAGGCTATGATTGAATGGGTGGCGGGTGCAGCGAGGACGGACTGTAAGCGGTGAAAGGAGGAGCGAAGGCAGGCTAAGAATGGCGGTGGATGGAGGGAGGCTGCCCGCAATTGGTGGCAAGGGTAGCAGGACGGGCTTTGATTGGCAGTGAGCGGGGTTGTGATTTTGTCAAGCGGAATGGGAAGGGCTGTGAATGGCAGGGTAACTGACGGAGCTCTCTGGGGTTCCTGGCCGGCCGTTGCGTGAGTGTTTGGCTTCGCCGAGGATGGCGCATGGGAAGCGGAAAGGTGCAGTGGCTGCAGGCCTGATGGATGAGGGAAAGAAGCCGTCTCCTGCTGGTTATAGTGTTGGAGGGCCTGGGGCAAGGGCTCGGTGCGGTGTTTTTGCTACCGTTCAGCGCCTGCGGCCTGCCACCGGGTACCGAGAGCAAGGGGGGAGAACAAGGGGTTGAGTGATGCAGGAGAACCAGAGAGAGAAAACAGTTGATGGAGCTGGGAACAAGCAAAAAAAAGCACAACTACAAGTCACAACATGCAGTGGGGTTAAAGCCAGGACAGGGTCATCCTGTTACTGGCACAGCCCTTGGCATGAGCGTCTCCAGGTCAGAACTGTAGCATGGGGTGAAGGTCTCGGTGGGGCTTTGCAGGTGATTTGAGGTGAGGGGCTCCGTATTAGTCTTACGATAGGGAGCGAGGGTCTCTATGGGGCTGTGGTTTAGGGTTTCTCCTGGGGTGCCTAGGTGCTGTTGCTAATTCACAGATGCCTTTGATAACACCCAGTGCTTTGTGGGCTATGGTAGCCCTGCCTTGGTGCTAATCACTGCGTAATGTGGATTTGATGATTGTTGCTTTTCCCAGATCTTGAGCGTTATTGCTCATTGCGGAGTGAAATATCTTTTTTTTTTTAATTTCTGCACCATTTTTGTTTCTTCTAATTTAATCCATAAGCACTGGATCAGTAACTCCTGCCAAAGAAATCATGGTACACGCCTTCAGCACAGAGGAGCCTTTCTCCTGCCAGCTGTGGTATCTTCGTGGATGGCCAGTGACCGGCTGAGGCTACGCCACACTCTCTATCCCCCCCCCCTGAGCAGCCAGGGGACCCTCTCCCCTGCTCCCTAGGCATGAAAATAAATCCCACATAGTTAGAATTTGGGAGTGCTGGAGAAGTATTTTCTGTTCTCTGAATTCAGTCTTTTACTTTGCAAAGATGTGAAAATTTTGGCAGACCTTAGGAGTCCTTCATCCCACTGACTCTGCTGCCATGTGGGAGATCAGAATCCCTGACCTTTCCTCTGCTTTTGAGGATGGAGGGAGGAAATCCCAACCAATAGACAGCAGCGCCACCTGGAGGTGCGCCTCGGAGTACACAGAGAGTGGATTCCAAAGGGAGTTGCACGCTCTGGTTTCCATGCTAGGACTGCAGTGATTGAGTTAGAAGTTGTGTGTGTGTGTGTGTGTGGGGGGGGGGGGGGGGGGGGGGTATTTATTTTTTTAGATTTATATTCTGCTTTTCGGCACTTTAAATCCAGGCCACAAGAACCTGGCAAGTACCCAAAAACTAAGTCTATCCCATGCTACTAATGCTAGAAATAGCAGTGGCTATTCTCTAAGTCAACTTGATTAATAGCAGGTAATGGACTTCTCCTCCAAGACACTTCCCTGTCCCCAGAGGGCTTGAATGAAGTCTCCTGGTGTTGTTGCCCAATAAGGGCCTGTTCCAATTTAGCTGGAAAGGCTATAGGAGCAGGCAGAAATTGCTGGGCCAGAAAATAATAGTCTCATGGTAGATGTGACTCTGTCCCTGACTGCCCGGGATGGGCACCTGTTGGCATCAGTGACTTCAGAGTGTCAGCAGAGTACAGAGATGGGTGGGGATCCAGCTGGGTAAGTAAAGAATGCCTTAATCAAGCTGCTTAATTTCACCAGTAAAATAGATTAAGCCCTGATGAAAATGGATTGCCCTGAGGTTAGAGGTAGTAACAATAACATAGTAGTGACGGCAGAAAAGGACCAAATGGTCCAGCAAGCTTCTTCTAGTAGTTTCCACCGTGCCCATGCAGGTTACCCCATGATTCTCTTAGGGGTAGTAACTGCCTTACGCTAAAATTCATGCCTAAATTTGCTTTTCAGGCAACCTTTGTCCATCCGTGGCACCAAGAGCAAAGGCAGCAGTTTGGTGTCGGGTGGGCAGGAAGGAAGCGCGCCAGGCAGGTTTGGTGGTCGCTTTTATCAGGGCAGACACTGGACAAACGGCGCCGTGGTCAAGGGTTGCTTCTGTGCCCCTGTTCCTTTTAGGCTCGCATGCTAGCAGACTGACCCAAAAGGGTGGTGCGGTGCCTCCCTATCCCTGGCCTGACATACTAGCTGGTTGCCCTGTTTCCCATCTGTATGATTATATTGGGCGTCTGCCTCACAGGTTGGCATGTGACAGGCGAGGACATTAACGGAAGGAAAGTATTCTGCAATACCTGCAAGATCTTTAATCTGCCTGCTCTTTGGGATATTAATCCCACATGCAGCTGGTGAAGTGTTTCCCAGACAGGCGGAATTGGGTGTTGTAATCTGAAAACGGGGGGAAATAGTTTGACAGCTATTTACATGGAGAACTTGAGCTGTTTGTGAATCTGCAGTTGTGAGTTTTGTTGATTTAAATTTGTATTTTAAATATAAGGAAATATGCCCAGTAATAGGGTAGAAAAATCACTTTCCTTTGCCAGAATTTGATTATTACTGGTTGGTGCAATCACTGTTGGGTTTTTACTGGTTCTGCCCCCCTTAGATTTTGCAGTACTGATGCACTACACTTTTCTAGGCTACATGTAACCCTGAAGTGTGAGCCTGGCCTGTGGCTTTCAGGACTTCAGTTGTATTAGCCTTTTATCTCCGTGTTTTATTACTTTAAAAACACTAGAAATATAAACAAGAAACGGATGTAATGAAAGGCCTGGGCCTCCTGTCCTCCCCACAGAGCTTGCTACATGGACATAGGGAGAAGCTGGGCATGTTGTGTTCCTAAGGATTTTGGAAACTGAGCAGGTAGCCATGAACTGATTTAAAATCACGTTCTCCCCGCCCTTGCTGCAGCACGTTGCCAGCTCTGCCGGATCCAGCGTTGTAATGCGGGACTAGTGTCGGCCACATCCCACAAGCCACAGGCTCCTTGAGGAAGCACTGCCAGACGTAGATTACTGCATCGCTCTGCGAACCTTCTTGCTCTGCACCAAAAGGTCAGCCAAAGCCTGGCGGGGCTGATTTACCGCTCCGCTGTCTTTCGCATCAAAGAGCTTTTCTGACAGCACGACTGCTCTAGTACTAAGATACTGGATGCTGTCGGGCCCTTTGCGTCGGAGCCCTGCAAGTACAAGAGCAAGGTGGGAACTGGCCAGAAATGTGTGCATTGTGGACTCGGGGCTTTTAAGGATGAATTTCAGATATGTAAGGTGGAAGGCCCTTCACGGACAATCGGTATCTGTCTCTCCAAGTCACCAATGTACCTGTGATTCTTGGATCAAGTGTTACTGCCACCAGCGAGGTAACTAAACTTCGTCTAGCATCTTTCTGTGGGTTCGTGGCTATCTGTTGCCCTCTAGTGGTGATACGGAGAACATTTAATCCCATTGAGCTACTATTCCCTGGGGCTGTGACATCATGCAGTGGGTTATTATTACTCCTGGGGAAATTCTGCACAAAAAAATTGAAAATGCTGCACAAAAAAATTGAAAATTCTTCAGAATTCTGCATATTTTTATATTGGTCAAAATAACACAGTATACATGACAGTCTTTAAGTAATTAATTTAAAATGTAATACAGAAAAAAGTTATTACTTAAAGATGCAGAGTTTTAAATATTTTGAGCAGAATTTCCCTAGAAATTGTAAGAGTGTCCCTTCCACCCACTCTTTCAGATCCCTTTTACTTTGCCTTCTCAGGCCTCACAACTCTTCCACCCTCCACTAGCTCTCTTTCCCCGCTAGGCTCAACCCCTTCCACTCTTTCTCCACTGCCAGAGTTTGACCCCTCTCTCAGTACTGCCCCTCACACAGGCTCCCTCTGTCCCTCTCTCTCACACACACATGCACATGTTCCCTCTCTCTCGTGCACATACACATCCCCTCAGACAAGCTCTCTTTCTGCCTCTCACATACACATATTCCCTCATACAGGCTCCCTTTCTCTCACTGGCACACACATACACCTTCACACAGGCTCCCTCTCTCTTTTGCACACACACCCACACAGGCTCCCTTTCTCTCTCATGCATACACCTATCTCTCTCACACCTCTGAACATTGGCTCCCTCTCTCACACACACAGATACCTTCACACAGGCTCCCTCTCTCACAAACAAGCTTCCTCACATACCACAATCCCTTTTTCATGCACACCAGCTCACAATATCTCACACATATACACACTCCTTCACAGTCTCCCTCTCTCTGGCACCAACACACACCCTCACACATGTTCTCTCTCTCGTAAACACACACACACATCCCTACACACAGCTTCTCAGACAAACAACCTCTACACATAGACTCACTCTTACCAGGATCTACTGTATTTTTGCCGTTCACAGCCACTAAGACCTGCACACTCTTCGCTGCAATGCAGCACATCGGGACCTGCTCCTTCTTCACCCCGAGTGGAATGGGCTCACCGGGGCCTGCTCCAAATTCTATCGAGAAAATAGAAATTCTGCACAGGAGGGGAATTTTGCGCAAATTCTGCGCTCCGCAGTAACGCAGAATTCCCCAAGAAATGTATTATGCATGTCCTGAGGATTCTCCCCAGTGCTGTAACCTTGAGGAAATGGAGAGAAACTAAACAGGTCTGGCCTTCACATTAAAAGCAGCACCCCTTAGAGCAGTCCCAAATTATCTGGAATATTTTGTATTCCAACGACCGGCAGAAATAAGAAGTAAATTTGGGAATCAGGAGGGGAAAATATAGAGAGATAGCAGGTGTTCTGCTCCTCAAAGCGAGTGTGAACGGCACTGTAGCATGAAAAGAAGGCAACCCATTTTTATATGGGTCCTGTTGAGTTCATCGTGGGTATCGGAAGCAGCACAAGAACCCAGTAAGTTTATTGTGATTCTGCATTTATATGGTATTGACGAACACAAACAACCCGTTATCACCTGAAACCAACTTTCCTCATCCACCTGTCAGACAACATTGAGGGCAGATCCTTTTTCCTTTCAGCTGCACTGACTCCCTCACCTTGGTGGTGTCCCCGTGTTGCTGCAGGTGCCACCGTTCAAATGCTTGACCAAAGCCCTGTGTGTTGTGAGGAGATGAAAGATTCCAGGGCGCCTTTTGCAAGAGGGATACAAATTCTGGTATCTGGCCTGACCTTCCTCCCAGAGAAAGAACCCAGCTAGAATCAGTAAAAGCTCCCGTTTGCCTTCAGAAAAGCAGTATTTCCAGGCAATGTTTCCTCTGAGCTGTGCACATAGTGAGAGGAGAGCGCATTGCTTCAGACAGGCTGCTGGATGCTTTTCTAGGCTGTTAAATGCTCGATTTTAAGCATCCAAGCTCATTTACGTATGTTTGTTTGTGAGCCGCTTAGTGTCCTCAGCGTTAGTGGCGTAGAAATAAGGAACACCTGGTGTGGCGAAGTTGTGGGGTGTCTGCATGTGGTGGGGCCAGGTTCCTTGAGAGTTATCTGTTTTAGGACAGCCTGGCGGCTGATGTAGTTCCTGGGCCCCTGCTGCTTCCTGGGTTTTTGGTTTGGTTTTCCGCTGGGCTCAGCCCAGATTCACAGCTCCATCTCTAGTGCTGTTCCCTGTTGCCAGTGGAGCACCTCTCGCTTGAGAAATGTTCTGCCATGTTAGCACCTGGATCCTGCAGATAAGCACCTTTTTTTTTTAAAAAGTTACCACAACGAGGAAAGTTTAGAGGCTCCAATCACTGTGTCAATGCAATGAGGCACAGAAGCGTTAATGGGATAGTTAACGAAGTGCACCTCTGGCAAATTCCTGTGTTAACAGCCGTAATCGGTAGCAAGGGCTCAAACACTATATTGTTGGCCTCCTTCCAAAGGTTAGGAGGCTTTTGGGAACACCGTGTTCCTGTGTCCCCCACAATAATGTTTGAGTCCTCTGCAGATCTGCAGCACATGGCAGCGGGTGAAAGGGAGGCCTGATGGTGCTTTTTTTTTTTTTTTTTTGAGATCCCTGGATACAGGCGCATTTGTGTTCTGGAAAGTGGGTTCCATTAGTTATGCTTGGAACATATTTGGTTTTCTTTTTTGGGAGAGAGAGAAAGGGGTTGCAGCTCAATAAGAACCGGCCTTCTGTTGGGAACAGTACGACTAGTAAAATAAGGCATCATTTGCAGCTACTGAGGGATTTTTTTTTTTTTCTTATTTGCTATTCCCGCCTGGCTTACTTTGAGTTCATTCATTGCAGTGAGTTGTCAGCCAGTTGTCCTTCCAAAACTCTGCAGCCATTGGCCCTAAAGCCAGTCACTAGGTGTCGCTAGTGCACAATGACTGGGCATAGGCTACGAGTGTGTTGCCTCTGCAGCATCCCCAACCCAAAACCTAAATCAGGACACAAGCTTGGGTTCCTCCTCATGGCAGTGTGCAGCAGTGCGACAAGCCCAGCCCAATTTTAAAGAGTAAAAAATGGTTAACCCTCCCCACCACCAAAGTGGAGTTAGCTTTAACAATTCTTTATCATGGAACAGTGAAGCAGGAAATGGTCCCTGGAGGCACAGCTCTTCGGATTTTTGTGGCTGGAGTTCCCAGCCTTGTTTGGGGACCCACTTTTTTATGCTGGGCGGGAGGTAAGGGGACACTAAAGCCCCAGTTTTAAGGTTGATTTCTTGCTTCATTCCTAGCAGATCACAGTGATCTTAAGAGTTTCCAGGGACGCCCTGCACAGCGAGTTTACCGGGCCTCGATGGAAGACCTGCCGCTAGCCTTCAGCAATGGTTCCAGGAACGGGAGGGGGGGGGGCAGCCTGCACATCCTGGAGAGAGCCACTTACCGGCTGGGTGGAGCTTCAGGCCACCTACATCGGAACCACCATCATCATAATTCGCCAGGTGGGGCACTGCCTCACCTTCGCCATCCGTGCTTCTGAGGAGATGCTGAGCCCAGAGGAGAGCAGTGGCCTGCAGCTCTGCTTGCATGGCTGCCCCAAGAGCAAGCTCATCCGGGAGCCAAGGCTGAGCGTGGAGAGCTATGTCTCACTCCAGCCTAGTCTTCTCAGAGCCTACACTGCTGAAACAGGCACCGAGCAGTGCTGGCTCCTCCTGCAGGTGAAAGACGTTTACTTTCTGATGTGCTGGAGGTGGACCCTTGGACCGAGGTGGGGTTGATGCAACCCGTAGGTAGGGACCTACGGGTTCCCACCGTCGGCAGGCGGAGTGGGCTGGAGGACAGAGGCTGCTGGAGCTTCACCTATACCAGCCTTCGTTCACCATGGGTTGAGCCTTTGGGTGCCGGGGCCAGCAGGACTTAGGTGGGCCTCTGTGCGACATCGTTTATGAAGAGATCAGGAAGGTCAGCCCTAAGGCAGCAATGGTGGAAAGAAGAAGTACAGATGGACAGAGGGCGCCCACGCAGAAACAGGCCAAAGCTTGAGTGGGCCAAGTCCAGGACGTAGACTGTAGAGGCATAGTCAGGCAATGCAGAGGTCATGACTCGGAGAGGGTCAGCGGCGTAGTCAGGCAATGCAGAGGTCGTGGCTCAGAGAGGGTCAGCGGCGTAGTCAGGCAATGCAGAGGTCGTGGCTCGGAGAGGGTCAGCGGCGTAGTCAGGCAATGCAGAGGTCGTGGCTTGGAGAGGGACAGCGGCGTAGTCAGGTAATGCAGAGGTCGTGGCTCGGAGAGGGTCAGAGGCGTAGTCAGGCAATGCAGAGGTCGTGGTTCGGAGAGGGTCAGACGCAGACAAGGCAGGAAATCCAGAAACGGAAGCCCAAGGCAATGAGTGGCTAGGAGACCAGTTGCGAAGGCAACTAGTGAGGACTAGGCCCGGCCTTAAATACCAGGCCACGTGACGTCACTGCGAGTAGGGCCGGCAGCCTTAGCGTGCTGCGGGCCCTTTAAATGTTCCAGTGAGGCGCGCTCCTGGGAAGCCGGCCTGGCCAAGGAAGTGGTGGCGGCCTTTCTGCCACGCTGCGAAGGTGCCGACCGCTGACAAGGCCACCGTAAGGGGGGCAGCGCTGGAAGCGCTCTCCCCGTGCCAGAAAGGGACCAGAGCCTGTCTGCGGGAACGCCGGAGGTGAGGAAGGTAGGCCATGGGTACCGTGGCCGGCCGACGTAACACTTTCAGTCTTGCATCTTTGACTTGTTGACCACAGGAGACCCAGACTTCTCTCTGGCAGCCTATGGAACCCTGAAAGACCTGAAGGTACTGTATCCTAACTGGCTAAAGTTAAGAGTGTCTCTAAAACAGGCACTGTGCCAGACGCCACCCCAGTGGTGGTGCAAGCAGACACACCTTTGGTATACCGGGCTCTCACACTTCTGGCTGTGCTTCTTTGAAAACTCCTTAATACCATTTCTTCAAAGAAGCAGTAAGACACAATGAGGAGACAGGTTGCACTTATGCTGGTTAAATGCAGCTGGATTGTTGTGTTGGCAGCCTCGAAAGGCCTTGCATTCTGTTGAGAGCGGGTGATTTGTGTGCCCTTGAGCCTCAGCCCGACTCCAGACAGATCCAGGACCGAACCAAGGGCTGGCGACGTGTCCCAGGATGGCAGAGACACGGTCATACCCCCTGCCGGGCCTGCAAGCTCCCAGCGCCAACAACATGATGATGTTGGTAGGAGAACGGTCCTCCGACCGTTCCGAGCCCTTTCGGACCTGCCGCTTGGATCGGCATGGAGCAGCAGGCCGGCCTGAGGATGAGGGCAGACGGAGGCCTTGACACGAAGACATGACACCAAGGTTGATGCGACGGCATTACCGACGAGGGTTGATGTGAAGACATGACACCAGGGCTGTTGAAGACATGACACCAGGGCTGATGCAACGGCATCAGGGACGAGACAAGGAACTTGACAACGTCCAGACGAGACGAGAAGCTGGGCAGGTAGACATTGGTACTGTCTCTCAGGGCACCCTACTCAGCCCACCTTCACGGGTGGACCCAATGGGCTGGTCGCGGACCACCCTGTCCCACTACGCGCCCTACACAGCCCAAGGAGGCTGGTCACGGACCATGAGGAGAGCGGGTCGAGCGCAGGGAAGAATCCAGCTGAAGTTGGACTCCGACGACGAAGCCAGATGTCATCCGAAGCACCACGAAGGTGGGCAGGACAAGTCGGCTCAGGGGAACAGGACACCAGTCCACTGTCGGCATCTCCCATGATGAAGCTGCATCACCCGGAGATCCACGGCCGGCAGAACAGAAGACTCTGGAGCAAGAACGAACATCAAGGAGGGCTGGAACACCAGGAAGCGAAACACCAGGAGTTGAGACACCTGGACGGGGACCTCAGGCAATGAAGACATGACACGAAGACTTGGTACGAAGCAGTTGAGACGAGGAGCTCCACGAAGAAGATAGAAGACCCAACGGAGCTCTGGCAGGCAGGAGCCTCCAGACTGAAGTCACTCCGATGCAAGGCAACGAACAATGGCAAGACCAGCCCTTTTATAGGGCTGAGCAGGAAATAGTCACAAAGGTGGGGCCCAGGGCATATCCGGCCGTGGGCCCTTTAAATATTGAAGAGAGGTGCGGCTGCGCGCCTAGGAGGGAGGAAGCAGGGCTGTGCAGGACCGCGGACAGCAGTCCTGCACCGACGCCGACGACTCAGATGCAGGGCTGGGCCTGGACGCAAGCCCTGAAGACGGCAGCGGCTCCAGCCGCTGCAGGAGGCCCCGAGGGCAGATCCAGCCGCCAATTGAGCTCGGGGATGCGGTCTTCTGCCGCGAAGATGATGACGGCGGCGGCTTCCAGTTGCGTAGAGAAGGTCAGAAGTCCGCAGCTCCAGCCGTGGTGAAGAGCGACCCGATGGGCGGCCTCCAGAGGAAATAGAGTCTGCGGCTCCGGCCGTGCGGGAAGGCCCGACTTCGGCGGCGTCCATGCCGCGTTGGGTGAAGAAGGCAGCAGCACAGGGTAAGCAAGGCCTGCTCGCGGGGATTAGCTCCGCGGCAGGGTTCATAACATGGATTGTCTGTGAGACAAATCTGAGGTATGTCTCACTTGAAGGGGCTGACTCCTGGTAGTTCGAAAGATTTGGGAACCATGAAACTGCCTCCGGCTATAAACAGTACAAAGCTGTGGCATATTTCCCTGCTGTGCACGCTACCGGGCAACACTGCATTCTGACATGTTCCCTCTGTGCACACTACCGGGCAAGGCCATCCTTCTCGAGGCAGTGTCTCCAAATGGATTTGTTTTGCACATATGTTGACAGCAATAAATTTCATTCATAAGCCAGGGTTTGTTGGGAATGATCTCAGCCTCTCAAATGTACTGCTAATGTCCTTCTTAATATTTGCATTTTACCAAAACAGAGTCTATTGCTGGAATTCATAGGATGTAATCTGTAGAGGCAACATATCTTCTTAATCAGGCCAGTGGCATCCAATATAATTATTTCTGTATCTTTCTGCTGGATACTGTAGTGACACTGTGTGATTCCCCCCCCCCTCCCCCATGAGCAAACCCAGAATGCTTCATAGACTGATCATTTAAGCAGTTTGTATGTGCTGGATTCAGAAAGACTCATTTCTGTTCTCGCTGCCATCCTCGTGTGAGCAGAGAAATCCTGGAAGGGGTTAGCTGCCTTCTGAGCAGTAACATAAATGTTGTTGGCTTGTGATCTGGTGCTGTCTGTGAGAAGCAGCCGCAGCTACTGAACAGCGATCATGTGATCATAGTTGGAGCCGACCAGCTCCTGCCTCTTTCTCAGATTGTCTGTCTAAGAAGAGCCAAAGTGTCAGTGGTTGTGGAAGTGAAGAGTGAAGTTCTGTGCACAGCTCCGAGTGTGACTACAGGGGACTGGATTAGGTTACATGAAATCATGGGCGTAGCGTCCATAGTGCACAGGCACCACCAACTTTAAAATGGGGTGTGCCGTGCACCACCAGCTGTGAGAGGAAGAGACCCGCAAGGCCACCAGCGGACCCCATCTCACCAGCGGCCGAGAAGAGGAACAGGCCCAGGAGGCTGCCGGCAGACCCCATCTCGCCGGCGGTCAAGAAGAGAAAGAGGCCCGTTCTCCCGCTTGTCTGTGTGCCAGCCTTCAAACCACAAGTAGCCAGTATGTGTGCTATGCTGATCTTGTGCACTGCAAGATCAGCAAAGAGGAAGTGCTAGCCCCACGAGTTTTGAAAAGCACGGGGCAGGCACACTTGGAGCAGCGGGACTACGGGTTTCTTCTTCTTCTCGGCCTCAGGTGGGATTGGTCTGCCGGCAGTCTTGCAGACTTGATGGGAAAACTGCCTATGTTTTCTCTTTGGGGTAGATTTTAAGAGGCGCGCGAACAGCCTACTTTTGCTTGCGCATCAGACTCAAGCAAAAGTACGCTGGATTTTAGTAGATACGCGCGGAGCCGCGCGTATCCACTAAAATCCTGGATCGGCGCGCGCAAGGCTATCGATTTTGTATAGCCTGCGCGCGCCGAGCCGCGCTGCCTCCCCCCGATCCCTCCAAGGCCGCTCCGAAATCGGAGCGGCCTTGGAGGGAACTTTCCTTTGCCCTCCCCTCACCTTCCCCTCCCTTCCCCTACCTAACCCACCCGCCCGGCCCTGTCTACACCCCCCCCTTACCTTTGTCGGGGGATTTACGCCTCCCGGAGGGAGACGTAAATCCCCGCGCGCCAGCGGGCCTGCTGCGCGCCGGGCCGCGACCTGGGGGCGGGTACGGAGGGCGCGGCCACGCCCCCGGGCCGTAGCCACGCCCCGTACCCGCCCCCAAAACGCTGCCGACACGCCCCCGGAACGCCGCGACGACCGGGCCCGCCCCCGACACGCCCCCCCTCCGAGAACCCCGGGACTTACGCGAGTCCCGGGGCTCTGCGCGCGCCGGGAGGCCTATGTAAAATAGGCTTCCCGGCGCGCAGGGCCCTGCTCGCCTAAATCCGCCCGGTTTTGGGCGGATTTAGGCGAGCAGGGCTCTGAAAATCTACCCCTTTGTGTATGTGAGTGAATGATAGCCTGCCTGGGTGTGGGTGTGTCTGCAGTGTGAATGGTATCCTACCTGGTATGTGTGTGTATGAATGGGAGACTGCTTGGGGGGGGGATATGAATGGGAGCCTAAGTGTGTGTGTGTGTGTGTGTGTGTGTGTGAGAGAGAGAGAGCATGTGGGAGTGAGATCTTGTGTGTGGGTGGGAGTGAGTCTATGGGTGTGTGGGAGCGGGAGCCTGCATGTGAGAATGAGAGACTGTGTATGCGTACAAATGATGGGAATGGGAGCCTATCTGTGAGAGAGAGCATGTGAGTACGTGTGGCAATATGAAGCTGTGTGTTAGGGTTGAGAACCCAGCTTGGCTGGGGAATCCGCATGGTAACTGTCCAGGACTCCAGGGGCAGACTAGACTAGGGGATCTTCAGCCTATACCAGCCACCTTCCCCGCAGGTTGAGCCCTTGGGTTCTGGTGGGCCGGCAGGACTTGAACAAGAGAGGAGACCTAAGGCTAAAGATGGACTGGAATCCGGAGTGGAGAGGAACAAACTCAGGGGAAGCTGAACAGGCCTGGGGACTCAGGCTACAGGGCTGGAGACAGAAGTCAGGCAGGACTGAAATGGCAGGCTGCAGGGCTGGAGCCTGATGTAAGACAGGACTGGAGACAGAAGCCAGAGTAGACTTAGGATGCAGACTGCTTGGCTGGAGGCTGATGTCTGGTAGGTCTGCAGGTCCGGCAGGAAGCAAGGTCAGGGATGGTACACTGGAACAAAACAGAGGTTACTAATACTGGCAAGCTTGAGACAGGAGGCTTGAGAGCCAGGGAACAAGGCTTGAGACAGGAGACTTGGCAGCCACAAGGCAAGCTTGGAAACAGGAAGGCTTAAGCCACAAGGCAGAAGGCTACAGAGAGCCACAAGGGATACAGAAACAAGAAGGCTTTGGGAAGCCACAAGGCAGAAGGCTACAGAGAGACACAAGGTATACAAGAGATAAGGGGCCAAGCAAGGAACCGACCAGACTCAATGACAAGGTTTAGCGTGTAGACTGAAACAGAGTTAAATATGCAGAGAACTGCAGAGTCATGAGGTCACTGAGACTAAAGCTGAAAAGAGGGTAGGCGCAGCTCCTGGAGGACCTCTGGTGGTTGGAAGGCTGCATGACCATCAGAATCACAACAGCGAGAATGCGTGTCTGGAAGGGGAATGGGAGCTTGCATGTGAGAGACAGCATGTAAGAGTACGAGCTTGTGTGTGTGAGAAAGTGGCAGCCTGCATGTGAGAGAGAGAGCTTGAGTGTGTATATATGTATGGGAATGGGAGCATGTATGTGAGAGCCTGTGTGTCTGTGTGCGAGAGAGCATGTAAGAGTGAGAGCCTGTGTGTGACACAGCATAAGAGTGAGAGCCTGTGTGCAGCGGCGGATTCCCGATGAAGACCGGCCCGGGGATTCGCCGCCCAGGCCGGCCCAGGAGATACCACGTGGTCTGCCAAGCGCGGCTCTGTCACGGCCTCGCTCGGCAGACCACGTGACTAGCGCGACCGGCCCACCAGGGGATGCCCGATCCCCCGATAGGCCAATCCGCCCCTGCCTGTGTGTATATGTGTGTGTGTGGGGGGGGGGGGGGCATGAGAGCCTGTGTGTGAATGAGAACATGTAAGAGTGAGTGTTGCGATGCCGCCCACGGGACAAGCCCATGAGCAGCCACTCACCTCCAGCCTGACGCCGCCGCAGGCCTTGTCCTATCTTCATGGCTTGGAGGTGCCGCTGTCGCCCCTCCTATACGGTTGTGTACTGCTCTGCCATTGCCCCAGGCCTTCCCGTGAGGCAGGGAGCCACGGTTAAGACCTCCCTTGGTGGCTGGGAAGCCACCGCCAACAATCTTCTCTTTCCTGCCTGGGTGCCACCGACACCACTGCCAGCTTCACAGCATAGGGCCACCAATGTTGCTGTTCTTCACGGCAGGGAGTCGCTGCTGCTTTTTCTCTCTTTGCGGCAGGCACGTCGCCAACATTGCTGCTCCTGCACTACCACACTGACTACTCCTCTAGGCGCACATGCACGCGCCTCTGCACTTCATTTAAAAGGCCAGCGACGGAAAAAGCCCCGCGGCCCCAATGAATGATGCCATCACTCTGTTCCTTCACCAGCCCTATAAAAGGGCTCCACTTCCTCGGGGCCTTCGCATCGGATCTTCACAGTTGCCTGTGGTCCTGTTGCCTGTGGTCACTGTGCAAGGTCCTCCATGGTCTTCTTGTGTCTAGATGGTTCTACGTTGGATGTTCCTGATATTCATGTTCTTGGTCTTGTTCCTCATCGGAGCTCCTTTATTGCCTGTTTCATGTTCCTGATGTTCCATGTTCCTGATGTTCCAGTCCTTGTTTTGATGTTCCAGCCTCTGGCTCTTCGTCCTGCTTCCAGGTTTCCTTCTCTCCACCTTTCCTGGCATGCCTCTGTCATGGTCCGTGACCAACCCAGGGGGGGCTTCGTGACACAAGGCCTGCCTTACTGCCGGGGGAAAGTATCTTCTTTGCCAGTAGACTTGTCTCTTGGAGTCTCTCCTAAAAGATCTTTTGGAAGAGGAAGAGAGATCAGAAGGCAGTAAGGAGAGCTGGCGCAGAGTCTCTTGGTGGTCCTTGAGCTGCGCCACTGCTTCTTGAATCTTTTCTCCAAAAAGATTATCCCCCGCACAGGGCAAGTCAGCTAACCTGTCCTGTACCTCTGGTCTGAGGTCTGAAGACTTTAGCCAGGCCCATCTCCTCGCACTAATTCCTGCCGCCGATACACTGGAGGTGGTGTCGAAGATATCATATGCCGACCGTACTTCATGTTTGCCAGCATCTAGGCCTTTTTTGTGCTAGAGCATGAAGCTGGTCCTGGAATTGCAGAGGTAAGGCTTCAGCAAATTCCTGAATCTTCGTGAACAGAGCCAGGGTCATGTACAATTGGTAGGAAGCAATGTGAGAGATGAGCATTGAGGCATGGAATGGAAGAATGAGGTTTGGAGCGTCGTGCCTTCTTCTGGGCTGACTCCACAACCACTGAGTGATGATCTAATTGAGTTTTCTGGAAGCCAGGGGCTGACTGAAGTAGGTAGGTGGCATCTGCCTTACGGTTGACAGGTGCCACAGAGCCAGGGTGCTCCCAATTTCTCTTTAAAAGGTCCAAGAGGATTTCATGAATAGGGATAGACATTATTTCCTTAGGAAAATCGAGAAACTGGAGAAGCTCCAGCATCTGATGTCTAGAGGCCTCTTCAGTCTGAAGCTGGAATGAAACCGTTTCAGACATTTCCTTTACAAAGTTGATAAAGGACAAGTCCTCTGGAGGAGAGCGCTTCCTTTCATCAGGAGGAGAGGGCTGTGAAGGCAGATCATCAGTGTCCTGCGACGAATCATCGGACCGAGGATCGCAAGGCTCATCACCAGCTCCCAAATGTTCATCAGAAGGAGCAACGGTGTTATTCCGGAAGGCCTGGGCCTAGGCATCGATGGCCTCAGAGGTGGAATTGAAGGCATCGATGGAGGCATCAGAGGCATCGATGGAGGCACCGATGGAATCAACGACATCAATGGTTGTGATGGTGGCAACACTCTGGAGGGTGGAATGGAGATCGGTGTTTCTTCTTCTTCTTCCAATGACAAGGGTATCGGTGAGGAAGGAATCGGGGCCATCGGTTCCCTTGGATCCACCAGTGGAAGGGCACCAATTAATGCATCCATTTTTGCCAATAGCGGTGCAAGCACCATGGGTATCGGATCGGTGGCCGGATCAGGAACCGGCACCAGCATCGATGGAGGTTTGAACCCTTGGAGTGCTTTTCCGATGGCCTCTTGGATCATCCGATCCAATTCCTCACGGAAACCTGGGGCATGGATACCCAGTTCCGGAGTAGGAGGCAGCACTGGCGTAGCCGGAGGGTCCACCGGTGAAAGTGGAATTGCGGCTCCCAGCACCTGTCCAGGTGGGGAACACCTCGGTGACCCAGAGACAGAAGAGGATGGGGCCTTTTCTGTATGGGTCTTCTTTGTTGGTGGCTCAGACGACGTCGATGCCAAGGGCTTGCCTGTATCAGTGGCCTGAGCTTTACGATGGCGGTGTCGATGTTTTCTCGATGTCCTCCTCTGTCTTTTTCCTGAGGAGGAACAGAGGGGGTCGACACCCGCGGAGTCGTTGAAGCTGGTCGGGCAGCAGCGGTTTCCCGGTGTTGGCACGAAGTAGATAGCACTCGTTCAGACGATGTCGAAGCTATCGATGGAGTCGGGGTTTTTGACTGAAAGAGAAGTCCCATCTTCTCCAGCCGAGCCTTGCGACCTTTTGGTGTCATTTGGGCACATTTGGTGCAAGTAAGGACATCATGGTTGGACCCCAAACACATCACACAGACCGTGTGAGGGTCAGTGATGGACATTAGGGATGTGAATCCTTTTTCTGACGATTGAAAATATCGGAAGATATTTTCAAACTTGTCAGAATTCAGGGGGCCCCCGAACCCGATAGAAAAACCTTTCGTGGGGTTCTCTTATCGATTTGGGGGGGCTGGAAGAAAGGTCACTTAAAAATAACCCCCAAACCCACCCCGACCCTTTAAATTTAATTCTTTCTAATCCCCCACCCTCCCAAACCCCCCCCCCCCCCAATTTTTAAAGTACCTGGTGGTCCAGCGGGGGTCCCGGGAGCGATCTCCTGCTCTCGGGCCTTTGGCTGCCACTAATCAAAATGGCGCAGATGACCCTTTGCCATTACCATGTGACAGGGGCTATTGGTGCCATTGGCCGACCCCTGTCACATGGTAGGAGTAATGGACGGCCGGCGCCATCTTTAAAAATGGCGTGGACCATTCAGTGCTCCTACCATGTGATAGGGGCTGGCCAATGGCACGGATACCCTGTCACATGCTAAGGGCAAAGGGCCATTGGCACCATTTTGTTTACTGGCAGCCGACGGCCCGAGAGCGGGAGATCGCTCCCGGGACCCCCGCTGGACCACCAGGTACTTTAAAAAAGTTGGGGGGGGTCGGGAGGGTGGGGGATTAGAAAGAATTCAATTTAAAGGGTCGGGGTGTTTTGGTTTTTTTTTCGGCACGACACAGCCAATTAAAATGGGTAAAAACCGCAGGAACGAAGATTTCCTGTGGGTTTTACCTGAACCCAATACCGGAAACGAGTCCAGTACCGATTCACATCCCTAATGGACATTGTTCAAGTGCAGTCGGGGCACCAACGGAAACCCGACGCCATGGCTTCGACAAAATTTAGCCGCGGTGCGGTCGATGGCCGGTAAGCCATGAGGGAAAAACTCGACGGGAATCGACCACAAGCAGGTAAAGAACTTACCATTCGACCACGGAGCAAAGATATCGATAAGGGGACCCATGTGTGGTAGAAATTTTTTGATAAAGTTCCGTGAGGAAAAATACCTGTCAGGAATCTCTGAAGAGCTCCTTAACCCATGTGGAAAAAAGAAGACTGAAGGGGGACCCCTGCTGGATGCAGGGTTGGTACCATACTGAGCATGCCCAGTAGGTGCCAGTCAAAGTTCTAGAAACTTTGACAAAAGTGTTCCGTGATTGGGCTTCATCCTGTGATGTCACCCATATGTGAGGACTACCATTCTGCTTGTCCTGTGAGAACCAATTTCCCTTTTTTTTTAATTATTGGATGTTTTATTCATCAGATGTTTTGAAATATTTTATTGATGTTTGTGAAATATTAGAACATATTTATGCAAGTTTTTTCAAATTATTGGATGTTTGTGGCTGTGTTGACATTTATTATTTGCATGGTTTTAATATTAAGAATGATGTTTTATATCTCTTGTGTTGCGCGCCCCGTCCGCGTTCGGCCCGTGCACGGGCCTGCTCACCTTTCCAACTCCACTGCAGGTCCTGGGTCGGCCTCTCTGGCAGCAGCTGCAAGCTCAAGGCCTCTCTGCGTACCGCGGCGGCAGTCGCTGGGCCTTCCTCAGCGCACCAGGCCTCACGGCGGGGCTCGGCGTCCTCTGTGGCATCAACCTTGCCCCTAGGCACGCGTGCGCGGACCACCCGATCCCTTATAGGGCCAGGGGAGAGTCCAAGCTCCGCGGCGCGCCCTGATTGAACGTACTACTAAAGGAAGTGCCTGCCTGTAATTCCTTGCTTGGCAATTGGGTTGACACCGTGTGTGTACTAGTTTGCCTCCGAGTCTCATCACCTGTTCCAGTCTTGTTCCAGTCCTGTTCCAGTGTCCTCCTGTTCCAGCGTCTGTCTATTCCTACGTTACCCCAGGTAGTACCTCTTGGACTGACTCTCTGGTACTGAACTCTGCCTGCTTCTTGACCACGCTGATCGCTGCCCGGATCCTGACCTTTGCCTGTCTCCTTGACCACGTCTGACTTCTGGAACCTGACCCCTGCTTTGGCTGACTACTCTTGGACTGATCCTAGGAACTTGACCTCTGCTTTGGCTGACTATTCACGGACTGATCCTTGGAACTTGACCTCTGCTATTGTTGACCACGCCTCCTTGATTCTGGCCCTTGTCATCGCAGACACTGTACTGGCCTTCCTTGATCCCTCAGGCCTCTAGTCAAGACATCGACGGTGCACCCTTGATCCTGGTGGGCACACCTCTATGCTTCCTATCTGGAAGACCCTGCGAGGCCCACCTAAATCCAAGCGGCCCGGGTCCCCAAGGGCTCCACCCGGGGGGACCTTGGGCTTCCAGTGGTGAAGCTCCAGCTAGCCTCTGTCTCCTCTTGTGCTCCGCCACCTGGTGGAAGGTGCTTCCTGGGTCTGACCAGGGAGCCGCTCTACACTGCTCCAGGACAAGGGTCCATCTCCAAGCGCAACAATAACTACTTACCTGATAATGACACTTACCAGTATTCTCTGGAACACACAGCCACGTGGGAGGACCATAGCACAACCATTTGGCAGCCAAAGGCAGGAAGGTGGATTCACCTACCTGTACTAAAGAAAAGGACATTACCTGGTGAGTAGTAATTTCTCCTTTCTTAGCATTCAGATAGGTGAATCCAGAACCAGTGGGATGTATCAAAGCTACTCCTGAAAGGGGCACTGCCAATGCGAAAGTTGCATCCTCCCAGGCCTGCACATCCAGGCGATAATGCCTGGAAAAGATGTGTAAAAAGGATCACGTTGCAGCTCAGCAAATGTTGATGGGAGACAACAATCTAACCTCTGCCCATGACACTGCCTGAGCCCTAGTGGAATGAGCATTAACCTGTCTAGGCAACGGCTGCTCAGCATCCACATAAGCGACCATGACTACCTCCTTAATTCATCGGGCTATTGTAGCCTGCGATGCTGGCTCACCCTGTTTACTCTCAACATGGAGTATAAACAGCCGGTCTGTTTTCCTGAGAGACTCCGAAACCTCTAAATACCTCAAGATATGCATCTTGACATCCAAGGGCCATAACAGGCGATATTCCTTCGCATCTTTTTCCCTGTCCAGAGACGGCAGGGAAATAGACTGATTCAAGTGAAACTCCAAGACCTTCTTTTGGCAAAAAGAAAGAAAAAGTATGTAGCTCTGTCGCCTCTGAAGTCACTTGTAGATATGGCTCCCAGCAAGAAAAGGCCTCTAATTTGGATACTCAACGTGCGGAACAAATTGCCACCAGAAACACCGTTTTTAAGGTCAGTAACCTCAAGGAAAGGTTACGATTTGGCTGAAAAGTAGGGCCTGCTAAAAAATACAAAACTAGATTAAGATTCCACAAGGGCACAGGTAACCGCAAGGGACGACAAAGATGCTTCACTCCTTTCAAGAAACATCTGGATGAGCCGATAAGGGTCCACCATTCACTTGACCTCGGAAACAGGCAAGAACCACAACCTGTACTCAATCCATCCTGCAAAAATTCCAAAATGAGCAGGACCTTAACCAAACGAAGAAGAACCCCTTGATCTTCACACCAAGCCTCAAACACTTGCCAGACCCGCACATACACTAAGGAAGTGGAGAACTTTCTCGCTCGTAGCAAGCTGATAATCACGCTTCAGCAACTAAGCCCTCTCAAGAGCCATACCATAAGACAAAATCAAGTTGGATCTTCGTGAAGAACAGATCCCTGTTGTTGCAGAATCCTGTGCACTGGAAACTGGAGGGGAGAGTCCACCAGGAGCCTTTGCAAATCTGCATACTACGATCTTCTGGGCCAATCTGGTGCCACCAGAAGCACCATCCCCCTGTGACTCTCGATCTTCCAAATCATTCTGCCCAACATGGGCCAAGGGGGAAAAGCATACAGCAGCTTGTCCTCCAGCCACTCCAGCACAAGGGCATCGATGCCCAAAGACTTTGGATTTCTCCTGCAACTGAAAAAGAGAGGAACTTTTGCATTGCGAGCAGTAGGCTTTGGCTTACTCTGACATTTATCTGCAGCTCCAGGCGTGCGGGAATCCGTAGCCTGCAATCCTGACCTGTCAAGATCGGCCGAGGCCAAAGACTGTGCCCAAAGAAATGGCTGCAATCTTTGAAAAAATTCTACCCAAGAAAAGGCAGAGGGATCCATGCCAAAACCAGGGAGCATTGGACCTGCGCCCACTAGACTACCTTCCCCTGCTGACAAGGGGAGTCCCAAAATCAAGCAACACCTCTGACAGCTCTTTATACATTCCCGTACCAGGCTGGGGAGAACCAAGTTTAGTAAAATCAGATGAAGGCAACTCTCCCTGAGCCTCCAAATAGCACTGATATAAGTTAGAGGGAACCCCAGGCTGAAATGCCAGAATATGACAAGCAACATATAGGGCAAGGCGTTTAGGCTTCTTTGCTATGGGTGCCATCAGACTGTCAATATGCCCTAACAGGCATCTAACAATAGTGCGCTCAGCTGAGTTTGCACTGCAAAAACTTGGCATCCAAAATTTAGGTGCTCATCACTGTGCTTTAATAAGTGCACAAAACTGAGGTCCCACCAGGACGCTCAGATAGTGCACACAAATAAGTGTGTGTGTGTGTGTGTGTGCACACACAACTGAGCACCCTAGTAGGTGCCCAACTAGGCACACAATCTGGACGCACAACCAGATATACAGCCAGGTGCACAAGCACAAACCGACGGAACTGAAGAGGGCAGACTCTTGTGTGCAGAAAAAAATGTGCAAAAACGCTGCCTTGGCCTACCACGTGGCAAAGAAGACAATCCTTAAAGCAGGGCCTAGCCAAAAAAGGCCGCTCAACCCACCAAGCTTCACACACCCCATAAACTCCCCTGGAGGTGGGAATGACCGTTGGATTGGCACGCCGAGCTCGGAGAGAAGAGGATTCCCTACTAAGCTTCCCTTTTTCTCTCTCTCTTTTTTTTTTTTAAATTACCCTTTACCTGCGCCTGTCCCGGTTGAGTACAAGGTTGGTCTCTGACTGTGGGGGAGGGCAATGACCTTCCCCGCCATGCTCGGCTTCCTGCACTCGCTTGCCTTTCAGCTGTTTTTTTTTTTTAACAGCTAAGTCCACGCTGGCTAAAATACCAGCTACTGGACCAAGGCACTCATCGGAGGGAGGGATCCATAGAAATCACCTCAGGAATTTTCAACTGAGGGAGGGACCATAAGATATCACTACAGGAGAATGGGGAAAATTTTCCTTCTTCTTTTCTCCTTTAAAATTTTTTAGCAATCCCCAGTAGGGAGATGCATGTCCATATCTGCTGGAGACAGAGAATACTGGCAGGCTGTCACTGCTGGAGTATATATATATATATACACCATGATGTCAGCTTTGCTCCGTCTCCATCTGCAGATAGAGGTGCATAACCCACTGGTTCTGGATTCATCTGTCTGAATGCTAAGAAATAGAAGTTTGCTCTTTATTAATTTCATTTGCATGCAGAAAATAGTTTTAAATGTTCTTGCTGAAAATATTTTTTCATCCACATATTTTATTGTAACTGCTGTTGTAGATTAGGTGATTATTTTAAGGGATGGCTTTAACTAATTTTCCCTCTAAGGATTGGGTTGCTGTAAGCATAAAATTGCTAGGCTTTTTGCATCAAAGAAAGTAGTGCTCACAAGGTATTGCAAGAGGGTGGACTGTATTCTAGGGCACCTGCCAGCAGCAAATTTTCTGGTGCACCGCCAATTTCAGCAGTCACCCTACACCCCTGCATGAAATGGACATTTGGTGCTGATTGTATCTTGACCAGTGCTGAGCTGGCAGGGCAGACGGTGGATAGTGATGGAGAGATCCCAGGCTTGCAGGAATCACTGATGGATTAACTGAACAAAATACAGCAGACATGATGGCATATGTCCTGCTGAGCTCCTGATCCAGGGATTTGATAGGGGTTAAGTACTGCCACCTGCTGCTCACCTACCTGGCATTTACATGTGATGAGCGCTATTAGCTACACCTTTGTTTGGTCAGGCATTTTGGATGCAGTGATCCCTTTATTGCACTGGGGGGGGGCAACTGCTCATTAAGCTGTATATTAGGCTAGGCGCACTTTATTGCATCAACCCCCTTGTGTGTAAATTCGTATCAGTGTTCAAATTTTACTGTTGGTTTTGTTGTAATTTTGTGCATTTGTACAAATAAAACCACTCACATGTTTTGTTTTTTTTAACAAATGACTTGAAATGAAATAATTTGCTGAAGTAATGGGTTCTTTTGCAAGGTTGGAACAATCTTAGGCACCAAATGACCTGACACCCATGTCTAGGAGAGGAGCCTCGCCAATGAAGAGCTGCTGGCGTGGTGAGATACTAGGTTTTGGCTTGTTAAAAGCCCGCTGCCACTGGGTAGCTACAGAAGAGAAGGGGCTAGAGGGGACAGAAAGGAAAAGTGTGGAGAGAAAGTAAAAAAAAAAAAAATAAAGTTAAAAGAAACCCTAGATGAGTATATATAAAAAATGTTATAATGAACATTTTACTCTGGCTCCTAAAAACGGGTCTGGCATCTAAGATTTTCCTAAAAGTTTGTCACCCCTTTCTTTTGGATTAGTTTTAGATTAATCCTGAAAGCACCACCACAAATACAGATATAGGAAATTTAGTTTCTTACCTGATAATTTTCATTCCTGTAGTACCAAGGATCAGTCCAGACTGCTGGGTTATGCCTCCCCTCCAGCAGATGGAGTCAGAGAGAAAACTGAAAGCACCCCCTAGATATACTGGTGTGCCACCTGCGATCCCTCAGTATATGTGATATCAAAGCAGAAGTAATGAATTGACCACTTCCGCCACTGCCCCCAATAAATTTCCTTCTTTTTTTTTTTTAACTCAGTGACCAGATCAAGCAGTAACCTCCTTGATAACAGAAAAACAAGTATGACACCAAAGAGTGTACAGTAAAACACGAAACAACGACAAACTTACCATCGGAACTGTTCCAAACGTTGTGAATATAATCTGCAATTGAAGAGTATCGAACACGAGCGGACTCCCAGAAACCGTGGGCGGGCGTCTGGACTGATCCTTGGTACTACAGGAACGAAAATTATCAGGTAAGAAACTAATTTTCCTTTTCCTGTACGTACCAGGATCAGTCCAGACTGCTGGGATGTACCCGAGCCGCCGTAACTGGGGTGGGACCCTGAGAGTCCCGCTCGAATCACGCTGCTCCCAAAGGGCTCTGCAGACGGACCACGAACATCCAGGCGATAATGCCTGGAAAACGTATGCCAGGATTTCCAAGTGGCCGCCCTACATATCTCTTGGCAAGAGACCAATTGATTTTCTGCCCACGAAGTCGCTTGAGAACGCAATGAATGAGCCTTAAGTCCATCAGGAACAGGCTTACCGCAGCCAATATACGTGGACGCGATAGCGCCCTTCAACCAGCGTGTGATAGTAGCTTTGGATGCCTGAAGTCCCTTCTTGGGTCCATTCCATAACACAAAGAGGTGATCCGACCTTCGAAAGTCGTTGGTAACCTCCAAATACCGCAAAAGAACCCGACGGATGTC
This sequence comes from Rhinatrema bivittatum, assembly GCF_901001135.1. Lineage (NCBI taxonomy): Eukaryota > Metazoa > Chordata > Amphibia > Gymnophiona > Rhinatrematidae > Rhinatrema > Rhinatrema bivittatum. The sequence goes on along the minus strand of NC_042622.1, from coordinate 223,236,746 downwards.
CAAACGCCTCAAGTCTCTACCTTGAGAAGACTGCAGCTCCTCCTCCGAAAAGGAAGGCAATTCCACCGTCTGGTTAACATGAAACGCCGAAACCACCTTAGGCAAGAAGGAGGTTACGGTTCGTAAAGAGACTCCTGACGCAGAAATATGCAAGAACGGTTCTCTGCACGAAAGAGCCTGCAGCTCCGAAACACGACGAGCCGAGGAAATGGCCACTAGGAATACCGTCTTGAGAGTCAAATCCTTCAACGATGCCGTCTTAATAGGCTCAAAAGGGGCCGCACACAGTCCACAGAGTACCAAGTTCAAGTTCCAGGAAGGACAGGGAACCCTCACAGGAGGACGCAAGTTCCTAACACCACGCAAAAACTGGGCAACATCTGGGTGACCCGCAAGGGAAAACCCCTCGACCTTACCTCTCAAGCAGCCCAGAGCCGCCACCTGAACTCTAAGCGAATTGTACGCCAAACCCTTCTTTAGGTCATCTTGCAAGAACGTAAGGATGTGTCCCACGGACGAACGTCTGGGCGAAATACTTAGCGCACCACACCAGTCGTGAAAAACCTTCCAAACCCTAGCATAAGCAAGCGTAGTGGAAGACCTGCGCGCCCGAAGGAGAGTAGAAACAACAGCGTCCGAATAACCTCTCTTCCTCAACTGCTTCCACTCATAAGCCAGGCCGCCAGACAAAAGTGATCTGCCAGATCGAAAAATACCGGGCCCTGACGGAAAAGATTGGGAAGATGACCCAGACGTAGTGGACCGTCCACCGCCAGATTGACGAGATCTGCAAACCACGGGTGACGCGGCCATTCCGGAGCCACGAGAATCACCAGACCTTGATGGGCCTCTATGCGCCATAACACTTTCCCCACCAGGGGCCACGGAGGAAACACATAAAGAAGGATGTGACGGGGCCACGGAAGCACCAACGCATCTACGCCTTCTGACCCGTGTTCCCGTCTTCGGCTGAAGAAACACGCCGCTTTCGCATTTAGCTGAGTCGCCATCAGGTCCAAGCGCGGGGCCCCCCAACGCCGGGTGATGAGATGCATCGCCTCTGCTGACAGCTCCCATTCTCCTGGATCTAGATGCTGCCGACTGAGGTAATCTGCCTGAACGTAGTCCACGCCCGCAATGTGGGTGGCCGCGATGCGCGACAAATGCCATTCCGCCCAGTTCATCAACAACGCCGCCTCTGTCGCCACCGCCCAACTTTTTGTGCCGCCTTGCCAATGTACGCCACTGTGGTCGCATTGTCCGACAGAATCCTTACCGCTCGGCCGCGCAAAATCGGGAGGAGGAGATGCAAGGCCAGACGTACCGCTCTGGTCTCCAAGCGATTGATGGACTAGGTGGACTGGAGCGCTGACCAGGTGCCCTGGACCGCTCGGGACTGACAGACCGCCCCCCAGCTGGAGAGGCTGGCATCCGTCGTCACCACTATCCAGGATGGAGGCTCCGGCTCCACTCCCTGCAGGAGATGGCCCGGAGTTAGCCACCAGGAGAGACTGGAATGGGCCGGCTCCACCAAAGGCAACTCTAGCCCGAAATCCTTGGATCTGGGATCCCAACGAGAAAGAAGCGCTCTTTGTAACGGCCGCATATGCGCAAAAGCCCACGGCACCATCTCCAGAGTAGACACCATATGACCAATGACCTGTAAATAATCCCAGGCCGTAGGAGTCAGAAGGTCCATCAGGCTCCGCACCTGTGTCATGAGATTGAGCATGCGTTGATGTGGAAGAAAGACCTTGCCCACCAATGTATCGAAACGGGCGCCCAAAAATTCCAACTGTTGGGTCGGTTGGAGTCGGCTCTTCGCGAAGTTGACTAGCCAACCCAACGACTGAAGTTGTCGCACCACCAAACAAACCGCCCGTTTGCAGGACGCTTGCGACTTCGCCTGGATGAGCCAATCTTCGAGATAGGGAAGTACTAGGATTCCTTGACGACGCAGGGAAGCCGCAACCACTACGAGAACCTTGGTGAATACTCGCGGAGCGGTCGCCAACCCGAATGGAAGGGCACAAAATTGGTAATGGTTCCCCAACACCATGAACCTCAGGTATCTCTGATGATGCTCTCGGATTCCAATGTGAAGATACGCCTCGGTCAGATCCAAAGAAGCCAAATACTCTCCCTTGTGGACGGCCGCAATAACAGACCTTAGCGTCTCCATACGAAAGCGAGGCACGCGTAACACCTTGTTCACGCCCTTTAGATCCAGAATTGGTCTGAACGTGCCCTCCTTTTTGGGAACCAGGAAGTATATGGAATACCGACCCGTCCTGTGCTGGTCCAGCGGGACCGGAACCACAGCTCCCAGAGCCTGCAAGTGGTTGTCGGTTTGAGCGATAGCCAGCTGTTTTTCCGGAGGACCGCACGGCGATATCATAAAAAGATCCCGGAGGGGACATGCAAAATCCAACTCGTAACTGTGCCGAATCACGTCGAGGACCCATTGATCCGAGTTATTTTGACCCACTCCTCCCAGAACCGGGACAGCCGACCCCCGATAAAGTGAATGGAGGACTGGGTCTGCGCGCCTTCATTGAGCGGGCTTGCTGGGAGCGAAACCTTGCGAGGACCCCACGCGCTGAGGCCGCCTGCCACGAAAGGAAGGAGACCAGGACTGGGACCTTGTCGACTGCTGCTTCTGGGGAAAGGAACCACCTCTTCCCATACGGAATTGCCGTTGACCCCGAAAACGAGCTCTGGCATTCCCAAAGGACCGAGACTGACGAGGCTTATCCTCAAGCAATTTGTAAACTTTGTTTTCTCCCAGGTCCTTAATGAGCTGATCTAACTCCTCGCCAAACAACAACTTACCCTTAAAGGGAAAAGAACCTAATCTTGCCTTGGAGGAGGCATCTGCCGACCAATGACGGAGCCACAACAACCTCCTTGCGGAAACTGCCGAGGACATAATGCGAGCTGAGGTCCGCAACAAATCATATAAGGCATCCACTGTATAAGCGACCACAGACTCAACACAATTGGCCTGCTCCGCCTCGCCCGGTGGAAGCTCCTGTGTAGTAAGAAGCTGTTGGACCCAGCGCAGGTTGGCCCTCTGTACGAGACTGCTGCACGCCGCTGCCCGGACACCTAAGGCTGCCACGTCAAAAATGCACTTCAACAAGATCTCCAGCTTGCGATCCTGGAGATCCTTCAAGGTTATTCCCCCCGTAACCAGGATAGTCATGTGCTTGACCATGGCCGTGACAGCCGAATCCACCGCGGGGGTCTTCAAAAGATCCACGGATTCCCCCGGTAAGGGATATAGTTTTTCCATAGCCCTGCTCACCCACAACGAAGCCTCTGGCAGTTCCCATTCCTTTGAGACAATCTGCAAAACTTTGGGATGGAAGGGGAAAGTCTGAGGGGGGGCCCGAAGGCCTGCCATAGCCACATCCCCGTAGAAGTGTCCGCATCCTGATGTGGAGCCGTCAGCTCTAGCTCCTTCAGGACATGGAGAATGAGAAAGCTTAACTCATCTTTTCCCAAATAATCGTAGTACCTGGGGGTCGTCCCCCTCTACGGATCCCTGTTCGTCCGCTGTCAACATATCCGGTGCCCCCGGAGGATCCGGAGCGGGCCCCGGGTCCACCGGACCCTCAGCCCCCCCCCCGCGGGCGGGTGCCATGAGCTCCTATGGTCCCCTGACCCAGTGAGTTCCCCTGATCCAAGGAAGTCTTGGGGACCTTCGGAGGAGAGGGACCTTCTGCCTCCCAGCCAGCCTCTGCCTGCAAAAAAGCTTTGTGCATTAATAGCACAAACTCTGAAGAAAATGGCACTGACCTTTTCAAATCTTTCTTCGTGGAGCCCAGAGGGGGGGGGGGGGGCTCGAGGGTCCTCCGAATCGGGCGGAGATCGCGGGCTCAGGTCGGGAGAAGGAGGAGGGGAGGTTCCCTCCGACGCTGACAGCTCTGCCTGCTGCGTGGCCAAGATGGCTGCCGCTCTCCTCCCCGAGGGAGGAGGGGCCGGGGAACGGCTGCCCGGAGCTCTGCGATGCCGCGCAGCAGAGGGGAGAGAGGAGCCGCTGCGGGCAGCGCTCGGCCCCCGAGAGGGTCCCTCGCCCCCGGGAAGGCATCGGGAGCAGAGACCCTCTTGGGAGAGTCGCGCCCCTGCCCCCCCACAGGCCGTGCAGGCCGAAGATCACGGCATCCCGGGCAGAAACGGAGCTGCAAAACAAAAGCGCACCAAATGAAGCAGGTGAGGAAATCTCACAAGCAACTTGCGCCGGGTGAACCAGCCACCCCCTCCGAAGTCCTCAGAGGCACTGGCAGGCCGGGGCTGTAAGGAAGGAGCTCACTGCGTGTCCCCAACAGGACTTAAGTGGCTCTGGAGCAATGAAAACTTTTTAATTTTTTTTTTTATTTTTTAAACTTGCTTTTTTTTTTTTTTAAACCCCCTTCAGGGACTTAACCCCTGGAAAGATGGGGGGAGGGTGACCGGCCCACCGGTAAGCTCTCCCCCAGCCTCTGGGACACGCTAGTCCGGGAAACTTAAGAGGGCAATGCCCTCTGTGCCTGCCCCACAACTAAGCTCCATGCTGCGCTGCGCAACCAGACAACAGACAGAAGAAAAGAAGTAACATAAGCGAGAGAAGGGAAGAGACTAATTGATCTTGTCCCCAATAGAGAATTTCCCAGTACCAACAAACTGACCAGGCCAGGACCGCAGGTTATGCCTCTCAATCTGCTGGAGTCAGAGAAAATACTGAGGGATCGCAGGTGGCACACCAGTATATCTAGGGGGTGCTTTCAGTTTTCTCTCTGACTCCATCTGCTGGAGGGGAGGCATAACCCAGCAGTCTGGACTGATCCTGGTACGTACAGGGAACAGCATTTATATTTCAGCAATGAAAACTGTAACTCACAGAAAAATGCTTTGAAATCCAGGACTGTCTGGCTGCACTCACTCAGGCTTGCTGCCAGGCAGGAGGGAGGTGCACTGGCAGAGCAGTGTGCAAGGGGTGCTGCATAGCAGAACTGAGGAACTGGTGCATAGATTGAAATCTGCAGGAACAGAAGGGTCACAATGGCAAACCCTGTCAGAGGGAGTGCTGGTAAAGTGATTCAAGCTTTGCATTTGATGAAAGCTGCTGCAGCTGGATTTGACAGGAACCTCTTAGCACTCCCTCTCAACCTCAGGCAGGAACCACTACCAGAGGACAGGATGAAGCTAGAGACTGCAATTAGCAAGTAGTACTTTTATTATGAAATACGTTTTGGGTTCTTTAGAACACATGGCAGTTTGTGACATTAATAGCACTTTCTCACTGCCTGTAGGCTTCACGCACTTCAATAATTGGAACAGAAGCCACATCTGTACTAGACGCGATTTTTCAACCCAGTTCGCTAAATTACTGGCTCAGCACGCCTTTGTGTTTTAAGTTACTTAAAGCAGCATGAGTAGCAAAACAATTCTTCACAATATACCAGTGTGCAAAGTAAACTATCATCAGAATTCCCATTTTTCCTGAGGGGAAATTCTCATGCAGCAACTCTCCTTCTGAATTGAAGTAAACCAGGGCACTGCTGTGCTGATCATCATCAGAAAGCCAATGAGGGCATCTCCCCAACGTGTGTGAAGTATAAATACAGCACTGCTAGCTGCAAACTCAGACGCACACATTTAATTCTTAGAAAGTAATTCCAAATGGAGCGGGCCAGAAAAAGGAGAAAGTGACTGTGCAAAAAAAACCCCAAAAAAACTAAGTGAGACGAGAGTTTGAAGAATCTTGCTAGTTCTGCTGCTCTAAGCAAAAAAAAAAAAAAATCTTCAATTCAAATTATTCATAGGCAAAAGGAAATGATACATTGATACAAACCACTTACAGAATAGATGTTTTAAGTATAAAAATGGTATTTATACATTAGTAAACATGGACTATTAAACAAAGTTCCTAACTTTGGCCCTCCCCTGGCTCAGTGAGGCACATGCCCGGACACGTTAACCACACGGGAAGCTGCTCCGGTGCTGCCACTGGGTGAAAGCAGGGCCTGCAGCTTCTTTTGAAGCCCTGCTTTGAAAGGTTAAAGGAACTCGCTTCTTGTCAGACCTGCGTTTCCTTCTCCTGATTAACTTGCTCTATCAGCAACATGGGCTCCGCTCCTAAATGTTTTTATTTTCCACCCTGGAGGCAAAGTTTTCTGTCCTTTGTTCAGTAAAAGGTGCTTCTGCATCCACGGTTTGGCACTGACCTCTGGGACATCACTTTAATGATGGCCTGTGGTGATGCTCTGGCTCAGATTTAGTATCTGGTTTGGCCATGTATAATCCTCATGTAGAGCGCCGGTGTGTCACTTACAAGAACACCCGCCAAACAAATAAACCCCAAACCCTCACTGCACAGCACAAAATGCCGAACGTGCCCTCTGTCGTTTTCTGTCTCGTTCCACGTTGAAATGGTTTCGTTTTTGATGTCTCCTGTTGAAGCATTACAAAACTACAGCAACTGCGGTGCTGCTATGCAAACTGTTGTGTACCCTCGGTTTTTTGAATAAAGGTAAAAATATACAGAATTTAATCTGGTTGGAGAAAATGGGGAGGATCAGAAAAGCTGGTCGAGGAAGTTAAGATGCGGAGAACCGCTGAGAGGGCCACACAGCTGCAGTGCTTGCGCTGGGGAGTAAGAGGGAGGCGTGGTCCCAGTAACTGGCTGTCCTCATCAACCAATATATTACCGCTACCCTTTGAGTGCCAGCTGCAGAAACACTTTTGCACAACTGCAAGTGACAGCAGCCTGGCGTAGAAATGTGTCCAAAGTCGCCCCTGAGGGTCCGGCACAAAATGTCCGCTTTCAGATTTGTCCAGAGCAGCTGTCAGTACTTTTTGTTTGTATTGAATCACTTTCCATGCCTCATCTGTTCCTGGGAATGTGCTGGAGTCTCCTTATGTTTCTAACACGGTAGCTGCAGAAAGGAAGTGTGTGACAGGCACTGGGAATGTGCTGCTCAGTGCATGTGGGCGGAAGCGCAGCCATTTCTTCTCTCCCACGAGTATGTAAGCATTAATGCGGTGCAGGAAGATATGTTGTTGAAAGTTCTCCGTTAATGAGCAATTTAAAAAAAGCCACAACATTTCAAGTTAGACATGTTGCTTAAAAGTTTGTGCTCACCCTGCAGGTCATGATTTGCTAGGGTCTAGCTTTGGCACTCCAGGGCCACTGCCTTCATTTTTCCCCGGACATACAGAGTAGAAATAGAATTCTTTTGCCAATTCACTTGCAGCTTCTCTGCTGGTGCCAGCACCTTAAGGAGGTCCACTGCTTCCTGGTGCCATTCACTGTGGCCCTGACAAGTGGTAGTTTAATCAGGAGAATCACATTAGGCTATTTCTCAGAAAAAAGTTTGAGCGAGCAGAGCTTTGGCTCTCGCTTCTGTGGGAGCCCCGCCTTCAAGAATTAAAAATTCTCCCTTGTTTACCAGCGCTGTTCCATCGCAAAAACAAGCATTGCCAATACTGGCATATACAGAGGCCACAGGCACTGCTGCCAGGAAGATGAAATGATACAAGGGTGGGGGAGGAGTGAATTGGAACAAGCTCCCAGAACACTAATCTTTTGATCTGTGCTAAAAGAGAGAACTAGACCCCCCTCCTACACCAGGAGGTTTCTATTCCTGTCACAGACTCCCACTTGAAGAGCAGAATCTGGTGCGCTTCCTTGCTGGGGTTCTACACAGAGGTACCAAGAAGCAGCTCCTAACAAGCCCCCAGCTAACTGCAGCTGTGGAATAGAACGCTATTTCTCCTCATCCAGCCAGACCAGTCCAGATGGCTGGGTTATACTCCCCCCAACCAGCAGATGGAGACAGAGAACAACAGGCTTGATGTCATCATCGGTTTCAGCAGAGGTGACCAACTCCAGTCCTTAAGAGCCAGAAATAGGTCTGATTTTCAGGATATCCACAATGAATATGCATGAGATATTTTCATGCCAATTACATTATATATGAATCTATCTCATGCATATTCATTGTGGACATCCTGAAAATCAGGCCTGTTTGTGGCTCTCAAAGACCGGAGTTGGCAACCCCTGCCTTATAGGGTCCCATGCTGTGCTCAGCCCATCAGTATTCTCTGTCTCCGGCAGATGGTAGGTAGGCATTGCATGCTGTTCTGAATCTTGGTCTAGGTCAGGTGAAGGAGTCATTAATTTGGTTGCTCCTGGGGCGATAGTCCCTTTGTTCCCTCCACCAGTTCAGCTGTGCTTGAGGAGATAGTGTAGGTTCCCTCCTCCTACTGAGCAGGAGGGTGATAGACTTGTCTCCCTCCCCCAGTGGGACATTGCCTCATGGCTAGAGGACTTCCGAGTAACTGGTTTGTGGTATTTCTCCTTAGTCTCCTTTTTGCCCTCCTTCCTCCGCTGTTTCCCCTCTCCCCCTCCCACCCCCCAGTTGAAACTATAAACCAGTTCTGTCTGGTCACTATAGTAAAAGAAGACAAAGAAAAACAGCACTAGGAGGTTTTTCATAATTTCGTTGTGCAGCCTAACTTTTCGACCTGACAGCAGGGGTGAGTTTTGCCTGGGAGTTTAATCTTCTGGTTTGTGAGGGACAAAAAGGCAGCTGTGATGGCTTAGAGGGACGTGGAACAATTTTTGAGGGGCTGTGCTGTAAGAATTGTACGGACCTTATGGAGAGAGAGAGAGCGAGCAGAGGAGGAAGCGCTGCTGGCAGGTGAGTCTGCTTCAGTGGGGCCATCACAAGAAGCCCATTCCCGCTGGCAGGATTCTTACCACTGCGATTTCAGTGGCTGTTTTTAAACTGCAGGAGGGAAATCCTTGTGGAATCCGGGCCTCCACTGTTGTTTCCCATGGATTTAGTTTCGGTGGCAGCTCCCTCCGGGGTTACGGGACTGGAAGCCTCTGGAATTGTCCCTCCTGCACAGGAACAGGTCTCAGCTCACTCCGGGTCAGCAACAGCTGCAGAATTTTAAAAAAATGTCTTCACCAAGCTTTCTGCATGGACCAGAACTTAGCTCCTGGGGGTTCGTCCTCTGTGACCTCTACTCAAGGAGGAGGATGGCCAGTTTCCGCTTAAAAATAATTTTAAAAAAGGCCAAAAAGAGAGAGGCAGATGCTGCGGAGGGTGAGGACTCCTCAATTCAGATGATTCTCTTCTGGATTATAAAGAGGTTTGTTGAAAGTTCCCTCTGTAAAGCAGGCGAGACTGGTGGACATGAGGGAGCAAGCACTCTCTGTTATGGCACTGATGTTATGGAACACTTTGCCCCAGGAACTTCGTCTGATGGACTGTCATAAACTGAGGAAAATGACTAAAACTTTATTTTTCAAACTGGCCTTCTCCTTATAGCGTGCTCTCCTATTACCAAAGGATAGCTGCAGTTGCTCAGGTTTTATTACTGATTTGTATTTAATGTCTTTTCTGTCTCTGATATATTGTTTGGATTATGAATGTTGATTTGTATGCCGCTTAGGGCCTTGGTTTAAGCAGCTTAGAAAGAAAGAAAGCTCCTAAAGTTGGTGATAGATAGCAGGAATACTCTCCCACAGAGGACGGGGAATTCCACATTGGCAAGCTTTTTCATACGGAGATGCTCCCCTCTTTGATTTTGCAATTCTTGAAAATTTTACATATTGCAGAAGAAAAAGGCTCAGAGGAGGTAAATTCAGAGGAGGATCCTATTATAATATGTTGAAATCCTCTGCTCACTGTATGGCGGCAATCAGCGCAAAGGATTCCTAGAATTCTATTAGGAAAGGCATGGAGAATAAAACAGAAAATATTATAATGCCTCTGTATTGCTCCATGGTATGACTTTACCTTGAGTACTGTATGTAGTTCTGGTCACCCTATCTCAAAAAAGATATAGCGTTATGTTTGCCGTAGCAAGCTACCACGCCAGCTGCACTCACTCTGACATCACCGCTGGCCCAGAAACATTGCAGCAGGAAGCTGCCATTGCCGCACGCTCCAGACAGCGTTGATGAGCCCAGGCTGCCGTCTTCCCTTAGGCGCGCACATGACAGACCAACCGGGCTATTTAAGCATTACCTCGCCTCAGAAATGGGTCTCCTGCAGCAGCAGTGCCTGTTGCTCCACAATGTCTTGGTTCCTGATTCCTGTCTGTGTTCTTGGTTCCAGGTTCCAGCCTTCCTTGTCCAGTGTCTTCTGTGTGTCTCCATCCACCCTTGGCCTGACTTCCTGATCTTGACGTCTTGCCTGGACCTGACCACATCTGTCCACAGCCTGCCTCTGAACTTGCCTGCCTTCGATTCCTCAAGTCTGCTGCCTGCTCTGCTCCCAGCATGCCCTCGGACTCTTTGTTTACCTAACTGCCCTAGGGATCCACATAAGCTCTGTTGGCAACCAGAATCCAAGTGCTCAAACTGCGGGGAAGGCAGCTGGCATAGGTGAAGCTCCGGCCTGTCCCACTTGAGAGTGCGTTTGCTAGTTGTTGGTATAGGCATCGTAGGTTTGCCTATGAGGCTGCATCAACTATGCTACAGTAACAAGGGCTCACACCCATGCCACCTACCACAGTTTGCTGAGGCCATGAGCTCAGCGGACTCACCTCATGCCTCCGCTAGTGCTGGGCTATCGCACCAGCTTCAGCAGAAGTAGGACCAGCTGAATAACATGGCCGGGAATCTCCAGAGTATAACTGCCCAGTTCACTCCGGCTTCCACTCCAGCTTCTAAGACACTGCCTACTACTCCCATGCTTCACTTGCCTCTGCCCCCCACGGTACGATGGAGATCCAGTGAAATGTAGAGGTTCCCTAAATCAATGTCAAATGCAATTCGAATTGCAGGCACCTTTGTTCCCAAATGGATCCAGTCAAAGTGCCTTACACTCTTTCCTTGTTGGTGAGCTGGGTCTCATCCCTTTGGGAAAGAGATGATCCATTCCTGGGAAACTTGAATCTCTTCTTGCAAGAATTCCAGCAGATCTTTGATGAGTCTTGTCGTCTGAACTCCTGTAGCTCGGACAAGACTCTCGGTCTGTGGGGGGAGTATACAGTGCACTTCCACACCTTGGCCTTTGAATTTCAGTGAGGCAGTGACAGTCTGATTGTAATCTTTAGGCAAGGGCTCTGAGTGCATTAAAGATGAGGTGGCTGCCAGAGATCTGCCTGATACATTGGATGGCCTAATCAGCCTATCCATTGGTCTGGACCTGAGGTTCCAAGAAAGGGGCTCGGCTCTTGCCCTCATTTCCAGTGACCGGTGGTCTCCCACTCACCTGAGCTGGGAGTGGCACCATTAGAGGCCATGCAAGTTGACCGCCTCAAGCTGTCTGCAGAGGAGAAGCAGAGGTGCCATAATCTTGACCTATGCCTATATTGTGCCACATCTGGGCAATTTGCAAGGCACTGCCTGATTAAGCCAGGAAACTCCAGGTCCTAGGTCTGGTGGGAGAGGCCACCCTAGGTCGTCCCTGCATCTCTCCACAACTTCTAGTACTAGTACATCTCTCTCTTGGGGACATTCTTCTTGACACTCCCACCTTCCTGGATACCAGTACAGGTAACAGCTTTATCCATGAGGCTCTGGTCCATCACTATTTGATACCAACAGTCCCTTTGGATACTCTGCTTTCAATTTCATCTGTATATGGAGAATCTTTGCCTAGACATGTTACAAGAGCCATTGTACTACTCACCATGCAAACAGATATTCTGCATGGAGAGCAAATCAGTCTTTATGTTTCCTAAAGCTGTCAATGCAGTCAACTTGGGCCTAACATGGTTCATGCCACATCAGCCCCATATTGATTTGGCCATGTTACAGACTGCAAATGGAGCTCTCACTGTCATGAGCAATGTCTTGCCAAAATTCCACCCTTGGTGCCCCTGGGTCTGCCACCACAATACACAGTTTGCAGATGGGTTTAACAGACAGAGGTCCTGCTGCTTCATCGCTCCTACAACTGGGCCATTCAGTTTGGTCCCAGCAAGGCACCACCCAGAGGTAGGGTATACCCACTCTCTGCCCTTCAAACAGAGACTATGACCAAATATATTAAAGAGAATTTGGACAGAAGCTTCATTTGCTCCTCTTTGGCACCTGCTAAGGCTGGATTCTTTTTTGTAGTGAAGGAGGATGGGTCACTTCGCCCCTGTATTGACTATCGTGGTCTTAACTCCATTACCAAGAAGAACTGCTATCCTCGTCCCATGATCTCTGAGCTCTTTGAGTGCCTTCCGGGCATGCAGTGCTTATACCAGAAAGTTTTTCAGTGGGCCCATGACTCCTGGTTGGCAAGTCACCCAGGTATCGCCCGAACCTTGGAGTTATTCTTCTGTCACTATTGGTGGCCCCAGAAGAAGATTGATGTGAAACACTACGTAGAGTCCTGTCGCATATGTGCCACGAATAAGAGTGTCCAAGTTCGACCTTGGGGGTTATTACAGCTGCTGCCAGACCGCAATTTCACTTGAAATTGCTTGGCCACTGACTGTCACTGACCTTCCCCTCTCTAGTGGCAACATCACTACATGGGTGGTGGTGGATCGATTGATTTATCAAGGTTCATTTCACGCCCCTCCCAGGCCTCCCTTTGGTGCCTGAACTGGCAAACCTCTTCGTTCAACATATCTTCCATCTGCATGGGCTGCCCCTTCACATTCTCTCTGACTGGGGAGTACAGTTCATGGCCCGAATCTGGAAAAACCTGTGCAGAAAGTTTAGAATTATCTTGGATTTCACTTTGGCTTGCCACCCTCAGAGCAATAGGCAAACTGAGAGAGTAAATCAGGATCGCAAGGCCTTTCTGCGAGCCTATGTGAACCAGTGCCAGGATAACTAGGCAATCCTCTTACCAAGGCCCATATTCTGCCAAAATAACCACATGAGCAGTTCCACCGGGTCCTTGCCCTTCTATATAGTAACTGGGTATCATCTTCATACACCTAAGTCTGTCCCAGTGTTGCAGGAGCGCTAGGGAGCGGTCCCAATTCCAAAGAGATTTAGTGTGCCCGTGGACCACAGCGCGACTGCAGAGGAACTCCGTGGAAGCGCCGAGGCAGGCAAGATGTGTCCAAGCATGGGTGGACAGGCTGAAAACCAGGAGCCCTGACCCCTGGTGACCCCGAATGCACCAGAAGAGACCCAGCAATGCAATGCTGGTCTCTGGGGTAGCCCTCCGGCCACTCGATAGCCCTTTTGGACCTGCTGCTTGGAACAGCAGATGCGACGGGACGGACAGAGGTTGAGGACATGCGATGGTACTAGAACACGAACAAGACAAGGATACTTGGAGACTAGGACGAGATGAGGACTAGAACTAGAACCAGGATTCAGGATAATCAAATGTGGATTGAGATACAGGATGCTCAGACGCGGATTGAGATACAGGATGCTTGGAGGTCTCCGGCAAGGATTCAGGATACTTGGAGGTTTCAGGCAAGGGTTCAGGATTCAGGAAAAAGTACTGGGCGAGTGCTGTATCACAGCGCACCCTACACAGCCGTCCATGGCTGGTTGTGGACCACGCCGGAGGCGAAGCAGACTCCAGATGAAGCAGTGGAACTTGAAGCCAGGACATGACGAAGATTCAGAAGAGGCCTGCACCGGTGGCTGGTCGCGGACCAAGCTGAAGCGGAGCAGGCTTTCTAACAGAATCTTGGGCATGGACAGAAGCAGGCACAGGGAACTCCGAAGACCGGGAACAGGATACAAGACTCAGGATTCAAGACTCGGAACTTGGGACTTGGATGCAGGAACATTAAAAGCAAGGTCTATCAGAGGATTGCGCTGCAAACGTGAAGGTAGGCCTTGTGCCACGAAGCGCCCTATACAGCTCCCCCCATGGGCTGGTCACGGACCACAACAGAGGCACACCAGGAAGGATGGACAAAAGGAACCTGGAAACTGGACGAAGAGCTGGTGAAGAGGACATCAGGATCAGGACAGGAAGGTAAGACATCTGGTACATCAGGACATCGGGACAACTGGACGTCAGGGACCTCTGGAGACAAGGACATTTGGGACGTCTGCAACATAGAGCATGGAATATCAGGTACCTCTGGAGTGGGAACATCGGAACTAGGAACATCTGGAGAGTGGAGCATCTGAAGACAGGAACATCTTGAAGATGGGCCAGTGAGGACGCAGGATCCGACGAGAGACCAGGACATGCAAACGAAGATGAAGACAAAGGATCAGGAACCACAGATGAGGACAAGGGAATTCCCACGAAGAACAGAGTGCCTTGAAGAAGTGAGGAAGGATCACGAAGCTCTCCTGGATCGAAGAGTTGGAACGGAGAATCCAGGAGCTGACTAACTCCTTGTAAAGGCCAAGCCAGACTGAAGAGAGGCCCTTCTTATAGGGCTGAAGAGGAGACGCTTCAGTGACGTCATCAGGAGGAGCCACAGGGCCCTGCCCACCACGGGCCCTTTAAATGAAGGGAAGAGGCACGGCCGCCTGCCTAGGAAGACGTAGGACCATGGAGAGCGGCGGCAACGGCCATGCTGCGAAGGAAGCTTCCCTGCCGCGAAGACAGATGATGGCAGCATCCCACCGCGGGAAGAGGAGCTCAAGGGCGGCCTCTGGGCCACAGAAGAGGATCCAGTTAGTGGCAGCCTCCGGGACGCATGAGGGAGGCAAGTCGGCGGCAGCCTAGCCACAAAGAAGGCAGGCGTCGGTGGCCTCCAGGCCACATAGAGACCCGGACAGCAGTGGTGATGGCGGCAGCCTCCAGACTGTGAGGGAACAGTGGCGGCCACCAGACCACATAGAAGGAGCACTGGCGGCGGCCTCCGGGCCCTGCTGCGAGGTAAGAGGCTGCTTGTGGGCCTAGCCCACAAGCAGCATCGCAACACCCAGTCATTGTCACTTGCCCTGCAGCCAGCTTAATGGGAAATGAACTTCAGATCTCTGGTAGAAGATGCACCACCTCCTGAAGCAAGCGGTGGTATGGTTCAAAAAACAGGTGGACAGGGAATGTCACTCAGCACCCCAGCTACAACCAGGTGACTTGGTATGCTTCGGCATAAAGAACCTATGCTTAAGGATGCCTTCACTCAAGTTTGTGCTCAGGTTCATAGGGTTATGTTTGGCGGTCTGCGGCCCTGCCATGCAGACCACTAATTCACCTCCCCTCCGGCCCGGGCCTTCTTCTTCTTGCCGCAACTGCCTACCGCAACTACCTACCGTGCCGCAACTGCCTACCGTGCTCTCTATGCCTCTGGCACCGGGCCCGACCTCCCAGCAAGGAGCGTGGCTGGCTGTGCTCCTGCCCAGGCTGCACCACCCGACAATGGTGCTTTCCCTCCTTGGCAGCACCAGGAAGCCACACTCCTGCCAATGCTGCTCATCCTGGGCCTCCCTAGGGTGCACGTACACTGACCGTTAGACTCTTAAAAGGGCCAGTGGTGGGAAACTCCCACAGGCACCCGCTGATGACATCACGGCCTGGATCAGATATAAGGCCCCAGCCGACTATCCAGTGCCTTGGCAATAGGTCATCTCGTCTAGAGAAGTGTATTGCCTGGGTTCCTGTTCCTGATCCTGGTTCCTGGCTTTCTGGTTGGTTCTTTTCTTTGTCACTCTTCAATGTCTTGTCTTCATCTCCACTCTCTGCTCCTTACTTTGTGGATTAGACTCCTGGTTCCTTGACATCGGACCAGCTCCTGGCTTCTTCTCAGATCTCCCTTCTGGTTTCTGACTTTTGGCTTGGACCTAGACGCTGCTAGTTCTCTGCCTGCCCCTGGCCTTGGTCTGCTCTCGCTCCTAACTGAACTCCACCTGCCCTGAACTTAGCTGGAACCTTGACGCCGCCTGTTCACTGCCTGCAAAGACCTCAGCTTAAATTTTACTCCGCTGGCTTTGCCTGTGCTGGCCCATCACATCCTCATCTCAATGGATCTCCACCTACCCAGAGGCCCACGCCTAAGTCTAGCCAGCCCCAGCACCTAAGGGCTCAACCTAAGGGGAACGAGGGCTGGTATTGGTGAAGCTCCAGTTGGGCCTCTGCTCCGGCTAGCTCCGCCTGCCGACAGTGGGGACCTGCAGGGCTCCTCCCTGCAGGTTGCGCCAATTCCCCCTCGGTCCAAGGGTCCACTTCCCCAACACATGGGCCTATTCTCTATCCTGCAGCAGCTGGGATCAGTGGCTTACAAACTAAAGTTACCCTCGTCCCTATGGATCCATGAAGTCTTTTATGTGTCCCTACTGAAACTCGCAAATATCTCATGGCTAGGCAGACCGCCCCTCCAGCCCACTGAAGTCTCTGCAGAAGAAGATACCCAATATGAAGTCCAGATTTTGGCTTCCCAGAGGGCTGGAACCGGCTTCAATATCTAATCTCCTGGAAAAACTATGGAGCCAAGAAAAATCTGTGGGAGCTAACCTCTAAGTCCCCCAGCTAGTACATAAGTTCAACAAGAGATTCCCCAGGAAACCCAAGCCCAGAAGACTGGGGGGGGGGGGGGGGCCTTTGGAAGGCGGGGTACTGTTACGTTTGCTTCCATGACCAGCTACACTCACCCCGACATCGCCACAGGCTCAGAAACATCACTGCAGGATGCCACCATCGTCACACGCTCCAGACACTGCTGATGCTCCCAGGCCATTGCATTCCCTTAGGCGAATGTGCACATATGCGCACACTATATAGGCCACACGGTGGGAAATGCTGAGCAGCAATGTCAGACCGACCAGTCTATTTAAGCAAGGGTCTTGCAGCATTACCTCACCTCAGCAACAGATCTCCTGCATCAGCAGTGCATGTTACTCCTGCGTCTTGGTTCCTGATTCCAGGTTCCAGCCTTGTCTCGTCCAACCTCTTTGCCCTGTCTGTCTTGTCCAAAGTCTTCTGTGTTTCTCCCTCCACCCTTGGCCTGACTTCCTGATCTTGACCTCTTAACTGGATCACTTGCCTACCGCCTGACCTCTTGTTTTCACTTAACCATGTCTGTCCACAGCCTGCCCCTGACCTTGGATTGCCTTCAACTCCTCAAGTCTGCTGCCTGCCCTGATCCTGGTGTGCCCTCATACTCTTGTTTACCTAACTGCCCTAGGGACCCACCTAAGCCTTTCTGGCTGCCAGAACCCAAGGGCTCAACCTGCAGGGGAGGTGGCTGGTATAGGTGAAGCTCTAGCCAGTCCCGTTTCAGGGCACGTTCGCCAGCTGTTGGCGTAGGTCTCATAGGTTCACCTACGAGGCTGTGTCAACTATGCCACAACAAAAAGACTTACACCCACACCACCTATCACAGAGTGGAATGGGTAAACGTGAATTGGTTGTTTACTCTTTCAAAAAGTACAAAGACTAGGGGAAACACAATGCAGTTACTAAATGAATAGGAGAAAATATTTTTTTTACTCATCACAAACTCTGGAATTCATTGCCAGATGATGTGGTAAAAGCTGTTAGTGTAGCTTCCCCAAGACCATAAACCATTATTAAGGTGGACTTGGGGGAATTCACTGCTTATCCCTGGGATATGCAGCATGGAATCTATTTATCCCTTGGGATCCAGCCATGTACTTGTGACATGGCTTGGAAACTGCTGGAAACAGGATTCTGGGCTTGATGGATCTTTGCTCTGACCCGGTATGCCAAATCTTTTGTTCTTATGATGGGTTGAAAGAAATTGTCCAAAGCATTTCTGCTCCATTATTCAATCAGAGAATTGATTTCAGTAGAATGGTATTTTCTACAGGCCAATTACAAGGGGAGTAAGGCCTTAGCTAATCTTTACCCTCTAAGCGCATAGAAAAGGGAGAAGCTTAGAGCTCCTAACATGTTTGTGCTATTACAAAGAGAACTACTAAACCATTGGAAGGAGGTGCTTCTCTTAAAGATGCACAGGACAGAAAAATTGAATCTGTACTTATGCAGGTATTTGAGGTGGCTGGCATGGCATTGTAAAATGTAATTTGCAGTGGCATTATGGCAAGGGCTGGTCTGCATTTGTCTCAGCATATCCAGGAGAGCTGCTTAAGAAATGACTCAGATGGAACCCAGGTCAGCTTTTTTAGTGGATGCATCTTATTTGGTTTGTACTATGGCCAGGCTCTGGCATCTATTGTAGCAGCGCGGCGTTTGTTGTGGCTGCGTAATAGGTCAGTTAGGTACCCCTTCAAAGAACTTTTGTTTGGAGAGGATTTGGAAAATCTGTGAAGTCTCCAGGTGAGTCTAAGGCTCCCCTATTGCCAGAAGATAAGCCCAAGGGTTCTGCCAATCCACTCCCGCTAGAAATAGATATTGTGATTAGAGGTGTAGCTAAATAGTTAGGTGTTCAGGAGGCCAGTGGTCTAGGCCTTATGGTAGGTTTCAGTCCTTTCATTCAAACAAAAGAGGAGATCACAAGGTGCTGCCAATCCTGCAGCTTCCCAAAATTCACAATGATGGTGCTTGGGCACAGTCTTCAGTCCTCATAAGAGGTCATCTGGCTGTTTTTTTCTGGCTCTAAGTCCAAATTATATTAGCTCAGTGGGTTCCGGAGGTAGTCGAAGATGGCTTTGCTCTGGAGCTTTACCACTCTATTTCAGATGCTTTTAAAGTATTCCCTTGTCAAGCTGCTCGAAAAGCAGACACGGTCCATATCACCCTCAACCATCTTCCCAGTTTGGGTGCAGTAGTACCAGTGCCACTTCTCAAAAAGGTCAGGGAAGATATTTTGTGGTTCTGAAGAAGGAAGGAACTTTTTGACTATTTTAGATTTAAAACATTTAAACAAAGATACAAAAAAATAAATAAAAACAACATTGAAATCAGTGATGGTAGCAGTGCAGCAGGAGGAATTCCTGACATCGTTTGATCTGATAGAAGTGTACCTTCACATTCCAGTAAGAAAGGATCATAAGAAATATCTTCAATTTGCAGTTTTAGGAGGTCATTTTTAAATTTTGAGCCATGCCCTTTGGCTTGGCCACTGCTCCAAGGACCTTCTTCAAAGTAATGGCTGTAGTAGCGGTAGCCCTTCGCTGAAAGGAATTTTGGTCCACTCTTATTTCAACGATTGGTTGATCAGGGCGAAATCAATCCAAGAGTGTGAAGTAGCTACAGCCAGAGAAGTACAGTTCTTGCAAAGCCTGGGCTGGATTGTCAACTTCAGCAAAAACAAGTTGGCACCATCTCAAGCCTGAAATATCTGGGAGGCACATTGTTCGACACAACTTAAGGCTCTGCTGACAAAGGAAAGGATTTGGAGGTTGCAAAACCCGGTATGATGGCTAATGAGGTCTCCAAAGCCCACAGCATGGAGTTATCTTCAGGTTTTGGGGTCCATGGTGGTAACTTTGGATTTAGTTCCCTGGGCGAGAGCTCACATGAAGCCATTGTTCTCCAGGTGGTCTCCTCGGTCTCAGGATTATTTAATCAGATTTCTGTTATTAGGTCATGTCAAGAAGACTTTAGAATGGTGTTAGTATCAAAGAACTTGGAATTAGGAGTGAATCTCAATTCTCCAGCATGGATCACAGCAACAACAAATGCCAGTCCCCTCAGGTGGGGAGCACACATTCCAAATCAAGTTGTTGAGGGCACTTGGTCTCTAGAGGTAGCCAAGTGCTCTATCAACCAGTTGGAGACAAGAGTGATACGAAAAACTCTGTTGCAGTTCACTCCTTTAGTTCGAGGACAGGCTAGGAGGATTCTCTTGCACAACACGATGGCAATAGCATACAGTACATGAATCATCAGGGCAGAACAAGAAGTCAGCAAATGGTGCAGGAAGTGGAGCAGTTGATGTTTTGGGCAGAAAAACTTGTAAGGATGCTTTCTGCAGGACACATCGCGGGCATAGAAAATGTGCAGGCAGATTTTCTCAGTTGGAACTTCTTGGATTTAGGGGAGTGGTCCCTGTCAGATGAGGCCTTTGCCATGGTCAGCAGCAGGTGGGGGAGGCCAGTTTTGGATCTGATGGCTACCCATGTCACAAAAAGCCACACCTTGGCATTTCAGTTGAAGGAGCAAGGTTCATCAGGTTTAATGCTCTAATTCAGAAATGGCCAGTGAGGAGTCTTCTTTATATGTTTCTGCCTACGCCCTTAATAGAATCTTACAACTGATATCCAGCTATCATGGGCTTGTGATTCTGGTGGAGTCTGATTATCCGAGAAAACCCTGGTATGTGACCTGGTGAGGTTATTGGATGATAAACTAGTGGCGTTACCACAGTCCTAGGGATTGTTACATCGGGGTCCAAAGGTACACAAAAATCCATTTTAGTTCTGTCTTTAGTTGAGGGGTTATTCCCAGGGTGTTATGAATACTCTTTTGTGGGCCAGGAAAAATTCTATTCCTGTGACATATACTAGAGTCTGGAAGGTCTTTGAAGTCTGATGTGCAGATAAATGTTTGTCAGCCAAGAGGGTCTTGTTGCCTTCGATTTTGGAGTTCCTACAGGAAGGCTTGGATAAAGGACTGGCCTTAAAACTAGCTGAAGGTGCAGGTGACAGCAATTGCCTTTTTACAGAGGCTATTTGTCTGAGAAGATGGTGGCTTATTATCCTGATATTTCTAGGTTTCCTAAGAGATCTGGGCCCTGCGTGGAATCTGATTCTTGCGTTGAAATTTCTAACTGAGCTACTATTTGAGCCCATTCGAAAGGCTTCGAATAAGAATATAACTCTGAAGGTGGCATTTTTGGTTGCAATTTCTTCAGCTAGACAGGTTTCGGAGATCCAAGCTCTCTCTTACAGGGAACCTTTTCTCTCTTGTACATTTACATGGTATCTTCTTTTCTCCCAAAGGTGGTTTCAGCATCTCATCTGAATAATGTGGTTTTTATGCCCTCATTTAAGAGGGCGGCATGTGGTGACGAGTATACCGTTATACATCTTCTGAAAGTGAAGAGGATTTTGCTATGCTATCTCAAGGTGACTAATGATTTTAGGAAGTCGAAACATCTGCTTCTCCTTTTTAGTGGACCTAGGAAGGGTGAGGCAGCCTCCAAAGCCATTTAAGTCCATTGGATTAAAGTGACCATTGGTGCAGCCTAAGTGGGCAAGGGTTTGCCTTTTCCTAAGAGTTGAGGGCTCACTCTATTGAGGCTCAGGTGGCACTATGGGCAAAGCTGAGGTTGGTTTTGCTGGGTGATATTTGCAAGGTGGCAACACGGTTGGTTGCCTTTGCATTCCTTTTCCAAACATTGATTATTAGCTTGAATCCAGACCAGGGAAGAAGCAGCCTTTGCTGCTTTGCCTTCGGCATACTGCTTTGCTGCTTTGCCTTCGGCATACTGAACCAAGGTTGGCAGTCTCACCCATATGAGGGATAGCTTAGGTCTGGACTAGTCTGACTGGATAATGAGGAAGGAGAAATTTACCCTTACCTGATAATTTCCTTTCCATGAGTCCAGCCAGACCAGTCCAGAAACCCTCCTTGATTGCCAATGGTTAAGCTGCTATCTATAAATATTTTTTCAGTGATTTGGGCTGATGAACTATTTCTCAGGATTTATTCTGATGGAACTACGGTTCCTTGTTTCTTGTTCAGGAATGACTGACTCTTTTTTTCTTTTCATGCAGTTTGTATCTTATTCTTGTTAGTTCCCTATGTGGGGGCAGGAATACTAGTTTTATTTCTTTTAGTTTGTTAAATAGAACATTGGCAAGCTGAGCACAGCACGGGACCCTATAGAGGGTGATGTCATCAAGCTTGTTCTCTTGTTTCTATTTGTTGGTTGGGGAGCATAACCCAGGCATCTGGACTGATCTGGCTGCATAAGGAGAGGAATAGTCAGCAGAAAAAGAGAGGTGATATTGTCCCTGTATACGTTCCTGGTGCGACTTCATTTGGAATACTGTGTACAATTTGGAATACTGTGTACAATTCCAGAGAATGCACCTTCACAAGGATATAAACAGGATGGAGTTGGTCCAGAGGGCGGCTACTAAAATGGTCAATGGTCTTCCTTCTAAGGCATATGGGGACAGATTTAAAGATCTAAACAAGTACACCCTAGAGAAAAGGCAAGAGAGGAGAGATATGATAGAGACATTTAAATAGTTCAAAGGTTTCCATGCACAGGAGGTTGGCCTCTTTGAAAAGAAAGGAAGTTCTAGAACAAAGAGTCATGGGATGAGGATGAAAAGGGGTAGGAAATATTTCTTTACAGAGAGGATAGTGGATGCATGGAATGGCCTCCCACTGGAGTCAAAAATGGTATCTAAATTCAAGAAAGCATGGGATAAATGAGGGAGTGATGGGAATAGTAAGGGTGAGAGAATTCAGATGGATGGGCAGACTAGATGCATCATAAGTTTTCTTTTTCTGCCATCAGGTAAGGGTAAATGTCTCCATATGATTCTTGTCCTCCAGGTCGCCAGCAATACTCCCTAGAGTTCCTGCTCGCCTCCAGCATAGCCGGTCTTTTTCTTAGATGTTTCTGTGCTGACTGTACATTTTGTAATCCTTCACACAGTCCCACCATTCCTACCCAGCATGGCACCAACAGTTCCCAGGACATGGAATGGACTAAAAGAATGAATCCAAACAAGCTCCAGTCCCATTCCTTAACTAGTACCCCACTATCCAAAACAAACCCACATCTTGTATTCTGTAAGGAATCTCTTTCTAGATCTGGGCTTCCAAAATTTAAGTCTGCATCACATGATTGTGCTTCAGCTAAACGGTGAACCAGAGTGAGGGGACAACTGGATCTTGGAGAGCAGCTTGTAACTCCAAGCCCCAGAGCCAGTCGGCCAATGCTGACATTCATCTCTAATCCCTAGCATTATTTCTGTCATAGATATCTCCAGGACATCAAATCCCAATCTGTTTACAGTTCAGAGTTCAAATTCAGGATCGGGTCACACTGGTCCTGGGATAACAAATTGCTTTGAGTGAGACCTTTTCACTGTGGGATGAGGTCTTTCCCTAGTACAGAATGCTGTCAAATATCAAATAAAATAAAAAGTGATGGATAGGGAAGGGAGGAGACAGGAAGGTGTCCCCTCTTTCCAAGACCAGAAGGAAAGGATCCAGGTACAAGTCCCTTTCCTCATTCCAGAGTGTGGAGCTCAAGTTAATCCATTGCCCAAAGTTCCAGCTGCTCTGTTCTCTGGAGTGAGGCTCACTTCTGCTAGGCTCACCACTTATTATCCTAAACTTACTCTATCTCATGTGTGCTGGGTGAGAATCTGGCACAGAAGGTGGGGTTCAGGCTAGATTCACTTATTTTTTGTGCCTTTTGAAAACATGCTCTGTTCTGATCCTGGGTCTAAAGGTATACTGTGTGCAGTGTTCTCCAGTCACCTGCCCTACCCCCCAAAAGCTGAGAATGCCAGAAGTCCACAAGTCGCCGTCATCCCACACCCGCAAATCTCTTCTTGCTTGGTAGAGCGAAAGCATCAAGAAATGTCTTAACAGAGAATTTGGTCCTCTGAAAATGTGACATGAAGAAAAATAAAATGGGCAAGTCGAGAAAGGAACAGGATGCAAAAAAAGTCTGTCTGTCGCCACAGTACAGTGTAAACACAAGGGTAATGTTTCTGGCCCAGGTTTTACTACCTGCCATCTCTCTGCAGCAAAGACTCCCCAGGCAGCATCAACCTGCTCCAGTCACAGGTTCTGGAGTCCAGGCCACCTGGGCAGATCTGGTCTCATAACGCGGAGGTTTCTCCCCGTCCACAGCTCCTGCTGGTGTGTGTATGTCACAGGTGCTTGGCTTGTGACTGGCACCTCCTTCCAAAGGCTTGCATCTCCTTGGAACTAGAAACCACCTCGAGGATTCTCCCCTTACCTGAATTAAAAATCAAGAGCACAAATACCATTACAGGGCCAGTAGGGAAGAGCTCCAGTTTTACTCTCAAGTAACCTAACAGTTCTTTGAGTTTCTACTTCGTCAAGTCTCTTACAGGAAACCGAACCAAGGATGAAGCAACTGAGAGCACCCTGGGGACCCTTAGGAGGAAATATTTCCATACTGGGACCAGGAAAGGTATTAAAAGGGAGGCAGAATTCTAAGTTGTCTAGGTAAATGAAAGGAAAATTGGTTCTTACCTGATAATTTTCGTTCCTGTAGTACCACGGATCAGTCCAGACTCCTGGGTTTTGCCCCCCCTCTAGCAGATAGAGACAGAGAAGTTCTAAAGGACTCTGACATATATAGCAGGGCGCCACCTACAGTTCATCAGTATTGCTCAGTCACAAAGCAGAATGGATGAAAAAACCCAAACTAACTATATACACTAATCTATAACCTTTAACTGGATCACTAACCCCAATTGGGAACAGAACCCGATGAATACGGAAAACAAGACTGATCTGCAGACGAAAAGTATACAACTGCTGAAAAAGCGGACTCTCCATTACCAGGACTCTGGACTGATCCGTGGTACTACAGGAACGAAAATTATCAGGTAAGAACCAAGTTTGCTTTCCCTGTACGTATCCGGATCAGTCCAGATTCCTGGGATGTACCAGAGCTTTTCTTACCTGGCATGGGATCCGGAGAGGTCCGCTCTCAGCACACCTTCTCCAAATCCACCGGCATCCGGAGCCTGGACATCCAGATGGTAATGTCTAGTAAAGGAATGTAAAGATTTCCATGTAGCCGCTCTGCAAATCTCCTGCGGCGAAATTTGCTGACATTCTGCCCAGGAGGCCTCCTGAGAATGTGTAGAATGCGCCCTAAGACCCATCAGTAAGCGCTTGCCACTCATCAAATATGCAGAATTTATGGTCTCCTTCAACCATCGGGCGATCGTCGTCTTAGACGCCATATTACCCCTTTTGGGGCCACTCCAAAGTAAAAAGAGATGATCTGAGACACGAAAACTATTAGTGACCTCCAGATTCATTTATTTATTTTTTATATACCGACATTCGATTTGGCATATCACATCAGTTTACAGACAACGTGAATGGTGCTGGAAACTTAAATGTTTTCCTATTGATAATGCATCAGATAATGCATCAAGACCCTGCGAACATCCAACTTCTTTAGGTCTTTAGCAAAAGGATACGACTGGTTCAAATCTGAAAAGGACGGAAGCTCTATTGATTGATTAAGATGAAAGGAGGAAACAACCTTTGGCAGAAACGAAGGAACTGTTCGCAAGGAAATTCCGGAGTCAGAAATCCTTAAGAAGGGTTCCCTGCAGGATAAAGCCTGAAGCTCAAATAATCTACGAGCCGAGGAAATTGCCACAAGAAACACAACTTTCAAAGTAAGATCCTTTAAGGTTGCGCGTTTCAAAGGGTGCAGCACACAAAGCCGTGAGGACTAAATTTAAATTCCAGGATGGACAAGGATGTCTGAATGGAGGGTGTAAATGCTTTGCTCCCCAAAGGTAGCGAGAGACATCTGGATGTGCCGCCAACGCTTGACCCTGATTGGTACCACATAAACAACCAAGAACAGCTATTTGCATCCTCAAGGAGCCACAGGATAAGCCCTTAGCTAAACCATTTTGAAGAAAACACAAAATATCCGGCACGGATGCCCATGTAGGAACAATATTGCGGTCCAAGCACCAAGACTCAAAAATCTTTCATACTCGAACATAAGACAAGGAAGTGGAAGTTTTACGCGACTGCAAAAACGTAGTGACCACAGCGACCGAATAACCTTTACCCTTTAGACGCTTCTCTCAAAAGCCATGCTGCTAGACAAAAGCAATCAACCTGGTCGAAACAAACAGGCCCTTGATGAAGCAGGTTCGGAAGATCTGGAAACCTCAGAGGAGCCTCTACCGTCAGATTGACCAGATCTGCAAACCATGGACGATGCAGCCACTCAGGAGCCACTAGAATGACGTCTGCCAGATGTAGTTCTATCCGTCTGAGCACTTTGCCGATTAGGGGCCAAGGAGGAAAGACATAAAGTAGAACATTCGTCGGCCAAGGAAGCACCAGAGCATCTACTCCTTCCACTGCCGTGTCTCTGCAGCGAGCAAAGAAGCGTGGAGCTTTGGAATTCTTGAATGTTGCCATGAGATCCATTCAAGGAGTGCCCCACCAATCACAAATTAGCTGAAAGGCTTTGTCTGCAAGTTCCCACTCTCCTGGATCGAGGCGATATCGACTGAGAAAATCCTTGTGAATGTTGTCGACCTGGGCAATGTGGGACGCTGCTATGCTGACCAAGTGCTGCTCTGCCCAATTGATCAACTGGCGAGCTTCCAACGCAACAGACTGGCTCTTGGTTCCTCCTTGGTGATTTATGTAAGCCACCATGGTCGCATTGTCGGACAGTACGCAGACCGACTTCCCCTTGAGGAGCAGAAGAAACATCTGTAAGGCCAGTCGAACAGCCCTGGTTTCCAACCGATTGATGGACCATTGAAACTCCTCTTGGGACCGTTGTCCTTGTACTGACTTCCTCAGACACATTGCCCCCCAATCGGAAAGGCTGGCATCCGTAGTCACCACCGTCCAGTCCGGAACTACCAAGGGAACTCCACGGATCAAGCTGTCCGAAATCAGCCACCAATCCAAATTGGATCGAGCAGTCTCCGTCAATGGAAGGAGAAGGTGAAATTGTTTGGACACTGGGTTCCATCAGGAAAGCAACGCCAATTGCAAAGGACGCATGTGAGCGAAAGCCCAGGGAACCAGTTCCAATGTCGAGGTCGTCGAACCCAGGACCTGTAAGTAATCCCAAACTTTTGGAGAATGCTTGGACAACAATACTCGCACCTGACCTTGTAATTTTAGAATGCGTTCTGACATCAGGAAAACTCTGCCTTGTCGTGTATCGAACAGGGCTCCCAGAAATTCTAATGAATGGGAGGGAATTAGACGACTCTTGGCAGATTGACAACCCATCCAAGCATCTATAGCAATTGAAGCATCTGGTGGATCGCTTCCTGGCAAAGGACTTCCGACTTCGCTCGAATCAGCCAATCGTCCAAATACGGATGAACCAACAGTCCTTCTCGACGAAGCTGCGCTGCCACCACAACCATTATTTTGGTGAATGTCCTGGGTGCAGTTGCTAAACCGAAAGGCAGGGCTTGAAACTGGTAATGACATCCCAGGATTGAAAATCGCAGGAACCTCTGGTGATCGGATTGGATCCTGATGTGGAGATACGCCTCTGTCAGATCCAGAGATGCCAGAAACTCCCCTTGATGGACCGCAGCGATGACTGACCTCAACGTCTTCATATGGAAGCGGGGGATCCGAAGACATCTGTTGACCCACTTTAAATCGAGAATGGGCCAGAAGGTTCCTTCATTTTTTGGAACCACAAAGTAAATGGAGTAACAGCCCCTTCGTTGTTGAGATGAAGGAACAGGAATGATTGCGCCGAGGTTCAACAAGCACTGTAAAGTGTCCTCTACCACCTGACGCTTGGTTGCGTACCCGCATGGGGAAACCAGGAACTTGGGACTGGGTTGGCATGCAAAATCTAAAGCGTAGCCATCTCTTATCACAGAGAGAACCCACTGGTCCGATGTTATTTTGGTCCACTCCTCGTAAAACAGAGACAATCTGCCTCCGACTACTGGAATGGAGGAATGGACCGGCATCACATCATTGTGAAGGCTTTCCGCCCTGTGTGGACTGGGAGATACCGGGTCTACCGAAACGTCACCCACGAAAGGACTGAGACCACGACTGTTGCCTATTGGAATTTTGTCGAAAGGAGGGAGTGGGCGCCCTAGACTTTCGACCCCCACGAAACCGAGATTTAAAGGAAAAAGAACCTCTCTGTTTTGGCCGATCTTCCAGCAAACGATGAACTTTATTCTCTCCCAGAGACTGAATTAGATCCTCTAGCTCAGTGCTTCTCAACCGGTGTGTCGCCAAGCACCGGCTGGTGTGTCGTGTGCTCCCGGTCTCTCCCGCTGCTCTTTCTTTCCTGCTGCCGTTGCTGCCGGGCTATCAGCACGTTCAAGCCCAGTGGGAACGGCAGAAGTGCTAAAAGAAGCTGTGGCACCCGTGGCTGGCCTTTTCTTCTTCCCGCGCCTGCCCCCCCCCCCCCCGTGACCCAGAACAGGAAGTGATACGCGGTGCGCGGGAAGGAGAAAGAGCCGTGCTGCGTGATAAAGTAGCAGCGGCGGCTGCAGCATCGGCCCCCGAGCAATTGAAGCAGCCAGTAATTGAGAAAAGAGACAGCAGCATGAGCCTCCCGCAGCCGATGGGATTCTACTTTCTTGGCTTGCGGGGGCTGGAGGAGGAGGCTGCTGCAGCTACCATTTGTGTTCTGGGAGGGGCGGGGGGAGAGGAAGTGAGTGAGAGAAAGAGAGAGAAGCAGCCAGCCAGCCAGCCAGCCAGCGTGTAAGTGAGAGAATGTATTTGATTGAGATCATGTGTGTGATTGAGAGAAACTGGTCAGAGAGCTGATGTATGTGTATATGTGAGAGACAATGAAAGTGACTGCTCAAGGAGATGACTGATGTGTATGTGAGAGTGTGAGACAGTCAGGGATGTGACTGATGTGTGTGTGTGTGTGTGTGAAAGAGAGAAA